>NW_022170249.1:39325473-39455294 GCF_008802855.1 Photinus pyralis
CATGTATCAGAGCGTGGTGTTGGTGGTGGCCGGCTCCTCAAGTGTCGGATTTGATAATCTGTCTACAAGCATGATGGGTCTTTGCTCTGCATACTTCGCAATTTTAACGGAAACTATCATATCGACGACACGAAAACTACAACGTACTAGAAATATTCACAGTTACAAGAAGTTTGACAAGGAAATATACCATGACCTAAGCAAATGTATAGAACATCATCTCGCTGTAATTAAGTAAGTTCACGCAAATGTTACACTTTCCATTCATTCAATTTATAGATTTACTGAAACTATCGAGCACATATTCTCTTACGTATTTCTGAGCCAGTTTTTATCCAGCGCGTTTGGAATCTGCCTCACCGGATTTACATCGGTATCCGTAAGTTGATAGTGAGAAAAATACAAAAATTAACTAATTAAATGGAGCCTAACTAGGCCATATGCATGAAATAGAATAGGGAGATGGATATACAATCCAGTCAATCGAGTAGCGTAGATTTAAACACCAAAGTATTAATAGCTATTCTGTTCTGTTATTGACAATTGACATATTTCAGAAGGTCGTCAAGTTTGGCAATACTGGGAACAGGCCCCGGGCTATGTTTTTAGCGCCCTGGGCTACACTTAGCTTGGCGCCCCCATAACTAATGTTTATAATAGTTACATTATGTACTTAGTGACCGAGCTTCACAGGGTTATTTATCTGTATTAATTTTGAAACGAAATGCACCAAGAACCACAGAGGAGAGGAATGTCCCACTGGCAGAAATAAACAGCTTTTTACTCCAAACGTTGAATGATAATTATTTTGGCACATTTCGTTTGACAAAAATTATCCACAAGTCCAGATCTAAATTGAAAATAAAAAATAATTTAGCATATCTTGCCGCCCCCAGAAAGTGGCGTTCTGAGCTATAACCCACTGCCCAGTTAACGCATTTATAACCCGGGGCCTGGCTAGGAAACAAGGTTGTGCTACTGCGATCCTGCCCCAGTTTGCTTCATATTTTCAGATATTTATTGTTGCCGATTTCCTTCTTTGCAAGATATTGAAAGAAAGGGCCTTCATTCCTCACCGTTTACATTCATATGTGTTCAGAGTGTTTTAACTTTCTGATCAGAATCACTAAAGTTTTCGTTAGAGATATTCATAGTGTCATTCCGAACACATATTTGAAACTGTATTTTTAGAATTGATCTTACTTGTGTGATATATTTACTCCATCTTGCCTCCGATCTTTAGAGATGATTTTGATGATCTGACATTGGAAGCAGGATTATGTGGATATATAACAATACAAGCATGTTGAGATTTAAATGATACTGCTTCCCTTGTTTTTATGTGGCTGAAGTCAGCAACAAAATTCAAAAATATTTACTTTGAAAAACCGATATCAACTACCAAGTTGAAAATGTTCAATTTTACACTGCCCCTAGCAACACAGTTCCGTATAAAAAGCGTTCTGCAATCTGCGGCCCGTCACGATGTTTGCAAATTATAAAATTGAATTGTATCGCATGTCCTAATTTGTTTGATACTATCAGCTGTTTTTAAAGATAAACATTTGCGGTTTTTGCGACCTTGGCCCACTTCTTTGTGAAACCACAAACAGAATCAATCTACTTGCGTTTGTTTTTAAATAGTAGGCTATGAATTCATGGAGATTCTGTTTTGTTTATTGTATCCATGGTAACTAAGGCAGCCGATAGCAATCAATAAAAATGGCTGACGGTAGAAACATGTCACTTCAAAATTTTGAGAAATATGATAAAATATATAATTATATAAAAAAATATAGAATGATACATCAATGTAATCACGATAAAGAATGCAAAAAATTGGCGTTAAAATATACAGGGTGTGACATTAAAAAATACCAAGTTTGGGTCGAACCACAGAAATTGTTTTTTGACTACGCCACTGGATTCTACGTAAAAATATCTAAAATAAGCAATTTTTATCTTTTCTATCTTACATCGGTAAGTAAGATATAATAACATCCCAAAAGTCAAACTTTTCGTTTTCATCTCAGAAACAAACAAGATTGTGTCTGTCTGTATTAAGTTTCACAAAAAAGTGGCACGCCGCAAGTCTCTGTCTTTAAAAAATCAGAGCTGATATACTGATATACACTGCATCAGTCTCAACCAAAATGAGGCACTGTACATTTTCTTGAGCGGGTCACTAATGGTTTTATGATTTTATTTGAATGTTTTCGTTTTGTTGTATTATTTTGTATACTTTTTATGTCGATAATATAACGTGAGGTTAGTTCGGCGCTGTAAAACTCAAACCCCGCCGCATAAACGGCCAGCTAGCTCAGATTCTTAATTAAAAGAAGGGCTCGAGATGAGAATCTTCCACAGCGGTTTGTTCGTTTGGGCATATAACATAAGTTTTTGATCTTTGGTAGTTACTAGAAATGATTAGTTGAGCGCCACCCAATTTTGCACAAATTCTGACCTCTCCTGTATAGAAATTGGGAAAACACAAGAGAGCCAAATAATAATTCACTACGAGCAATTCTGATTTTATTAATCCTGACAAAACGGTGCAGGATCGGCAAATAAAATGTATCTTCAATACGACAATAACAAATACTTTAAATGACAAAAATAATCCCCAAATAAATTCCTGAACACTTCCCTAATAATTACGTTACCAGCCCCCTACAACAATGATCGAGCAAAAATGTAGTTAAGATTTCAATGGATCCAAAGATTGAATTAAGTTAACCCGAATAACAACTCATATAGGCAACACTGGGTACAAGTAAATTAAAAATCTTACCTTGAATAACACATACGCTGTCTTCTCCGAAGAAGAGCTCTCCTTCGAAGTTCCAGTTCTGTAACACAAAAACAAACCCCAAGCTACAACGCTCGGAACGATTATATGAGCCAGAAGGGCCAAAAATAGCTTACTCGTAGCCGGCTCGTTTACCCATACGTTAAATACAGGTGCGTTGCTCTTGAAGAGAGCCACGACCTCAAAACACTAGATGCGAACAAAATATAAAGCTCCGATCATAAATCGTCGGAAGGTTACACTAGATTAACGGTATTGAAGCAAATAAAAAAAAAGGTTGTGTAAAAGATCGTATCTTCCGAAAATTCCACCATCAGCTGGTCGCTCCCGGTATCGTTTAGGTGTTAGCGCTTATCTACTCGGTGGTACGCCGGATAACTGCCGGCAATCAACAGGTGTTCGTACTCCGGAATATTCGCAAGATGCAAATTCATTTACATACAAGGATTCGTCTGTACAAGGATTGACCTACTACATGGATTGACCGGTACAAGAATTCGTCTACTACATGGACCCCCTAAAAGTAATGAAGGTAATGAAAAATACTTAAATCAATGAAATATGGAAATTATCCAAGAGGTTGTGAATATGTAGGTAGGGCGATGAACTTCCACCAGATATAGCCTCACAACGGAGAAAACGGCTTCTGAGTTACTCTACTCGACAACGCCAATAAACAGGTAAAATTGCCAGAGATTTTACGTGAATGATGGCAAATATTACCCACTGGTTTAAGAAGAATTCACAATGCCACGCTCTACAAGTACAACCTCGTTGGCTTTAAAACGGAAATGAAGTGAAAAAAATTACGCGATTCTGCGCGAGGAAAGAAGCACGCGTACAAGTGACGCCATCTCACCTATATCCTGCCTAACGTAGCAAGCGGTAATTTTGAAATTTGAATATAAATAAACTAAACTGTTACAATAATAAAACATCAAAATTTTCTGAATGTGAACTTTGTATACTGTGGCCTGCAGCTATATGTGGAAACTTTAGAATGGCCCTTGATGATAAATGGGTTGGACATGGCTGTTGTGGACTATATCCCTACGTATGGTATATAATACGCATAATTAATGTTTGGCAGATATTGCTAAGTTTGAATTAGATAAGCAAAACCGACCCTAAATGTATAACATAGGTAAATACCACGGAAAGTGGTTGTATTACAATCAAGTAGACTGTTTTAGTGATTTAATGATATAACCGAGGTGCGTACTTACAATAGGTATCATTCGATGATTTGCTTAATTTATTAATAGGCCAAAACGGAGCATTTAAGGTAATTCTTTTGGATTATTTAAACGTATACTTACGCTCTAATAGCCTTCCCTTCCTAATTTATAGGTATTTGTGTAATGTTCACTCATTAAAGCTTGCTATGATAGCCGAATTACTATAAGAGTTGAAGTGCTTAAAAGTACAGATATATATCACTGTTTTAAATACTATTTCAAATGAGAAACGTTTAAATGTGCACAAATAATTATTTATACAGACTGGCGCATCGACAAGGAAATATTATGAATTGTTTCGAAAAGTAACACATCTATTTTACATTCTCTTCATCCCTTGGCGTTATTACCTTAAACCCTCAATTTTTAATTGGTTCATATAATAATAATCGCCGTTTACTGGACTACACAGTTTTAAGATTTAAAATAGCGCAACACATAATTTTGGTTGTAGAATGTAAATGCAAATCCGAGAATGCAACTGCAAAAATATAAAACAACTTGTTGTCTAGTCACGGTTGTAAAGTGTACCCCACTGCCCAATGTAAAATGCAACTGAATATGCTGAAGATTCCATCCTGTATGAATTTTAACTATTAGTATTACTGCTTTATTTTGTGCACTCAACAAGTCGTACGTGCCACAGTGTACTGAGATAATGTAAACGTGTGTTTCAGTCCAAACCCGGAAGTGTGGAATTTATGTTTGCCTTAACTTTCCTATGTACACTTATGTTCCAAATTACATTGTACTGTTCGTACGGCAACGAAGTAACGCTTCAGGTAATTAATGTCATGGTACTGTATATCATATCCCAATATTATTTTCAGAGCTATAAGGTCTTGGAAGCGTGTTACATGACGGAATGGATTTACTGTGGCTCTGAAGTTCGCAAAAATCTCTTCCTAATAATGGAGCGGTCCAAGCGACCAATGGTTTTGACGGCTGGCAAATTTATTAATCTATCACTTACATCACTTGTTTCAGTAAGGTTAACACATTCTTTTAGTCGACCTTTTACATTTTAATTGCAGGTGTTTAGGTCAGCCGCTTCTTATGCAGTGGTTTTATATCAACTTTATAATGCATAATCTCTTATATGCACAATAGCGGCAATCTACCGAACTGGCAATCACCGACACCCTTTTGCTGTATTATACGCAAAATCTGCACTGTTAGTCAGTTTGGTACATGGAAGTTTAGAAGTATACCTATGTATCTAGTACAGCACATGGTAATTGTATTAATATGAATCAAAAGGTACTTATTCGTAAATATAATATAATTCAGTGGTTCACAGGTTCCCACCCTTTTAGACACTGCGGTCCTCTTTTTGGATTTGAGCATTTTGCCAACCCCCCTGTGAATTATAATTTTTTTTAAATACACAATAAAATCGTCTACAATAGTTGATTCCAAACCAGTTCAGGTATCGCATTAACTGAGTTGAACTATGTAATGTACAAGGTTTGTGTTTCCTTATTAAATAAATAACTGTAACAATATTTGTTTTTGATTTTTCGCTTGTATTTCGTGACTCTCTCGAATACATTGTGCAACCCCCTCATCCTCTGAATAATGTACGTAAGTTACTTAAGAGGATTAATAAAAGTGTTGCGTTTTATTAAATAACACACTGGGTGCAATTACAAACGTGTATTAATAATAGAGAGACTAATTTTATAACGTACTTCCCTTTGGGGGAGATTTTCTAATCCTGTTTACTAAATTTTATATTCAAAGGTTACTACGCTGTAAGTTTTTATAAGGGGAGTTTGGTAAAGACGTCATGTTGGTGTGGTAGCGACAAGATTGTCGGTGACACCAGATGACGATGAAGGTTGATAAGATTGTCTATTTCTCTTGCTTAACGAAATAGTAGATTGGTAAGCCTTTACTACGAGGTACACATACTATTTTACTTTTTCTGAATACCTCTAGTGTTTAATGTAAGCTTCTAACCACGGGTTTAAAGCTAACGTAAATTCTATCCATATTAATTCACCCCTGTAAAATCGATTAGCTAAATAAAATTTACCCCAAGAAATCTGAGCACAGGAAAATTTGTAGGTACTGCAGATCTCGCTACAAAACTTCCTTTCCGGAATATTGTACCAATTCACTCAGGCTTTCAAATTAGCCCTTGTCTTAATTGGCTACTGACTTTTCTAATACCTCGAGTGTGTATGATGCACAATGACCAGCACACTCGATTATTATGTGTATGAGAGTAGATCCATGGTTAGATGATAGAAGTAGTAAAACACACCCACCAGTTTCAAGGTTCATTTCAATAATAAAGCGTAACAATTTTACAAAAATTTGATACGAGGCATGCTATTTTTCGTCAATGTTTCTCTCTGATAATCTATTGTAGAATGTGAGAGCGGCAGCCCTCCTTTTTAAGTTCAGAAGTTTATGTTGCCTGTTAAGGGAGTAGCATCCGTAGATACAAGGTTTTATTGTCTGCACATTTCCATGACGTTGCATTTGCGTAGAAATGTTTTTACTAAAATGCTAATTTATAATTTCCTTAATTTCTCCTATTTCCCACACCAAAATAATAATAATATATAATTTATTCACCATAAAACAAAATCAAAACTCTACAAATAACACACATTCCTATTACGTGGTGAGCCTCCTCCCCTATGTCTTTACTGTGGGGAACAGATCACTGTCGAACACATTTTACATGTGTGTCCCCAGTTGGCGATCAGTAGGGGACGTTTTGAGCTACCTGCGAACCCACTAGAAATGACCCGAACAGCTGGAAATATCAGAAAATTAATAGCTTTTTTAAAGGAATTGAATTGTATATTCGGAAAACTATAAGTAGTTTTGCGTAGGTTAGACATATAATAGGCTAATGACGTTAGCTGTCGATGCCTTTAATAAAAAAAAAAAAAAAAAAAAAAAAAAACACTAATAAGAACTGGGAAAGGGACTGCATTCAGTGCCGAGAGACCCTGTTCTTCCATACAGTCCCAATCCAACGTATTATTAAATTAAAAAAAAATTATTATTCTAATAAATAAATGCACGATCACTAACAACACTAAATTATTTCCAACCTCATAAGTTTCATCTACTCTCTGGCACTTTATTGTAGCTTACCCAGCTGCAGTAGTAAACTTACTTACTTACTTAATGGACGCAGAATTTTAAAATCTATAAAAAATTATTTACAACTTTGCTATAATAGAAAATATGTCAATATAAAGAAATACCTATACTGCGTAAACCAATTCTACACCCTGTATACAGAATTCCTAAAAAGAATGCGTGAGATAACAAATGATTTAACAAATGGCGGCCACTTACATATTTAATAAATCCAACTTAAAGCCTCCAAAATGGCAGAAAAAGTTTAGAAACTCGGTCCAAACCAATTTGAATCGCAGAAACAATCGTGTAAATCGCCAGAGTATAATTATATTTAAAAATTTGCAATTAAACCAACATGGAAGTTATTTATACACTCCGCTTAAAAGTTTCCGTCTACAAACGTGCTCAAGAAATAAATCAAGCGAAAGAAGGCATGCGCATTCCAAAGCTCGACTTTATAATCCAGCACTAAATACGATACAATTTGGAAAATGTACTTGAGAAAATAAAACTCTTACATATTAGTGGACAGTTGATACTATGCATTGTTATACCCTCACTCATTTTTTATATAATGTAATTGTTCCTATTGTACGTTTAATGTTTACGTACTTAGCTCTTAGAGGATGTTTTCGTTTCGTTTCGTTTTTGTTTGTTGTGAACATATTAATACTATAATATTAGTGTAGTTTGCTCTCAACTTCCTTTTGCTTAGACATTGATCTTCTTGTTACCGTTGGGCAAATCAACGTTATTAATATTACTGCCACCAAAAAAGTTCACCTTAAAGGAATTTTGAATTTGCCTTTGAGAGAACTCACTTATTTTCCTCGACAACCGGATTTCTTAAATTTACTAGGTAGGGTACATTGAGAGAAAATTATCCCATACGCGAATTCTATAGTTAGTAGTATAATTTATAGGCGCGAATTCTTCGCCTCGCTGAATTTTCTGAGATGTGGGAACATTTCCTGCTTCAAAACCTAATTTATGGGAGTGAATTTCGCGACGCGAATCGACCGCATCATGTAAGCAAGTATAAAGAATAAATACTAAAAGAATAATGGCGAATTGTGACTTTCTTCTCGCTGACGCAGACGGTCAGTTTCAATTATTACAGAACATTTTTTTTTAATGTAGAGGGCGGCACGGGGGCGCCATTCATTAGAAGAGAATAATTAAAATAAATAGAAACAATTACGAAATGGGTGATAATTATTCGAATGATGAAAAAGTGAATATGCTAAGGACGTACAGACTTTGGCTAAAGTAATGATCGCCGAATAGGGAAATTCTGCAACATTTGAATATATTGTGCAACTTGGGAATCCGAACACCAACAAATGATGGTATCTCCTCCTTGAAGAAACTCACGGAGCCCGATGTTATAGGACTTATAGGCATGTTCGTTCCTTATGCTCCAAAGGGTTTACCTATTAGGCGACCATTACTTTTGTCAATGACTGTACATCATTTTATGTCGAATTTACATATGATATATCATTGGAAAGGGAATGTTGTACACTTAGAATATGCAATAAAATTATATTATATTTGAAGTTTTGAATATTTGCTGCACCGCTGCACCTACTACATGAAATTTTCAATTATTTTCTTGGCTATACCAGATAATGCAAATTTATATCTTGAACAATGTTTCTTCTATAATCTATATCATATCTAGAATAGTAGCCGTGATATCCGCTGTGACAGCTAAAATCAAACAGACTGTACTGTAGCAAAGAGTATACGTTATAGACTCTTTACTGTAGTTAGTAGTACATACGCGGTGTATAGTTACTGGATTTTAAATTAATAAATATATATTACTGGACAAGAAGGCGGACACGAGTATACGCGAAATTTAATCCCCGTGTGGGGACGGGTAGTAGAATAACCCTACCGCAGAGGCACTGCGTGTCGTAAAAGGCGACTAATCAACGGAGTATGTATCCGATTTTTTTGAGAAGTCGGTGTTCATATTTTTGGAAAGCTATCGATTGTTGTATGATATGACAATTGCTAACGTGTAATGTATGCGCTTTGCCTTTCCATAACTACGGAATCGCATTTAATGCATTTGCATGTTAGCACATTTTTCAAGTATAACTTCGTGGTGGGTACCAAGGGCTTGCATTTAGGTATATTTAGAACACTAAGAAATGGAGGAACCAAATTCTGATCACAACTGACAGTTTCTAATCATAATCCTCTTTTGGCATCAATTTGAACATAAGTAAAGTGAATTTATATGTTCAAACTACACGCCAATCCGTTACTGTGATGATTATTTCGGTTTGTTGTCTAATGAGTAAATCAAATGAAATAATGTAGGAACCACACTCACATTACTTTTTATTTCACTACGTATATTACTAGACAGTTGTGAAATAGTGGCTCATTAGTCATTACACAGTGCTGTAGTGCCTACTATGCAATGAATGTTACCTACATACGAGATCTTCCCACACGCGGCGAATACGAGTGCAGTAATCACGGAGGTGTGAAATGTATTCGAGAGAGTGATGTGATATTTCTAACGATCCTTACTTAAAGATAAACGTACATATACAAATGAATCGAACTACACAAAATATTCCTAGTATTTTAAAAATTACTTCTCAGCAAATGAATAGATGGAAATAGCGGTTACAATAAGTACTTAAATGTAAATGGTTGTGCACAAACTTTATTTCAAAAAGACACTTGTGTAAATGTGACGTGATGCGATACATAGATTAGGAGTGGTACAGTTGATACAAAACCATTGCATAAGAACCAGCAGATTTTATCACCTAAAAAATAATTACAATTGAGTCAATTGCACAATTCATGGACTTACTGAAACCAATGACGAAAGGGAAAGGTTTACGAATTTGCCTGCTGTTAACGCCAACGGACGTTTCGAACGTTCCATAATAAGGAATAAACTTCGACGCACTTCTGGGCCACAATAGATCCATTCAGTCATGTAACAAGCGTCTAATACCATAGCACTCTAAAATAGCATTAAAATTTGCATTACAATTACGTTTCCATTAGATTATTAGAATAACAAAAAGAATAATAATTACCATTTACGAAGATTACATTATTACAGACATTTGTGGTAGATTTTTGAGACACTCATCATACACGATGAAAGAATAGGAAAAGTTTTGTACACGAACTGAATTTCTTTGGCTATAATAGGTAATGTAACATCTAGTGACGGGAACGTGATTTTATTAGAAAACTGTTTTGTCTTTGAATATAGAACAGTATACAAAGTCAGTTTTAGCACAACTCTCAAGCTCGCAATTATTTCGAAACTTATTTCCGGAAATTTGAAACGAGCAAAGCTAATCAGAGGGGCTATGTTCAATTAGACTTTACTATCTCAAAATTTATTGTTTTCTCTTTTCGATGATATAACATGTTAGTATTCAAGAAAATTTTTCAAAAAAATGTATTTTAATTAGATCAATAACATTAATCCAGATATCCTACATAAAAAATAAAACAAATGAACGTGTACGTTTCTTATTAAACCTTGAAGACAAAACGAAATTAGCAGTAAAATGGTTTTTATCGCAATGAATGTTCAAAATGTTCACCATTAAATGCAATGCAGTGGCATAACTTATCACAAATATATTGAAATGAACATTAATTTTTTCTACACTAATGCGGGGAAAGGGTGAAACGAATTCCAAAATCTTGAGCTGGTGATATCAAATGCTAATTTTATCTCAAACTAGCAGACAGACAGACAGACATGATTAAACCAATACGAGTGAAAAAGTTAAAGTCACAACGACTAGTTTCTAGGCAGCCAATAATGTGTTAGATAAGTCCTTCATTAGACCTATTTGATAGTTCTGAACAAAATAATATATTGCAATGTAATTTATGTTGGTTCGATAGTCCCTACATTTTCATTTAAAACTATCACATTTGAACGTGTTTCCACGTACCTACACGCTTTATCAATTCCATCTCTTCTCCAATTAATATAAGATTAAGGAGTGTTCCAACAACAAGACTAGCGGAGTAAAAGTCTTTAATAAATCGTTCTTGATTTTATTCAAAGACATCCGTAAAAAACGTAACAATAGAAATAACACTTTACCTGAACAGTAACTTCATTTCCGTAAGCGCAATACAACGTGATCTGGAACATGAGTGTACCCATAAGGTTCAAGGCAAATATACACTCCGGGCTTCCAGGTTCTGACTGAAACAAGGTGTATACAGGTTAAAAATTAAATAACACTAACTACTACATCAACAACTCCACTCAACGATTATTACTGATTTTTAAATGCCATTTCGAATTAGCTTCCACATTTGCACATTGTGAAAGAATGCTAAAGCGCTGAAGAATTACATAGGGAGGATATCGTGCTTAGGATTCTGGTCTGAAAGTACCAGGCAAACGGCGGGATCACAAGCTCATAGTGAACGTGAAAAATAGGAAAATTAATAATTTCAAATGGCATACATTAGATTTAAAGGATCTGAAACTGAAGAACCGGACTAATCCAAAGAATCAAAAAATCTTAAAAGTCCAAAAGATAAAATAATGGGAAGAACTAAAGGAAATTAAAGAATCTGATGAAGCATCCAAAGTATTCTAAAGAAACTCGAAGGGGTGACAAATCCGAGTGATCTAAAAAAGAACAATTCAACGGAATTGAAGAAAAGAAACAATGTCGATTTGAAATACAAAATCGAAAAGGCCCTTTTTGGCACATCTGTCACTCAAGCAGAGTACAATTACAAACTTTTTAACCAAAAACTACTTCACCACTCTTTCCACTCTTTTAGTCCAGTCAAATTATCATAATACCTTGCATCAGATGTGTCATTTCTATTATTTTTTTTAAATTTTTAGACTGAGTATGGATGTCAAAAATCCAAGTTTTCGACATTGAAAGACCTGTGCGAGCGACACAGCACTTGAAAATATGTCTTTTTTCTTATCATTTACGGGTTTTTGTAAGTTTTACTCCTGAAGGGCCGATTTTAACGCAATTATTGTCGTATACTTATTTAAACTAGACAAAATTTGTGACAATTCAAGCCCTTAACCGGCTCTGTAAGTCTAATAGTTTTGGAGATACAGCGTTTCAAAAATTCGTAAATTCTTCAGTTTTAATCAAATTTGACTTTTTTTCGCATAAAAACCTCATAACCATTTTTATTAATACTGTTCCTTGTATTTTCATATATAAAATTTTATGTCTAGTCAAAAAATATATCTTAAACAACACTGTTAATCCAAAAGATATTAATGGGTATAATACAAGGAGAAACCAGTTACCTGTACCTCGTCATAAAAAAAGTAGTTATGAAAGCACGACACTTTATTGTGGAATAAAGTTTTATAACAAACTATGGACAATGCAACTAAACAGCTACCTCTGAAACAATTTAAAACTACAGTCAAAAATCTTCTTACATCAAAAGCATTTTACACCACACAAGAATATTTAATTGATCAATAAACAAAACATTCTATTTATAAACTTAGCTTGTTAATTACTTTTTATATATTTTATGTAGTTTGTACGTTTGTAATTTTAATACTATATGTTCCAATGTTTTTATGTGATTTTATCTTTATCTTTTATCTATTTATTTAATGTATATGTGCCCTAAGCTTACGATGCAGTTTTTAGCAGTTTTATTGTAACGTGATGTCTGACTTGTCCTACATTCAAAAATGGATATATTGGATCAATAAAGATTATGATTATGATTATGATTATACTTTTGTTTGGTTGCGGGGATTTTGTGGTGAGGAGTCTCCATAAATACGCACAGAAGGAGCTAGAATGTTGATATCCTCTGGATCCTCCGCTTCTCAGATGATAAGAAAATTGTCATCATCTTCTTCTTCAGCAAGATCCACTACCTGTTGCATGGATTGCGAAATCTTTGAATTTTTTCCTTTTGCCTGACCTTGCTCGACAAGGGACACCGATTATAGAAGATCTGTGACAGTAACAGAAAGCACAACACTATGGTTTGAATAACCCATCACATATAAACATGGATATTTTTCCACTAAAAGACAAAAATCAATATTTCGTTTGCTTTCATTGCCCGAAATTTTTAGTACTTCTTCAACAAGTTTATTACGACTCACGACTTACGACAATTCATCGTGCAAATTTGGTAAGTTTAGTTTCTGCGAAAAAAAACGCAAATTTTGATAAAACTTGTGAAACTAATAAATTTACCAATATTTGAAGCGCCGTATCTCGGAAACTATTAGGCTTGCGGAGATCGTTAAGGGCTTAAATTGTCATAAATTTTGTCTAGTTCAAAAAACAGCAACATGTAGTGGATCATGCTGAAGAAGAAGAAGATGACAACTTTCTTATCAAGGAAGAAGCTGAGGATCCAGAGGATATCAACATTTTAGCCCCTTCTGTGCGTATTTATGGGGACTCCTCACCACAAAGTCCCCCCAAACGAACAAAATTATAAAAATGTTCATGATGTTTTTATTCGAAAAAAAGGCAAATTTGATTAAAACTGAACAATTTACGAAATTTTGAAACGCTGTATCTACAAAACTATTAGACTTACATAGTCGGTTAAGGGCTTGAATTGTCACAAATTTTGTCTAGTTTAAAAAAGTATACGACAATAATTGCATTAAAATCGGCCCTTCAGGAGTAAAACTTACAAAAACCAAAAAATGGTAAGAAAAATGACATATTTTCAAGTGTTGTGTCGCTTGCACAGGTCTTTCAATGTCGAAAACGGATTTTTCACATCCATGTTCATCCTAACAATTTAAAAGAAAAAATAGAGATGACATATCTGATGCACGGAATGCCCATTTTTTAGTCTAATTTGACTGTAGGTACTATTTCGGCTAGTGTGTAAACCATTTTGGAACTAAAATCTGAATCAATAAATTAATTTTCACTATCCCAAGGTTGTCACAATGGTGACTGGCAGCAAATGAAATTCTTTCTTTCCCATAACAATAAATAAGTGATGTTTTCGTTTGTTTTTGTTTTCTAACTGAACAAATTAAGATAGGTCGATTAATAGTATATTATATTATGAGGAGCTAAAGTGATACTTTTCATGGCGAGTCAGCGTTTGATGGCCGAGCGAAGCGAGGCCAGCAAAATACTGACGAACCAGAAGAAGTTACTTTAGCTCCGCATAATATATGCTATTTTTTCTTCAAACATGAGAATAACGCCAAAATAATGGTTTTCAAATCGTTATAGGTAGCCGTGAACGCGTCGACCGTGGTGACTATAACAATATTGCTATAGTTAGCCATTTGACGTTTTAATTGTGGATGAGTTTTTTGTAGGTAAGTATCTTTTCAATTTTTAGAAAATTACGACCTTAGTAATTTCTGTAATTCCTTTAGCGATCATGGATTCATATTGCACGCCACCTGACGTGGAGGAAGCGGCGTCCGAAAATTTACTTCCGACAAAACTTGTAGGAAATTTATTGATTGGTGTAAGCAAAAGAAACGCAGGAACCTTCTCGGAACATGTGCTTCTGGCTTATTTTGTTTAAAGAGACATGGTGGCTAGAAGTCCAATTGTGTGGCTGAAGGTTACATAGAAGACTCGATTTCAAATAAAAATGAAATTGCCCAAAAAATACTTTCGACAACTTTAGAAAATCAAGGTTTATCAGATGGAATGACTTCAACTACTCCATTTGAAGCATAAACCAATCCAGTTTTTGAAAATACTTCATTCATTCAAATAAGACAAGCTAAACAAAACTTGACTCTTCAAAACTTGGATGCTGCAGGAACGAGCTCAGGTTTTAATTTCAATAATGGTAATATGACTAACTGCACTTTCAACATTAACTATTATTTAAATAAATAAATAGCTTCTTTGATCGACTATATTTTTATTCTGTTAAAATTAGAAGGAAAGATCAACGCACTTACTAGGTGAACCAAGAACCTAATGTAAATAACATCAAATTGTCAAAGCAAAACAATGTGACACTGGCACTGAAGCGTTTTAATGCCTAGGCACTAAAATACTTCACTGCCGCTTGTTCGATTGTTCTAAAAAGTCAAACTTTAACTCAGAGTGCTGGGCTACGTAATGTCAATATTATATGACGTTTGAAGAAAAATAAATTAAATAAAGATTTTTCAAATTTTCATGAAAACGAATCGACCGATTTAAAAAAATCAAACATCAAAATAAAGTTGTCCCCCTTGACAAATCTTTTAACGTGTCTCGGTGTTTTTTTCTTTAATCAGTGGTTTTCGATAAATCCGCAGTGGGAAGTTTTTAAACGAACACCCTGTATAACGTAAAAACATGGTTTAGAGGGGATCATTTGCAGTTTTCCCTTTGTTCGCGTGCGTTTTAGCCCGTTTTAGTTTTTTTTTAATTTCACGACACCGGTTTAATTTCAAGGTAAGCGCTTGATATTTTCATTCCGTTATAGGTATAAAGGGGGTTTGCTTTACTTGTGTCCTTTTCCCGTAGCTATACCGTTATAATTTGTGCTTCCCTTCCGATTTGGGTAAGCGCTACCGTTTCCGACGGCCGTCATTTGCCCCAATGATCCCTGGAGTTTTCCATTTCTCCGTCTGAGTACCCATAGGTTTCGAAGTTCTGTTCGGAAACCGCCGCTATTACCACGAGTAAGGGTTGAAACCTCCTGGTGGCGCTCGAGATTTCTGTACCGTTCCAATGAAACTACCGCGCTGTTCTGCCGACTACCGCAAATTCGCAAAATATTTCAAATTATGTGCATTAAGACTTGTAATTAATTATTTTTTGCAATGGTTAGTGCCGCATTCGTGCCGGTGCTTTTCGCTTTTCATATCTCGGAACTATGTAGACTGATTCGTGCCGAATTTGTGCCGTAAAAGTTTACGACTTACGTTTATAAACGTGAATCCTGAAAGGCAAATGCCGCCAGCACTGCATAAGAATTGGCTTAAGAACACATAAGAGAATATCTTCTCGATTTGTTGTGTAAAGCTGCAAGAAATGTAAAGCTTAGTAATATTACATGCACATACCTATCGACTGACCTGATTACAGCAAGGTGATGAGTCGAACAGTCACTCAAATCTCTGTAAATTTGCTTATCATGTTTACTATACAAATTGATGTTATCGAGTTTTTCATTGCGAAATTCTTCAGTCGCAAAAATTATAGTTTGACGTAAAATAGCAAAATACGCGGAACACAGACCCATCATTCCCGTCGATAAATTATCGAATCCGATACTTATCCAAGCAGCCGCAAAAAGAGCAACGCTTTGAAAAACGTACACCAAAATGTAAACCATGACAGAATACTGTTTTAAGTCTAACGGAAACGGAAACGGCGTGATTCTTTCCTCTTTCGAAAATAACGGAGCCGATATTAAACAGGTATACGTGGTCATGCCGCTACAAAAAAACAGCTTCACCACAACAGTCGCAATTTTAATAATTCGTTTGAGGTGATGGTCGAACTCCTCTCTGTGATAAAAGAAATGAGGGGAACGAATGAAGTCCAAAAGCTCCAAAAAGGCCGGCATTTTAACACGGAAAACCGTAAATTTTAGTGAGCAATTGAGCATGGCTGTAAACATCGACCATCCTAGAATTAACTGTTTAAAATCTTTCACAACCATGGTACTCAATAGCAAAGACACTGCGAATAATACCACAATTCCGTAGGCAGATAATCCGTAAATCAGGTAGAAAATTGAGGCTTCTCTTCTTGGCCAAAATCCCGCAGTTTCCATTAATAGTCTTTGAAACTTAAATGCGTCGGTGTTTTGTGAGATTCCCATTTAGAAAAAAAGGCGAATGCTATTTTTCCAAAGAGAGAACTTATATATGTAGCACACTAACTGAATTGCGTGTGTAAAATGTAATATAAACTACTATTATAGGTACTCCTTCTTGATATAGTAAACCGCCCCATGAAGATTGGAGTAAGTAGTGGGTTGAATACAGAACGTATTACAAATTGGTACGTACGTATTAAGTACTTGTGAAAATTTCATGTCCTCTTGTCAATATTTCAATCGCGACGAATAGTCATGCATAGATAATTTTATCGAAATCGTCCGGATGTGGACATTTACGGTACGAAAAATAACCTAACTGAAAGACCCAAAATCGTAGCAATATCTAGAAGTAATTTTAAAGAATAATTAGCACCGTAAACGGCTAAAATTTAATCGAACATTTCCTAGCTAAGAACTCATCGTAACGGAGACTTGTTAAACGTAATAATATTAATCAATGTGCAGAGTTGTTGGCTTTTATGGTGTTTATGTTACGAGCAGTGATACTTCTGAAAATTTAATCGATAACTCTAAGAAAGGCGAACTTGTAGTTGATAACGAAATTATTTATCTTGTAGGAAAGTGTTGTTAAGTGATACTTCTTCGAGCCTCCAAAGAGGATGCAAATTATGATTACTCCCAAGCTTTGTCTCCAAGTGTAGGTAGCGTTGTCGAAACAATAAGTGTCCTCTTATGCTGCAGTCCCCATGAAGTGACTGGTGACGCTTTCTGAAACAAGCACAAAAAATCACAAGGATACTAAGTTAAAACCAATACGTTTTGACAGTAAATTACTCATAAATGTTGTCTGGAACACTGAATACATCTTCAAAAGAACATCTTTTGAAGCCCTTCATGTTGTCCAAAATTATAAAAAGTTGTTTGCGACCAATCTACGTAAGTACTTTAAATTTGTGGCCAGTGGCGTACTTCTGCATGGTAACGAGGGGGCTTGTTTTTTTTAATGACGGCCACTAGTTTTCATTACATGTATACTCTTCTGTGCACTTTAAAATATGTAATAAAACATAGTGGTTGCTACTAAAAAATATACATATATGGTTCCCTTGCCCATGTGGAAGTACGCCAAATCTAAAGTACGTGATCATTACGCGTGCGTGCTCTTTTATGTCTAAGAATATGTGGACCAAATTTAGAAGGAAATGAGACTACAGACAGACCGACAGACCGACATCATCGAGACCTTGTTTGATTCGAATTCCTGGTGCTTCAAAACGTGTAGTTCCGCAAAAAAAGTGGGAGGAGGGGGTCAATTTTTACCCCATTGCTCCCTTTACTAACGTGGGGATGGTAAAAATTTGTCATTTATTTGTTTTCTATTTATATTTAGTTTGGTGCAAACATATTCACCCCAGATATAATTTAACTTTTAGGTTCAACTTATGAAGTGTGCTTCAAAGCGAATCTTGTAATATGGTATAAGCTAGTTACTTTACAGGGATTAGAGACCGCTCTTGTAGAAAATAAATTTTATTCTCTGCGGCACTAGTAAAAATTTTATTGAAACAATTAATTGTTTGTAATGCAATCATTAATACCACGGGTAGCTCGGTAATTAATAAATGTTCAATGACTTTTATCTTTCGAAAGGAATATGTCCACAATCAATCTGAAAATTAAAACCTGATCTCTAGTTTGATCACTCTCAAATAAGTAGTCACATAAATTGAATTGTTTAAAGATATTATTGAAAATAATATCGCACCAACTCCAGTTTTCTTTACATTTTTTTGTGATTTAAAAAATGTATGTACATGATGTAATTAATACAAAATAATATTTAAACTCTGTCTTATGTTCACGTCCAAATCTAATTAATTACCTAGATTTTTTTAAATATTTCTAACTAATCAAACCCTTGGTACAAAATTTTATTCAAATAAATTTTTCTGGATACTAAATAAAATTTAACCCGTAGAAAAAAATGGTATTAATGAACTAAGAAAAATCAATTTCACAAATAAAAAGAAAAACCTTACTTTATCTTTGTTTGGGTTACTTATCGTTTATAAAAAAATACACAAATTGGTTCACGGGATAAATTCCCGTAAATCGACTCTAGAAAATGAATTTATCGCCGAGTTGAATTGTTCTCCCGTTGACAGCTAATTTTCTCTTTTGAAAAGGTAGCAGCGAATTGGAAAATTGGATGATTGAACGCCTTTTTTACAATACAATCGGACTTTTGTATCGCCAGGTAAAAACGCAAAACTTTAGTGCAAACACTTAAAAAAATAAATGAAACTGTCACCCCACCCTTCGTCACTGAAAATGAGTTCAGAATGCCACAAAAACTAGATTTACAACCAACATTACATTTATTTAAAAAAAAAAAAATGTAAAGCAGACTCGGCTTGCCCAAACTACACAAGAAATTTACTGGGTTTGTAAACACAAAATTTAAAAGCAACTCACCTATAACGTCATTCTGGTTCCCCCTCGATACTCCCGAAATTGTTTTGGGCGATTTTCAATATCTTCTTTAGTTTGGAAAATATGCCCGACTGCAAGTTTTAAAATTGACACCCTGTATGTATATAACAGCAACCTCGACAGCAACGTTCACATACGAACATAAAGCTTAACAAATAATGTCTAACACAAAGGAAAATCTACAAAAAGGAAACACACCTGCAACTTATTTCACATTATCTGATCAATCTAAATAAAAGCAAAAATTTCCTAATTTCAATTATAAACAAAAACGAACGATCTATAGCATAATCGCTCTTTTTCATAAAGCAAAATAATTATACGAAATTAGGTATGTGTGCTATCTTTGTTTTGATACGGTTCCATTAGGGAAGGTGGTAATATTAATTTTAACTTGTAAATTGCATCGTGTTCTAAAAAAAATTGCCACTGTTTTTGGTTGTTTTACTTTCCCTCAATGGAATATAAAGTTAACGTAAAGTAACATAATGCTAATCCTGAAAATTGTGTATACCTGTAGTATCTAAAAAAAACAAGCTAAAATATGATGCTTAGGGCTGATAGGTTGGGGGTATTTCAATATTCAGTTCCAACTGTACCAATTTATTTACACCTTTTAATTAAAATAAAGTTTCCGGTAATGGTTTTGGAAATTCAAGCATAACCCATTATTTCAGCGTCGCGTGACTTTCCTAATTGTTTTATATTATATTGTAATTAATAACTATCCCCCTTATTGAGTTCATATACCGACACATTCGCACATTTTCAGATAATTAAGTTTGGTAAAAGTATCATTGTGGGTTCGCAGAATATCGGAGCGAATGTTAACATATACTTTAAGTCATTGATTTCGAGAGGAGGGTGAGCGGAGGCTTGTGTCATAAATTGGTGACATTGTATCGCAGTAAGCTTTACCAGTCCTGACTTTCACGTTGAAGTCTCCCACCTATAGCCATTAGTTTGACCAAGGCATCTTCCTCAATACTGAAAACATCCGCCTGTCTTGACCTGGAATCTCTTGACCATTACTAGGTCCTCGAGTACCCCCCTATCCCAGGGAGTGGTTGTTATGGCACTAAATCCTCAAAATCTCGTTCTAGTCCACCCATGAAAATGTATGTTAAGGTTTCGCCAGTGAATGATTATAAACCTTTGGAACCTGTCATTTCCAGTATAAATTATGGTGCATTTGTTCTTCCGGGAGGTATTTATTCCTATTCATTTCGTATGGAGGTGTATCAAAGAAGTCAAATCCAGCATGGGACTTCGAGCTACTGGAAGTCCTTAAATACATAAGTATAAAGAATTTCCTTGTATTGACTGATAAGAGAGGTTTATGTTTGCAACTGGATTTCTTTGATCACGCATTTGATATCCAAAACAATATTTGTGATATAATGTTGGAACGATAGCGCGGTGGTAAGAGTATAACCATTGAATAAATAATTACTTATTACGTAAGTAATTACTTATTCAATGGTGTAACCACAGATATACGTAAAGAAACGTATATCTGTGGTATAACTAACAAATGAATCCTGCTGAAGCTGAAAAGATTTTATACAAAAGAACGAAAAGAAGTTTCAATCGTTCAGTTTATTGCAATAAATACAACTGTCAAACTAAAGCTCATGAGAGGAAATTGTGGTGGCGTCCTTTTGTCAACATTATTGACAGTACAGTCGTAGATTACTGGACGATTTATAATATTGCTAAATGTCAAATGAAGATAAGCCTTAGGTCTTGCTGAAATCCATCGATAAATTTGTAAAAATCTTTATCGATGTTTCGGCCTCTAAAACCAACTTATAACACATTCGGGTCATATTTGAAAGGATTGGGAATGCCTATCTTCGACACCCAGTATGCGTCCCATAGAAATAAAACTGTTATAATAGGAAATTATATTTATTAGAAAAAGAAGATCATTGGTATCTTAGTGCCTTTTCAAATTCAACAAACGATCTCTCCTCGCTTCTGATTGACATCTTCCTAAATAATTTAGAAACTAAACTATTTAACCAGGATGTCACGAAATCGCATTTCATGATCTATAAACGGTACGTCGATTCATTTACATTTACCCTAGAAATGGAATTCGAAACGATGTTTCTAAACTTCGTCGAAACGTTCATCCGTCGTTACTCAACTCATCCCGCGATATAAGGGTTTAGACTAAACCTACCATCCTCCTTTGCGCCCCTTTAACTCTTTCCTGTAAATCAGAAAGAATTGGGAAGTCTGGGGCGGTTTTGATACTTAATGGGTATGACGACATGTGGCCAGAACGAGTTTTTACAGGGATACATCCTGGGAAAAAGAACAGAGGAAGGCAAAGGCGTTCTTGGAATGTGCAGGAATCAGACAAGCAATGGAAAGAAGATGACACTCAATGAGGATATGATTGACGATAAAAGAACTTGAAAAATCTATTCAATATCGACATAACAAATTATTTAGTTATGCGTAATGGCAATGTGATAACGAGAAACCAGTCGGGTTAAGAACGCGTCATCTTCAGTTAATTTCTAAGGTATTGCGAAATTAGTTTTGCCTTCGACGATAAACCGCACGCAGTGCATTTCATTTGTGCGCCAGTTTTAGCGATTTGGTGAAAGATTGATCAGGTCAGTTTCAAGTTTCCATTTTATTAATAAAATAAAATGCATGTACCTACACGAAAACTAACGCCAAAAAATATGCATCCCTAATTTTGTTGATGACAATTTCGTGAATTGTATTGGAAATTGCAATACGTGAGATATTCATATTTTCATGCACGTTTTTTTTTGTATTCCTCTTTGGCACAGCTTTGTTTCCAATACGCAACCAGAGGCCCTCAGAAAATTTGCTGTTACTACTGTAATGGCCTACCGTTTCTAAAAATTATCCTATAGTAGGGTAGAATTTGAATTTGACAGTGTAACTTAAAGGTTAAATTTAATTAACAGTAGTACGTAAGGGGTATTTGTATTTGTAGCGGTAGTGTTCAGACGTGTTTGGTTTCTCTGCACTAAATTAATAATTATTTAGTCAAAAATGCCTAATTTATGTAACCACTGTCATGCTAATTTAAATCCTGACAAGGAGGTGTGTTGTGATAAGTGCAAATCTTATATTCATGCACAATGTGCAGGGTTATCGCAAGTGGAAGTTCAATGTATACGAGCCAAGGATAGAAAGATTATTGAATTTAAATGTCAAAAATGCCGTTCTGCAACTGCAGATTTGGATGAAATCAAGGACTTAATAACTCAGTTAAGGGCAGAAATTGAACAATTGAAACAGCAGCGTCAGAGAAATCGGGATACATGCAATTATCGCGGAGATATCAGATCGGCAACGCCGAGAGAACAACATTATATTATTCAATGTGGATGAAAAGGATGATGATCTCCAAGCGGTGGAAACTACTATATCGTTACTATCAACTGCCGTGAGGGTTGACAGCATAAAATTATCTCGAATTGGAAGCGCTCGGGCGGACGGTAAGTCTCGTCCGATAAAAGTGATATTAAGTAGTCGTTCCGATGTGATTACATTGCTAAAAAACAAGCACAAACTACGTGCTACCGGTAATAAAATTTCAATTGTAGCGGATCAAACTCCCATGCAACGTAAATATTTGAATGATTTACGCGTAGAGTTAAATGATAGACTGGGCAAAGGCGAAAAACATTTGACTATTAAATACGTGAGAGGAGTCCCAAAAATCATTTCGGCAAAAAACTAAATGCAACGTCCAACGCCAACGCTAGTACAACGAATTTTTGTAATTTTGCTCGCATCAATTGTTATTTTCAAAATGTGCGCGGACTTAGATCCAAAATTGTCAACTTTTACTCCCAAGTGTGTGAATGTGAATATGATTTAATAAACCTTGTTGAAACTGCACTCACAGAAGAAATATCCAGTTCAGAACTATTTCCTTCACGTTATACAGTATATAGATGTGACCGTAGATACGCATTAACTAATCAAAGATGGGGTGGAGGTGCTTTGATTGCGGTAAAAGACACTGTAGTTTCTCAAATGTTAGATCTTTCTTTTATAATTAATGTATTACCCTCAATCGATATCGTTGGTTGTAAATGCTACTTTAATGTTGCTACTGTTTATGTTTTTAACATCTACATACCTCCTTCAACATCTCCAAATGTCTACCAAGACTTATTTGAATTGATTGAAACTTTTGAATTTGATCGGAGCAAAATATTCATAACAGGTGATTTTAATATTCCACATTACAATAATGAGAGTGTGTGCGATACAAAAAGCAGAATAATGAAAACCTTTATCGATACTCTACACTTAACACAATATAACCGCATTCCCAACGCTAACAACAGGTGCCTAGATCTAGTAATGAGTGATCTAATTTGTTTTGTAAGCCACGATTATGCCGCATTACTCACCGAAGATGGCCATCATACAGCTCTTCAGATATTCACCCAGTTAGCTTCAAAGCCGCTACCAAACTTTACTAGGAATCAAGACAACACACCGTATAACTTTAAAAGAGCCGATTACTATAGTTTGTACAATCATCTTCAGGCCATAAATTGGTCTTTTTTAGACGACTGCCATAATGTAAACATCGCTTGTGATCAATTCTATGCTGTTCTGTACGAGTTACTTGATATTTACGTTCCACGATGCTTTTATGCGCAATCTTATTATCCAAAATGGTTTACAAAAGACATTATTAGAAATATTAATCTAAAATCAAAATATTTGAAAAAATACCGCACATACAAACGTGACCAGTATTTAATTGCATATAGAGACATACGCCGAATAATAAAGAAGCAAATTTCCAATTCCTATAATTCATATATGCATGTGGTAGAAAATTCTTTTAAAGTTAACGCCAAGCAATTTTGGACATTCATCCGAGAAAAGAAATCTACTCCTCGTATTCCAGGCATCATTAAATACGGTGGCAAGGTATCCTCGTCACCGAAATCAATTATTGAAGTGTTCAGTGAATACTTTAGTAGTGTATTTGTAAATGTTCCCTCCAACACCCAGGATAGTTTAGAAGATTTCAACATGCCAAATATTAACGTTACTGTCATTTCCGAAAGTGAAGTCAAAGATGCCATTAATAAATTAAAAGCTAAGACTACTGTTGGTAAAGATTTAATCCCAAGTTTTCTTGTAAAAGATTGCAGAGATGTTTTTGTAAAACCATTGAGTCTAATTTTCAATACTGCTATAAGGACTTGCGTTTTTCCCGAGATATGGAAAGTTGCTAATATTACTCCTGTCCTGAAGAGCGGAGATGCTAACAACGTGGAGAATTATCGCCCGGTTAGTCTATTGAATAACTTCAGTAAGGTGTTTGAAATCACATTGTATAACAAAATATATTGTAATGTTAGGAATATAATTTCGGAGTGTCGGCATGGATTCATTAGCAAGCGTTCGACGTTAAGCAACTTAACATGTTTCAAGCAATTTGTATCTGAAGTATTGGATCGAAGAGGACAGGTAGACGTTATCTACACCGATATATCAAAGGCTTTTGATCGAATACCACATCAAATCATAATAAAGAAGCTACGTCGCTACGGATTTCATGAAAACCTTGTACGTTTACTTCAGTCGTATCTCAAGAATCGTGTTCAAACTGTTACATTTAATAATTTCACATCGTCACCGGTGCATGCAGGGGTTCCGCAGGGTTCCAACTTAGGTCCTCTCTTGTTTTGCTTGTTTATCAACGATGTAGCTGACGTTATCTACTGCCATAAGTTACTATACGCAGATGACTTGAAGATATACTCTATTATATCGAGTGCTGAAGACTGTTTACATCTCCAAACAAACGTTAATGCTTTAAGCAATTGGTGTAATGTTAACTTGTTGTCTCTTAACGTCGCGAAGTGTAAAATAGTTTCTTTTACCCGTACAGTGCGCCCAATTCAGTTCGAATACACTATTAATGATGCAAAATTACAACGTTTTTTCTCAATAAAAGATTTAGGTGTCACGTTTGATAGTAAATTTACTTTTAGTGACCACATCAAAGATGTCTGTCATTCAGCAAATCGTATGCTTGGATTTATAATTAGAAACTGTAAACACTTTTCTAATCAATTAGCACTTCGATCGTTGTACTATAGTTTAGTGCGTTCTAAAATTGAGTACTGTTCACTTATATATAATCCGACATACACGGCCCATAAGAATGCTCTTGAATCTATACAAAGAAAATTTCTAAAATTTTTGCACTATAAAACTTATGGTACTTATCCTGTGAGAGGTTTTGATCACAAAGAATTGCTGCATATGTTTCAATTTCAATCATTAGACACTAGGAGAACTATCAATTATGTAACATTTCTATTTAATCTACTACACAATCATATTGACTGTCCTGATCTATTGAAAGCTATCAATTTTAAAATACCTCATACCAGTGTACGGAATACTAGCTCTAGAACATTTCACTACAACACTCCCCGCACAGAAATTCTATTTCAATCACCTATTGTCACTATATGTCGTATATTTAATTCGATAAGCCAACGCTGTGATATCAACAATTCTAGCTTGCCATCAATATTGCAACAATGTTTACATTGATTTTTTGTCTTTTATTGCTTCTTATTTTTCATGTTATATACACAATACGGAAATGCATTGTTTTGTCAGCATTTTTGTTTCGATTTTCTGTGGGTACCTAACCTGCATTTGTAAAGTAAATCTTTATTTACTTTTCTAATGTTAATTTTGTTTATTAGAGTTCTTTTATGTTAATTATAAGTTTACTAATTTAGTTATTTTAGCTATATGAAACACTACGTGCTTAATGAAGTTAAGTTAAGTTTGTCCTGTAATTGGAAAGATTTTCTGTTGGACATTTATTAAATATTATTATTATTATTATTAGCATGGTAAGCAAAGGATTCGGAATTATGGCTTGACAATAATTATGACTCGTGAAGTAAAATGTAAAGAAAGCATTCAGCATTTCTCTTTAACAGCTACGTAAAGTAAAAATGTGCAAATATTGCGATTTGATTTATATGAAACAATTATCGCTAGAATTTGTTTGAGTCGTATATAAAAAGCGGGTTGGTTTTATAGTTATAATGTGTAATGAGAAATTGGTTTATATAAACAGTATCATTGCATTGTTTGGATATAGTTATTTAGCTGTAGGGATATTTTAGTGGGATTTAGTCGGAATTAGGTTTCTTTTCTCTTTTTAAAATGTTTATAATAAATTGCTTATTTTCATTGTTTACATAAATATAGGTATATGCATTCATTTTGATAATTCTTTGGAATTATTGCTACTTTACAAGGGAAAGTAAAAAGAGTTTTATCAAGAAAAAGCCGAGGAAAAAGCATAAATGCGAATTACTAACTAATATTTTTTCCAAATTTTGGTTACAAACTATAGGCGATTAATGAAATATCAGTGAAGGCGAAATGAACTAAATTCTTTCCTCTTTTAAACTACTTTTACCTAAGCTACCTGGAAGCAGAGTCGGATTTACAGCTTGCGGGGGCCCCCAAGCACGAGATAGGGATGGGACCTTAAAACATAAAGTTTAGTAAACGTTAGAGTAACACATCCTAATTCATTTTACAAGCTTCTGTACGCGACATTTCAACTGCACCGGGGGGCCCCCTTGGATTGGGAACCACAAGCACGTGCTTGTACGTAAATCTGGCCCTAGCTGGAAGTAAAAGTACAGAAAGGTAAGTTCCAAAGGCACTTTCAACAAAACAAGACGAAGAAATTAAAAGAAGAGTTTATACCTATCACGAACCTGAGAAATTCTTCAATCCTTATCGAGTTTTCCAACGTTACACTATCAGAACGAATATCCCGGGGAGAGGTCACTAGATCAAACCTAAAAGTTACTGAAAATGCATTTTCTGTTTCCTACATTCACCCTATAGACTCCACTACAGATTGCTATAATTACAAATTGTTTCGACAATTGTTACCATGGATTTTAAACGATGCATAATCTAAAACTCAATTAACTTTGAGGGTGAAATCGACCATTTTTAGCAATTATACCGAAACTGCGTTTTCTCTTTGAATGGTGGGGCGATTATTTTTAAGGGTAAACTCCGGCATGCAAATGAATCTCATTATCAGATGTCAACCATTTAACACTGGCTACGCGAAGCAGCTGTGTCAGACTAGGTTCTTATAAGATCACTCCTGATCCTGAACGTGAATTTTCCCTTGAGCGAGTTCTTGTAAGAGAGTATACTTCTGAGATTGAATCTTCTGGGAACAGATTTTCGGAGGCGAATGTGTCGCGGGGCGAATTTTCACCTTACCGAGACGAATCTTTCTACAACGACCGCACGGCATTATGTTCGCACGAAGGGTGGCTTTTCAACTGCAGCTGACACAAGTTTATGTTGATAAATGTTAATACCTAGAGGTACTCGCAAACGAATCTACCAACGTTAAATGCTTTCTTATTGTTTAAAGAGAAAGCAAAAAAGCACACTTTTGCTTTGGAAATAATTAGGCAAATAGGACGCTACTTACGTATCATTGTATATCCTGTGCAATATCGGGTAAAACACAACTACTTTACGTCCGAGTGAGGTACACTGCGAATTAGATTAATGGATTGTGTCTTATATTTTAGTGCAGTTAATAAACCCAAAGTACCTATAAAACCTTACTCGGAAATAAATGGAAGGATCGGCAATTAAAAAAGTCACGCAACTTTCAGTTTCACGTGACTTTTCTAATTGTTTTATCTTTCATTGCCACCCTATTGAGTAGGTATATATTTCCCACTCCTAAATTAGTTAAGTTGATTTTTCTATTTGAAGCCAATTTTAGAACAACAGTTAACTACCTAGTTAAGAAAACACATCTGAGGAAAGTTTCATTGTACGTTTCCTGAATATCGAATGAAGATGCATTTCTCAGACCGTTCAAATAGGTAATAATAAAACCTTATATTAGGATGGGCGTACCAAGCAGATATCAGGTAAAATTACTACTTACATCTACTACCCAACAATTTAAAATATGATTTATTTTCCCTCCCAAGCAGTTGTGTAAGTGTTTTAGTTAGTTGTTGGGTGTTGAACAGTGCAATATCATCGTGAGCGCTGATTTTCTAAAATGGCGATCTCTTTATATTCCAACGCATTCACGATTCCAAAGACAATGCTGATTATGACTGGCATGTGGCCTAGAAGAGATTCGAGCAGACTCTATCGCATTTATGGTTTATTTAACCATTTGTTAGTAGCTACTTTTTCTTTATCGCTATGTCTAGGTACCATAGTAGCTAAAGACTTTACGCAGTTCATCCAAGGATTGTCTATGTTTATATCCATGGTCAACTGTGTGATCAAATTTGCAATATTTGACTTTAAACATCCAGTGTTTCTAGATCTTTTAGACTTTCTCCGCACCCATCATTTTTCTTACCACAAGGATGAGGTGGACTACCATCTCAAGCGAATTATCGACTTTGCCATAGTAGTAGGAAAACTATTTCTTTGCAGTTGTGCTAGTGCTATATTTTTCATGACAATAATACCTCTTTTTGCTAGTAAAGGAACTCGTCTTACACCTCTACCTTTTCCTTTGGATATCGAAAAGCACTCCTTTCTAACTTACATCTCGGTTTACTTGTATCAAGGCTTGGGGTTAGCTTCGGCATGCTGCTCCAGTATCGCGTGTGATAATTTATCTACAAGCATGATGGGTCTTTGTTCAGCTTATTTTGCGATATTAACCGACACCATCATATTGACAACAAACGAATTCCAAAAGAAAACAAATGAAAATCATATCCGCAGCTACGAAAAATTTGATGAGCAAGTATACAGTGATCTAAGCCAATGCGTGGAACACCATCTTGCTGTAATTAAGTAAGTCCATGTAAGTGTTACGAATTGTTATATACTTTAGTTTTGTAGATTTACTGAGACTATCGAGGACATTTTCTCTTACGTGTTTTTGAGCCAATTTTTATGCAGTGCGTTCGGGATCTGTGTGACTGGATTTATATTGATAAAAGTAAGTTTTGTAAATCTAGGTGTGTTTCTAGTTTCTAGTTCAGTTAGGTATACCTCCTCGATGTTCAGTAAACCACAAATTTACCTGAAAAGATATTTCGAAAATGTCCATTATAGAAAGTTTTAATGAATATTACAAAAAAACGAATTCGGATTTCAATAAAATATAGCAATATTTATATTTGGAAACCACTTCCAGTGCTCTCGTGAAATTGACCGTGACTTTTCGAAACCGGATCTTCCGAAAACGGAAAAGGTACAGTGCAAACTGGTTTTGGTATACAATTAAGCTTTTTTTTAATCGAAACGCGTTCATTTTTAATAAGTAATTGTTTTGGTAGCAGTTGGCGATGGTTTTTCCCAGGGTTTTTCCTTTCTGCTGTAACACCTTCTGCATACTAAGTTTCTAAATGATAGGAGGTTTCTGAACTGAGTAATAGGGTAGACGAGCAAACAGTAACTCTGTAAACAATTAGAAATGAATTCGAACAGTGTTACTAATGTGTTTTTCCATTTCAGGCTAAACCGGGAGGTTTTGAATTCATGTATGCGTTACTGTACCTGGCAGCACTTATGTTCCAAATTACATTATACTGTACGTATGGTAACGAAATAACGATTCAGGTAACGTGACCACCATTATCTGAAACCAATTTACCTGTACTGTCTTTCAGAGTTACAGAGTCTTAGAGGCATGTTATATGACGGAGTGGGTGTACTGTGGACCTAAAGTTCGTCAAAATCTCTTTCTCATAATGGAACGCTCCAAACGTCCAGTGGTTATGACTGCAGGAAAATTTGTAACTCTCTCACTGGCATTACTCGTTTCTGTAAGTTTAACGTGTTTATGTACAGATACTGCTGGGAATTGATATCAAAACAGTCTAATAACATTCTTATTTTAGGTGTTTCAATCAGCAGCATCTTATGCAATGGTTTTGTACCAAATGTACAACGCCTAAGTTATACCACAGATATACGTAAAGAACGTATATCTGTGGTTATACTAAGATCCGTTTCTTTATAAAATGTTACTAAATCACCAGCACCACCGAAAATCACCCAAACTGATATAGTGGGTCTCCTTAAAAAAGCATCACGCCCTTTTCTATTAACTATTTATTGTTCACTGTTCCATTAGTGTATCTAACTTTATGTACATCTGTTAAAAATAAAATACGTTCGTAAAGTGTGACGTTTCCTTTTTGAAACGTAGGATGCAAGTAAAGGAACAGCATACTTAATCATGAACAAGAAAATGCTTTCAACATGTCAATATTTTACTGTTCTTTGTGTTTTTTCACTTAATCGTTTGAGGGGTTGTAGCACGTACTAATTTTGAAGGTATACTTGTAATAGCGCAACTTTGTAGTAAAAATTTAATTTCTTTTTACTATAACTGTAGAGCAAAAATTAGAATTTCTTAGTATAACTTAAAATGTAAAATGAAATTACACGGCAAACAAATATCAATATCAATAATTACGCAAATCACCAGTTCTCATAGTAGTTACTAAAATGATCCACTCGCTCGCGATGAGATATATTAGTATCTAGCGTGAAATGCGATTGGAAAATTAGCAATAGAAATTTGTGTTTTAAAAAGCGGGTGGTCCTTAATAGTGGGGGTTATTTAAATTAAAAGAGCGCCTGTAGGTACTTATAGTGTCGGGAAAAGATTTTCCATTTAGTGAAAAATAACAAAGTTGTTTAAGAAGAATTAACATCAGCTCCATCGACGAAAACATATAGTATTCCATTTTGGTATATCTTAAAGAAGTTTGGGATTTGTTCTCATTCGCTAGCACGTTTTCATTAAACAGCATGCGTTTGTTTGATTTAACCAGTACGCGATTATTTTGCGCCGGAAAGCGTTAAATTTTGGAGAGTTTCCATAAAAAAGATATCCAACTAAAATCAGTAAAGCAGTACAGACTATTGGGAACCTAAACCGGTAAGAATGCAAAATCTTCCTGAAAGCAGAGCGGCGGACATTGGATGCGAAACGTTGAAAATTTCCATCGGCCTGAAGGGTAGCGACTTGCTTCAATTGCAGTAATTAAAGAGGCACAATTTTTCATTACCTGCGAAATACAGTAGTGAACGAAATTAACACTGAATAAACTTCTCTATTTGTGTGCGGCCTTTGAACGTTTATTAGAATTAGATTTGTTCATTTAGTCTACAAAAGGGAAAGTAAAGGGAGTTTTTGTTTCAATGAAAAGACCGAATGAAAATTACATAATCTTTCCAGAATATAAATAGGTATTTTTCCCAATTTTGATTACATCTTGATGACAAGTGATACCAGTGAAATCGGAATGAACTGAATACTCTACTTAATTTATACAAATTTTTACCTGCGCTTACTGGAAGGAAACGTATCAAAAAGGTAAGAGGAAGAGATCACCAAAAGAGTTTGCACCCCGATCCTAAGAAAAAATGTAACCCTTTACAAGATACCAATACACTCTTCTATTGGTAGCGATCCGTTACAAAGTGGTGCCCAGGGCTGTCACGCGAGGACCGTGACATCCTTGGAGCTTATTTTTGCGGTATTACAAATTTTATGCGCTGCTCGTTTCCTAGTCATTCAAATTTTGAGAATGGTACTCCAGCTTCACGTCTGTTACTCTAAATGACAATATTACGGTAAAAGCTATACAACAGCATAACTTGCCCGATAAATTAATACATAGGTCACATTTCCGATAACAAGACCTTTACCTCACAATGATATTTTAGCGCATTCCCCAGCTGATGTTGGAAGGCGCTATTATGGCCACTTTCTCCGCCCGTCCGAGACTTTAACTACTCCTACAGTTTTCAAGATATTCAGTTCGTCGCTTCGTTCTTTGCATTCGGTAGCTTAAAGCTCTGGTACCTCAACCAAGGTAAATCTTGACGATTAATGTGCGCATGCGCAAACGGCCCAATGTGTACTTTCTTATTTATGGAGATATTTTTCAAAATTTCAAGCATCCATTCTTCTAGTAAAGACAAAAATGTCGCATATTTTAAACATCAGGTGTTTTTTATCAGTTTCTTATTTATAAGAATACTTACGCCCTAAAAATCGTTACATGATGATCTCCACCCAACATAGCATTTACCCTCGATCCGTGGTATAGCTGTGCTGGCCCTAGTCCCTCCTCCCCCCACTATTAAGAATTGTATCCCATTTATGACCTATTTAGGAAATTTTCAAGCTCGTTTAAATCACTAGGAATCTAAAATTTATTATAGAGTGACCGAATCTACTTGGATTCGTTGCCCCCCCCCCCTCCCCACTGATAGGAATTACATTTTTCAAATTAAATTTTGTATCGAAACTACGAGGTATTAATAGAAACCCGGCATGATACCACAAGTTTCAAAGATATTACCTAACGCCTGATTTCATTAATATTTTATGAGATAAAGTTATTGAAGTCATTTGTTGTATCACGACCATAGAACCTTTATAAAAAATCCAATACAAATGAATAGCGAACGATTCTCGAGATCATTTTTGGTCTGTAATATTTTGGCTACCTAGCTGAAAAACAATAGCGTCTTGTATCCTTAAGAACATGTCCACGAATTTAAAAGCGATCGGACGTTTCTAAACAAAGTTATCGTCCCACATTGACAGATATTCATTCATTCAATCTGTTTTATTATACAAGACAGACGGACGGACAGACAGCAAGCAATACACAATTATAAACGATCACGTGTTAGTAAGTATAGGAAAAACATGAGGGACTAGATCCGAATACACCTGGCTTCCTCACAACCATCTTTATGTTTCACCTTTTAGAAGTGAAGCAAAAAAATTGAAAATGCATATAAGCTTTGAATATATATTCATATATAATACCATAAGTAGTCGAAGTATTGTCGAATATTTTTGAGGTGCTGTCACGAATGCTAGTTACGCTGATTAATACCACGAGCGCTTGCGCGAGTGGTATTAAAAAGCGTAACTAGCATGAGTGGAGCAGCAGCTCAAAAATAATCTACAAATACTTCGACTACGAATGGTATTCGGAGGACTATTCAATGAATCAAAAGAAAAATTAAGCATAATTACCCACGCGAATGTATTTCCATGACAACAATAAACGTCAAAATAAATTATGGAAGTTGCTTTTCATTTTGCTATTGATTCTATTCGAACTTTTGTGCTCCAAGCTAATTCGTTATGAGTGATTAAATTAAAAGATGTGGTGATAAGTCGGTTGTCGAAATTGATTAACAAACTAAGAAGAATGTTCCGGTTAATACGACAAAATTTCGCGACATTTCACTGGTGGAAGTTTGACAAATGTCATTGAATAATCGCATTGAATTGTCGCTGAAATACCACACGTGAAATTATCGCTGAAATACCACACGTGCAATTATCACTATAATTCCTTCCCATTGGCGCAGCAATTTGAAATCGAGACATTTCACTGGTTGAAATGTGACAAATGTTAGATGAATTGAATAGTCAAAGATATAGGTGAAAGCGCTTAAATAGCTCGTAATTCATGAATCAAAAATACTTTGAAATAAGCAAAAAAGAGAGGAGGGGCTACGTCCGACTACACCTGGCTTTCCAAAGGATTTATAAGTACATGTCTAAAATTGCAATTGCTTGCAAATGAGCTCGTAATTCATACATTAACAAAAACAGGTATTTGCGATTTGCTCTTGAGTGGCGCTAAAAAATTGCAATTACTTGTAAATCATTTCAGTACAACATTTAATTTAAAAAATGTAATTCCTTTCTGTGGAGGGGGGGGGGCTGAATTCAAGTTGGCTCGGCCACCCCATAATAAATTTTAGATTAAAAGAGCGTCCAGTTACATTTCGATAAACGTATCGATTAATTTTCATGAAATAGCAAAGTAACGACGCTTTGGGCGCAATCGACGTTGGGATAATTTCCAAATTTCCATAACATAAGAAATGGGGATTGTAGGATATAGTTTCCCACATCAAGTTTAAAGTCTTCTCTACAACATGGTATTATTTTCCTGTTAGAAGCATAAATTGTCTTTTTAAATAAATTACAATATTGATTTTCAGAGACCCAGTTTTTATATGTTAATCAACAGTATTTTTACTTTAACTCAGTTATTTTTTCATCGACTGAAATTTAATTTGGAGTTTTCTATGGGGAAACGGGATAGATTGACGAGGAAACAGTAGGGATAAGAACGCGTAAGCTTAATTTGATGTCTAACATACTGAGACAGTTTTGGATTTATGTATGTACTTACGTTCTCCACTTTTGTTCAACGCTTCGATCGACCAAACAACTTGTACTCCTCTTTGACAGAGCATTGTTTCAAATATGTCAAGATTTATGCTTTTCCTGAATGTGGATTGTCCTGTGAGCGAGTTGCTGCCGAGAGAGTATCCCGACGTGGGTGAATTCTCCATGTGCGAATTCTCGGAGGGCAAATATTTGAATAGCGAATACTACTTGGGGCAAATGTTTGGGAGCGAATCTTCTAGGGCCAGCGTCAAGTTCTCCCGGGGCGAATTGCGATTGCATACATTGCATTAGAAGGCTGGATTAAGTTAACACCCCTAAATCGGCACTCCAATTTACATCGCCAAAATATTGTGCTCATTTTGTTCTAATTTGTGCGCCGATCCCTAAGTTGTGTGCGCCTTCCTTTCGTTTAGGAAAAAATTGAGTTGTTCTATCCATAAGTTAATAAATTTGTAAAATGCGGAATAATTCCAGGTGCTGTGAGAAGTTTAATAACAAATAATGTAGGAAATACTATAGACAACTATATACGGTAGTTTATTTATGATTTGATAACATAGGTACCCATTACAAAGGATGTTGCGTTAAGTCAGCCGCCTTTGTAGAAGTTTTAAATATGTACAAATGAGAGACACACAAATCAGCACAAAGCTATGGTGTGTGTGTCATCTTGATACGACCCTGACAATGGGTAGCGTTAGGGTGAACCCCCAACTGAACATTTTGATTTTCTCCGAAAGGGAAAGTGCACCAAACTCGGGCATTCACGCACATATCATCACAAAATAGGCACAAAAACATAGGTTTCGAGGTAAGTCGATTGTAACTACGTTAACTTTGCACTCCCTTTAGAAATTTTGAATTACTTCGAAAAGAAAGGCGCACAAAGCCTAAATATTGGCGCAGAAATCTGCACAAAACGAGCACAAAACTATAGCATTATGTTATGTGCATACAAGAATGATGGTGTTCCAGCTTCCAGTATTAAGTTGGACCCCCAACGGAAAATTCTGACGGGAAACGCACAAAATTTGGAGAATTGCAGATCGGGTGCGGATTTAGGGGTGTTAACTTAATCCACCTGCAAAATGATGTACTTATTCCATTTATTGATCACACGTAATTCGAGATTCAATTTCGATAACTCTACGTGCGTGAATAACAGATGTTTAATTAAATTGTGCACCTGACAGAAGTACACATTACACATTAATATATTTCCCACTAACTAAATAAGTAATTTTAGTTGAGTTGTCTCTTCACTATGTGAAGCAACTTCTAGAACACGCCTGTACTAGCTAAAGAAACGCGTCTCGAATAAGTTTCAATGTACGTTTTCTGAATATCGAATGAAGATGATCATTTCTCCGACGGTTTAAATAACAGTAAAACCTTATATTAGGATGGGCGTACCAAACAGATATCAGGTGAAATTACTACCTACATCTACATAACAATTTAAAATATGATTTATTTTCCCTCTCAAGTAGTTGTGTTTTAGTTAGTTGTTGGTGTTGACCAGTATAATAGAATCGTGAGCGCTAATTTTCTAAAATGGCGATTTCATTAAATTCGAACGCATTTAAGATTCAAAAGAGATTGATGATTATGACTGGGTTGTGGCCTAGAAGAGATTCCGGCACACTCTATCGCATTTATGGCGCCAGTCACTATTGGTTACTAGCAACTTTTTCTTTATCGTTACTTCTAAGTACCATGGTGGTTAAAGACTTTTCGCAGTTAATCCAAGGATGGTCTATGTTTGTAGCCATTCTCAACTGTGTGATCAAATTTACAATATTTTACTTTAAAATGCCGGTGTTCTTAGATCTTTTAGACTTTCTCCACTCGCCTCATTTTTCTTACCACAAGGATGAGGTAGACCATCATCTCAAGCGAATTATCGACTTTGCCATAGCAGTAGTAAAACTATTTCTCTGCAGTTGTGTTACTACTGTATTTTGCATGATAACAACGCCTCTTTTTGCTAGTAAAGGAACTCGTCTTACACCTCTACCCTTTCCTTTGGATTTCGAAAAGCACTCCTTTCTAACTTACATCTCGGTTTACTTGTATCAATGCTTGGGGTTAGCTTCGGCATGCTGCTCCAGTATCGGGTTTGATAATTTATCTACAAGCATGATGGGTCTTTGTTCAGCTTATTTTGCGATATTAACCGAAACCATCATATCGACAACAAACGAATTCCAAAAGAAAGCAAATGAAAATCATATCCGCAGCTACGAAAAATTTGATGAGCAAGTATACAGTGATCTAAGCCAATGCGTGGAACATCATCTTGCTGTAATTAAGTAAGTCAATATAAGTGTTACGAATTATTAAACACTTTAGTTTTGTAGATTTACTGAAACTATCGAGAACATTTTCTCTTACGTGTTTTTAAGCCAATTTTTATGCAGTGCGTTCGGGATCTGTTTGGCTGGATTTACATCGATAAACGTAAGTTGTGTAAATCTAGGGGTATTATAGTTCAGAAGTTAGACCTCCTCGGTGATAAGTAAACCTTAAATTTACCTAAAAAGGTCCATAATAGAAAGCTTAAATGACCAAGTCGGATTTAATAATAAAACGTACCAATTTTATATTTGGTAAACACTTAGCTTCAGTTTTCAACGCGTAATCCATTACTACTGAAACTTCAACAAAAAAGAATTCTTAAAAATAGGTAGTTTTAACTGATGATTATTTATTTTTCGCAAAAAATGAGCTGCTCGAAAATGAAAGAATGTGCTTGGTTCTAAATTCAATGTATCTCCTTGTACCAAAATTTGTTTCAATTGTACCTTTGACAATCCAATTCCTACAATCACGACCAACTTCAAGAGAGCGCCAGATAATTTTGAATAAAACTATAATAGTATATTAAGATACAAGTGTATAATCAAGTCTTTAAAGCACGCGCAACGAGTTTAAGGGCACGACGCAAAGCGGAGTGCCTTTAACGTTGCAAGTGCTTTAAAGACCAATTATACACGTGTATCTTATAGTATTTTTTATTATACCTGCAGTATAATTTAAAAATAGGAAATACAATGAAATCATATTGACGTTATACTCGAATACATGTCTAATTAAGTGGGCTGAGTGTTCGTAATTTCACGATTGCCATGGAAATGTCACTTGACGTTTGCTTATAAAAATCATCGTCTTTGTGAATTAAACGATTTCCGTTGAAAAAGATAATACACCGTCCATTAAATCGATTGTTGTAAAATCTAAACAAACGTTGGTAGGTGTAAAATCCAAATCCAGCAAAGCCTATTATAAAGAATATGAAAAGTTGTTTCCATGGATGGAATAGGAAGTTACTTACGAATAAAGTCTTAAATGCATCCGCTGGCATATATGAAGGAAATGTCAAAGGTATTTAAATCTTCTATATTTTGGTGCATTCATTCAAAACTTCAAAGCAATACTGCGATTAAAAAGTGGAACAGATTTGGAAGCATACCCTAAATTACGCGCGTTTGTGAAAGCTTCAACCAAAGGATAGGTACAAAAGCCAAAGAAATGTTCTGCATTTACAGAAAGCGACCTAAGAGGATTTTTTATTTCATCCAGATGACAGTTTCAAAAGTCATACTTGAAGTATCGTTACTTAGCAACTTAGCAACTTTAAAGCACGTGTGTTTTAAAGGCCCTTTTTCGCACGCATTTGAGTGTTTAAAACGGAGATTGTGATTCAGGTATAATAAAAACTATATTAATATACCGGTTTCCACTGTACCCTTGGCGTTTTTGGAAAATCTGGCCCAAAAGGATCGCTACCAACTTTTTATAAAATTAGATTATGTTTTATTAAAAAAAAAGGCCCAAATACGTTACATAATTTGAGCCCAATTAACCTTCTGCCATGTTTTTCAAAACTTCTCGAAAAAATCAGGATCATCAGACTTGAAAACTACTGAATGAAATTAAAAATCTTAAGCAAGCAACAAAAATTTGGTAAATCCACAGCCGATGCTTAACTTAACACAACAAAATATATAAGTAATAGCCTAAATTCTAAACCAAAAACGATCGTATTATTTATCAACTTCAAAAAAGCTATCGATCTTGTAGATCACGAAATACTATGGGGATATTGGTATAAGAGGTGTACCATTTGACGGGTTTCGGAGCTTCCTGTTTGGAAGGAGGCAAAGAGTCAATATCAACAGTAATCTTAGCAACGCACGAATAACGAAACACCGCACGGTTCAGTGGCTTCTGGAGTCCTTTTTCTCATTTTTATAGACGATCTACTGAAACTACCATTTCACCGTTCACGGAAACATTTGTGCTGATGATCTTGCATTCTTCTACTCACTCAAGAGCGAAAGAGTGTTTGGCGATTTAATTACCCAAGATTTGAACCTACTTAACAGCTGGTCCTTAAAAAATAAAGTGCAAGTCAACGTCGCTAAATCCAAATCTATTAATTTTGCTTCCCGTTTCCACTCAAATTCCACCATTTACGAGGTGCGACTGTCCAATTTTGGAAAAAGTAACAAAATTGAAATACCTTGGAATAACATTCGATGAAAAATTCCCGGTCAAACATCATATTTCAGAATTACTATTTCAGAATTACATACTAAACTTCGATCTTCAATTAGAAAATTTTACTTCTTGAGGAGCTTTACGAACTATAAAAACGAGTTTCTTCAAAACTGAACTTTTCCGCACGAAAGAATTTTGTTGCTACTCACCACCTACCTTGTTGTATTTACTTCTCATCTTGTTACTTAGATTTTCACATATTTAATATAATCGATCGATTTGCTTTTATTAAAAGGTCAAATTTAACCAAAATCTGGCCATAAACAAGAAAGTTACTTCTGCGCATACGCGCGCAGCTTTTCATATGTTTATAGTCAATAGATTTGCCTCTATTAAATGGTGCTACTGTAAACAGAAAGCTCTTTTCCTCTATGGCTCGAATTAAAAATTTTGCCAATACAACATTTATTTGTTTGCAAAGTTCTAAGGACTTTTTATACAAGAAGTGGCGATATAAGTAATTATAACCTGATTTATGATTCAAGGAACGTTCAAACAGGAATTATAGTCTACAGACTCCCATCAAAAGTGAAGGATTAGCTTCACTCAACGATCAAACACTATTTAAACACTCTATTCAATATTTAGGACCAAAATACTTTAACCAACGGCCTGTCAATATCAGGAAATGTCCCACCCTAAAATGCTTGTGCAAACAATCAATTATTTGACTTTATTCTATTCCAAATATAACTGCACTTAACTCTCCAATAAATTTCGTAGCATTTACTAACGTATACTAATCAATATAATCTGTAATAACTAAACTACTATAACTATAAACTAACCTTAGCCTTAATTTTAGAGTCCCCTTAATTTTACACTCAAAATATAGTGATGCCTGCCCACAATATTATTTAAAAAAAATTGTCTTTTATGTTTTTTCTCTGTGTTTTCCTTTTTTAGTCAAGTAGATACTTGTTTATTGCGAAACACAGATACAGTGTGTTGCAGAAAAGGGTTTTTGTATATTGAAGTACATTGAATCATTCCGAGGTTTATTCATTGTTTTTTAAATAAAAGTCAGGAAAATGGCACATTACTGGTGAGGAAACAGGGAAGTACGCCAGTACGAGGCCCTTTTGGGGTCAAATACTTTAATTTCCGAGTCAAGTAATCTTATTTTTTCCACAATCATTAATTAATAGCATGCTTTGCTCGCTATTTTACCCAAAATCGTATTATAATATAAAATTCCAATTTTCATATACATTTGATTAATGTCAATCTATGAATAATAAATAATACTTTAATTAACGATAAATACAAACGGAGAAATTTTATGACCAGTTTCAGACGCGTTAAGGGGAACACAGGCAGTAAAAAAATTGAATTACCTAAATTTGATTAAAAAACAGTTTTTTAAATCAAATTTAGATAATTCAATTTTTTTACTGCATGCGTGTTCCCTCTCCTTAACGCGTTTTACTTGAGAATGGACACAGCGGATGTCCGAAATTGGTTGTAAAATTTCTCCGTTTGTATTAATCGTTAATTAAAGTATTATAGGGAGATATTGGTTACTTCATTGATTCACATCAACCGCATTTTAAAATGGATCCTTGGTTTAATTAATGTCAATCTGTCAGTGATGACAGGAGTCATTACAGACATTTAGCAATGCGACAGGTGCGACCGTAAGAGTGAAAGGTGCGGCCAGTAAAGCGACAGGCGGTAGAAAAAGTAGTCTACCTCTACCATGGAAAATAAAATTTCCTGACATAAAGTAGGCATGAAAATGAAGGTTTCACGACGATTTTGGGTAAAAATCTTCCGGTGCTCTCGTGAAATTGGCCGTGATTTTTCGAAACCGAATCTTCCGAAAACGCCAAAGGTACAATGCCAACTGACTTTGGTACATTGAATATGTTTTTGGGAAACACTTGGATTAATAAAATAACGGACATTAGTAATTGTTGTGGTAGCAGTTTGCAATGGTTTTTCCTTTCTACTGTACCTACCTATAACCATTTGCGTACCAAGTTTCTAAATGATAGGAGATTTCTGAACTGAGCAATAGGGGAGACGAGCAAACAGTATCTCTGTACACAACAAATGAACTCTAATACTAATGTGGTTTTCCATTTCAGGCAAAGCCAGGAAGTGTTGAATTCATATTTGCGTTAAGTTTCCTAGGCACACTTATGTTCCAAATTACATTGTACTGTTCCTATGGTAACGAAGTAACGATTCAGGTAACGGGACCACCATTATATGAAAATAATTTACCTGTACTGTCTTTCAGAGTTACAGAGTCTTAGAGGCATGTTATATGACGGAATGGGTGTACCGTGGACCTAAAGTTCGTCAAAATCTCTTTCTTATAATGGAGCGCTCCAAACGTCCAATGGTTATGACTGCAGGAAAATTTGTAAACCTGTCGCTGTCATCACTCGTTTCTGTAAGTTGAACGTGTTTATGTAGAGATGATGCTAGGAATTGATATCAAATCCGTCTGACATTTTTATTTTAGGTGTTTAGATCAGCAGCATCTTATGCAATGGTTTTGTACCAACTGTACAACGCCTAAGGGATACTAAGATCCTTATCAGTATAAAATGTGACTAAATCACCAGCACCACAGAAAAAAATCACCCAAACTGATATATAGTGGCATTGGGTCTCCTTAAAAGCGCATCACGACCTTTGCTATTAATTATTTATTGTTCACTGTTCTATTTTAACTGACTCACGTATCTAACTTTATGTACCTATCTGTTAAAAATAAAATGCGCTGATAAAGTGTGAGATTTTTGAACGGTAGGGTGCAAGTGATGGAACAGCTTACTGGATTGCCATTGGAATTAAGTTTCAAAGAATAAGGTCGGTAATACAAAAAAAAATACGCACTGCTTCTGATCACTTCGTCTTAGTCGCACTTTTTCGTTAAACCGTCTAACTCTACCAGAATTTATTACGAAGCTCTGGATAGGACACATAGGAAATTATTTTGTAAATTACAGTTGTAACTGGGAACTATACTAATTTACAGTTGTAACTGGGAATTAGTTTATAATTTACAGTTGTAACTGGGAATTATGCTAATTTACAGTTGTAACTGGGAATTATACTAATTTACAGTTGTAACTGGGAAGTGGGAATTATACTAATTTACAGTTGTAACTAGGAAATAGTTTATAATTTACAGTTGTAATTGGGAATTACACTAATTTACAGTTGTAACTGGGAATTAAACTAATCTACCGTTGTAACTGTCAAGGATAATTCCCAGTTACAACTGTAAATTAGTGTGATTCCCAATTACAACTGTAAATTATACACTAATTCCCAGTTACAACTGTACATTAGTATAGTTCCCAGTTACAACTGTAATTTAAAAAATAATTTGCTATGTGTCCTATCCAGAGCTTCGTAATTTATTGCTTAAATAGCTTCATTATTTACAACCCTACCTAATTTTGCCGAAAGTAGAGTTGATTAAATAACGTTTTTTAGGTGTCCTGAGGTATCCTGGGGAGATTTTAAGTAGCGCCCTGTTAAGGTCCTGTGTTTCAAAATGATTAAACATGAGCAAGAAATACATGGTAATAATTTGAAATAGTTCCCAAACTAATAATGACACAGGGCTTACCTTTCGTGAATTCAACTGTTAAAGAACATTGGCACACACATTTACACTTACCTACCTAGAAGATTTCAAATGACGATCCCCAGCGAATTAAATTTGGACATGCGGTTACCATACACACCTTTGCAAAATAAAAGTTTGCAAAATAGCGCGTGCAAACATTGCGGAATGTTTGAAAGTCTAGATCATATCTTCTGTGAATGCCAAACATTTGAAAAACAGCGAAACCAATTGGGTCATAGGTTGGAAATGAGATGTTTACTTTCAAAGTGTCAAACGACAAGTGCCGTTGGCATATACAGAGACACTGCTGAAAATATGTCACATCTCGAAATAATGCACTTATTGTTCAATAATGTACTACTTTTGATGTCTGTAACTTTTAAATGATAGCTTGTTACATGAAAGGAAGGAAGGAAGTGGTGTCTTGATTTAGCTTTGTTGATTTTGCATTTTTGTTGAGTTCATACAGATCCATGGTAAAATTTAGCATCACTTTGCTTTTTGCATCCAGTCAGTATAGTTCAATTTGTTCTAACTTTGTCAATTTTTGTGTAAGATTTGTGCCATTTGCGGTTTGTAACTTTGAATTTGGTTTTATTTGCTTTCAATGTATAAAATGTTATTCCTATTTGATTTGTTCGAGAATGACCAGTTATTAATTTTCATTTGATTGTTTAAACCAGGGTTTAAACTCATTTAGATGGATTAGCGACTTCGATTCTTTGTGAACGAATCTATCTTTTTTTAGCGTAATTAACTTTTTTGCAAGTGGAGAAGTGGATGCTGAAGTAATAAACATAAAGATGCTTAGCGGCATTCACCTTTAGTCTAAGGTTACCCGGTTACCGTATCCAGGACCTTCATATTACATTCTGGAGTGGAGAAGGTCCGGCTCATTAACAATGTATTTCATGTATTTTATATAAGAGGCTTCGGAATGTTATTTTCAACAAATGGGAAAGAAGTGGAGTCGCTTTGAAATCTATTTAAGCTGGCCTTCTTTAGCTTATCAATTGTTGTATTAAATTAACGATTTCAATTATTCAAATTCAAGGATTACTTACTTCCTCGGATTGTTAATTTTTGTATATTATAGATGTGATGTAAAAATGCGTTTTCCACCGTTACCTTTCTTGCTCCACATTTTCCTCTATACTTACCCTCTGTGAACAATGATTCGGAATTCTCTTCGGCTCGGTTCTTTTATCCGATGAGCTAGGGGAACATGGCTATTCTGTGATTTCTGTCTAAATTATCTAAACTATTTCGGCATATTTGAGTCATTTTTCACTTTTGATAAATAATTCAATAAACTTTCTTTTGCTTTTCAAATTCAACAGGTGTGTTATTTGTGTTCCACCTTTCCGATAATAAGCTTGGGTATGAGTGAGTACAACCTGGTCTTTCACAACGTAGGGAATCCTGCCATTGTTGAGTTTGTTTTGCTATACGCGGGTGTTCCGAGTTCGGGTTTTTCCCGCTTTTGTTAGCGCGGGAGCTGACGATTTAGGTACATCCATAGAATAGGTACATTATAGTAGCAAGAAAAATATCGGAACTTTTATGTCAATTCTTGCATATAATAATTATATCCGTGCATGGTCGAGAACCCCTATAGCAGAGGAAAATGCGTGTCGTAAGAGGCGACTGGGCCTGTTGCAGCACAACTTCAGTTCAGTAAACAATTATCCAATCAAGTCTCAGAATTTTGCTAGTAAACTTAACTGAGGCTGTCATGGTAAAATCGACACTAATGAATGGATGAAGTACAAGTTTTTTATTGACGCTATAAATTGCTAAATTTCTCGATTTTTGTATATCTTTACCGAATGCTTTAAAGTAGGTATCACCATCATATTTTGGAATTTTTTAAATTAAGTTTGTCGCTCACAATCATTTTGGAGAGTGATAATCTTATTGGAAGGCAGTTAAAGAGTTGAACTCCACAAGTAAGCGCTGAAGAATAGAATTGCGGCGGAGAGGGTTTGCATCTGCACCATTTCAGTGAAATTTAAAAAAGAAATTAAAGTGCTACTGCGGACCTTTTACGTGATGAAAATTACGGAGGTCGAAGCACTGACGATAGTAAGGCTAAAAGAGTAATTCACGATTCAAAACACACGAGGAACGTGTGTAAATTGCGAATGTTGTTTTTGGTTAGTTATAAAAGAATTTGTTTGTAATCTAAGTTCCAGAACCAGAAAGTGATTTCGCTACTGGACATCTACAAATAAATTTAATTGACTTTTCTGATACGATTTGTTAAATAATTAAAAAGAGTCTCCATGGTTATATAGGTATACCTAGTAAAATTGAGTTGTGTAAGGCTAAGGTGTACAAAAATTTGGTAAAGGATTGAAAATTAAGGTCATCACTAGTTTATTTGCAATCTCTAAGTACATATAAGTTGTATTTTTATTGAGATGTTCAAAAGAAACGGGTCAATTTACATATTTATATTCCGCTACTTAGAAATAAAGTTATTATTTCCCTTCGTCCTCTGATAAATGGCAGATAGTTTACTTCTCAATGGTACTTTTATTAACTATATTAATTTTCATTACAAGTTCTGCATTACTGTTATGAGAGTTTGGCTTTCATTTAGATAAAATACAATTTGAACAGGTATTTGAATTAATTAACTAACAATCAAAGACAAAGGTCTTGTTAACGTCTCGTATAGTTCACACAACTAAACAGCTCGTGCAACTACAACTAAGTAATCTTTTATAGTGCCAAATCCTGATGAAATTAATTAAATTCTAGTCTAAGCTAACAACAAAATGCATTTATCTTAGTGTCGCATATCACGAACTAATTAAAAACTACGGGTATTGTGTTTAAAATACCAACTACTCAACTCAACTAACTAATATCGTGCTAACATTGAGTAATTAAATTCCAAATTGTACTGTCTCCTTTTCGCCACAATATGACGTTATGGATTGTATAGATGATATAAAACCATTGCATAAGAACCAGCTGATTTAAATACCTAAAATAAAAATACGTACATTAGTATTTAGTATGTTAGGTGCCAAAGTGATTTGTAATATTTCGATTTACACATCAATTTTTAAAGTAATAACTCTGATTTCCACTTTGCTCACTAAATTTTAGTTTTAGTTTGAACATAAGTTGTCCTTTCTAACTGCAGTAGGTAGTGGAATGTTGGAAACAAATATGTACGTATTATTTTGTAGTACGCAATTAAAATTATTGAAGGCATACGATAGAAAATTTAAGTAAAGTTTGATTGGTATAAAAAACATAAATTGTCATTAATCTTGATCTATCTATCTCTAAGTACTACTTTGTTAACCGTTACTGCTGATCCAAAACTCTGACCTCCTTTTATTAACGAGCTACAAAAAGTAAGTTCATGATTTTGGACTTTCTGTTCGTCCGTTTGCTCGTCCGTCTGTGATGTCCATGAACCTAGCAGAGCAAGGTCAGCAAAACACAATCAAACATACTGCATAATTAGGTGCTAATTATGTGCCCTATCCTCGAATTAAATGCTCCTTTTTTTTTAAATTATTACATGTTCTGCCAGGTTCATATGAACTCAGCAGAGTACTACCTTAAAAACCCAAGAAAATGAAAAGTGAACTAACTATAATTAGATGCTAATTACGTGCTAATTAAGTGCCTTATTCCCGAATTAAATGCTCCTTTTTTTTTAAATTAAGACATGTTCTGCCAGGTGCATATGAACTCATCAGAGCACTACCTCAAAAAACCAACACAATGAAAAGTGAACTAACTATAATAAGGTGCTAATTAGGTGCTAATTAAGTGCCCTATCACCGAATTAAATGCTCCTTTTTTTTAAAATTATTACATGTTCTTCCAGGTTCATAATTTAAAAAATAAGGAGCATTTAATTCGGGAATAGGACACTTAATTAGCACTTAATAAATTATAGTTAGTTCACTTTTCATTTTCTTGGGTTTTTATGGTAGTACTCTGCTGAGTTCATATGAACCTGGCAGAACATGTAATAATTTTTTTAAAAAATGAGCATTTAATTCGAGGATAGGGCACTTAATTAGCACCTAATTAGCACCTTATTATAGTTAGTTCACTTTTCATTTTCTTGGTTTTTTGAGGTAGTGTTCTGCTGAGTTCATATGAAGCTGGCAGAACATGTAATAATTTAAAAAAAAAGAGCATTTAATTTGAGGATAGGGCACTTAATTAGCACCTAATTAGCACCTTATTATAGTTAGTTTCTTGGTTTTTTGAGGTAGTGTTGGTCGGTGCACGATAACTCACGAACGGTTTAAATTTTTTCAATTCTGTTTTCAGTAATAGGTAGCCAATGATCAACTGATTAAATATTGGTCAATACTCGTCAACCGGAAGTCACCTTGTCGCTCGTTGCTGCAGAGTTTAAGCCGTCGGCAATCGATACATTACAAGTGCTATGTTAACTAGCCTATTTACTCAGTCATCAACTCATCACATTGAAAGAAGTGCCGCAAACTTACAGCAACAAGTGAGGCCAATGAAAGATTTACAAATTTTCCCGCCGTCAAAACCATCGGACGTTTTGACCGTTCCATGATAATGAAGAGACATTGGCGCACCTTGGGTCCGCAAGAAACCCATTCCGCCATGTAGCATGCGTCCAATACACGCGAACTCTGAAAATGTAGTATTATTTACTCGCAAACCGTGTCATGGTCACCTGAATTGTGACTTCGTTACCGTACGAACAATACAAGGTGATCTGAAACATGAGTGTTCCCAGGAAACTTAAAGCGAATATAAACTCCACACTTCCTGGTTCGGCCTGAAAACATACGAATATTAGCTTAACATAACCGTTCTACATAATCTGAAAATGTATCTCGTAGACGTAAATCGTCAAAAAATCACATATTTATTTCAGGTAATTAAGGTATAAAATACTACTTCTTGCTATGTAAATTGAGGGGATATTACTGTAGTATTAGTAGCGTTGCACTTTTTAAGCGTACACTTTTATAGACATACCATTTCATGTAACATTAGCAGTAATGACCATTGATTTTCTAATTTGAATTAAATCAAACGACATAAAGCATCATTGCCGAACAAAACGTCTGTAGTACTTAGTAAAGTAATACAACTGAACATATTATGGGAAACACTGGAACTCTTGTAGGGGCTTTCTTTAGATTAAGCAATAGCGCGTATTTTTGTTACCTCAGCATAAACGTTCTGTTGAAATTAATCCGCTTTAAATTTCCGAACTTGGTTTACATTTTTTCCACTTTCACTTGTAATTGCGGCGTTCTATACCCGAAAACTTGTTCCAAATTGTATTAGGAAAAAAACACACGATACTCTTTTTTTATAATTATCAAAATACAAATTCTTTCAAACCTTCTCAGCTAGGTCCTATTTTCTTTTCGGAAAAACAAATACACTTTTTTTTTGCTACTGAAACGTGGATATGTTCCCGTGGTCAAAAACATTTTCACCCAGAGCGAATATCCACTATTCTGCTAATCGGCAGCACCCGAAGTGCGGACCGTGACTCCCAACAGCCATGTCTAATTGTTCATTGGTTAATCTCTTTTTTACTACCAATCTCAGATTGTTTTTTTAAGATCGTGACCTTGCTACGCACCCAAAGCTGCATATTCATCAATTTTCAAGTTGTTTGAGAAGATACTTCAGAACTTTGATATTCTTTACAACCTTAAAAATTTTACTTTTTTGCGAACAATTGAAAAACTCGAATCCAAATTAAAAAGCTACCACGCACGAGGACAAGCTGTGGCACGTTGATTAACATCATTAATAGCGGCTAGGCATTGCTCAGCAATGATTTCGATGCGCACGTTAATTCTGTCTGGCAATTCATAACTTCAAAACGACGCAAGATCGGATGTATCTTCATTTAACAATTTATGCTTATTTTGACATTTTAGATTACCAAAATTTGATTGCCTTGTAACAATTGGAAATAAATATTAGTTTTGTGTCAAATTTGGGTAGTAAGGCTGTAAGAATCAAGTTACAGTGGTCACTAAACTTAAAATGTTTTAACAGAAAATAAAAAAAAGGTGTCTACTAACTATTTACAATCACAACAATAAAGTGCACCAACCTGGAGGACACTCTTAAGCTAGTAATAAACGCATTGAAAAATTAAACTCTGGACGGGTCCACATGAAAAATTTAAAGTTTTTTAATTCTCAAGCTGGCTAAAGAAAATGATCGAATCTTTAAGAACTCTTTCTTACAATTTAAGTGTAAATGACTCTACTTGACACAGAAATTAACGCCGTTTTTCGATATTTCCTCGCCAATAATGTGCCATTTTCCTGACTTTTATGTAAATAACTATTACAGTACACCTTAAATATATAGCAATATGCCCACGCCGATATTCTTCACTCCTTCAACCCCAATAGTTAATTAACTTAATTTTTGAACAAGGAAGATCGTACAACCTTTATGGGTTTCGTATAGAACATCATGGCACCTTTTCACAGTCGATTTTCACTGTCACTCCAATTTAGGTAAACCGACGGCAAATGTCAATGACGTAATTAAGCTGGACTGCAGTACTAAGGGTCCCTGGTTCGCATCCGGGTTCGGGCATGGATATTTCTAAATGTATAGGTGGTTGGGTTGGTAGAGCAGCTTTGGCTGAAACTATAGGAGAAGTTGACTGGCATATAGTAGGCGGGCTTACACTAAAATTCTCATGCTTCTTCGAGGAATAAACGAGCTGTACAGAGTTGTTCAAATTCGTGGTTCTCCATTGGGATCTCCGAAACAGTGTAGATTTTTTATAGAATTGATCTCAAAATACAGTTCTTTTGAGCCAAAAAACAACTCTGTACCTTATCACGAGATTTTAGCGGAAAATTCGTGAATTTCGGCGTTTGGCGTTTGCCAAAATCGTCTGCCATGACGATTCCTTGTTTAATAAGGCAGCATTCAGTCGTTTTTATAACAGAAAAACAAATGAGGAACGAAAAACAATTGAATTTTTTTTAAAATGGCAGTTCACCTTTTCATTAGTCTCATTTGATAGAGATTTTATTTCTTTTCGATGATGTAACATGTTAGTACCCTAATAAAAGCAAATTTTAAAAAAAATTATTATAATTACATCAATAAAATTAATCTATATATGTCCTACATCGAAATAAAACAAATGAGACATTCAATTGTTTTTCGTTATATTCATTTGTTTTCTGAAATAAAAACAACTGAATGCTGCCTTATTAAGGGAAATAAAATGTTAAACAACTTTCATATAAAAAATTTTTGTATACAGTTGATATGTACCTAGAGAGATACTATATTCCATACATAATGGGCACCCTGTATATATTTTTTTCGCCATTTTCAAACGCCGCCCCCGCACTAACGCGTCCAGGGATGTCTATAGACTTCATTAACATTGTAAAATCGCATAAGTAATAATAATTAACATTTTGTACCTCATGATGTATTTTTCACGTGAGCTCTCGGTCTATACAGTTTTTCATCATTTTCTCTAGCTTAAACGGTCGGAAATGAATGGTTTCCGTTAACACCTTCTATGGACATTTTTTTCGGAGAATCTAAATCTGTTATCAGAATTTCTATAACACACTAAACCGCCCTACAGGTTACTACTTTCTTATTTCTTATTCTTATTCACGAATCTGAACCCCGCTGCACAAAGAATCAAACAACATAAAAGTTCAGTTAGACCATCCCCTTGAATTAATTTTTAGTAACAGATAAAAAACCTCTTATTAGTTTGAATCTCTTATTTATTGGGATAACAGAATTTTCCCTCTAGTTATCTGTATTTACCGCGAGTCTCTTCACGAGTTCTCCCTTATGAATCGCTTATTTACGATCACATTTCCCCCGCCACTGTCAATTTCTACTATTACTCTACTCACTCTACTCGCTCGAGTCGAATTGCTTCTGCATCAGTTCAAGCCTTCAAGCTTATGACGCGAATTTTTTTTACTAATCAAAAAAATCCCCCCATTCAATGAAATTCGTTTATTCTTTTGCCAAATCAACATATACCTTTCCACGCCAATTAATCGAACCTTTAGTAATTTTCCTAAATAGCATGGGAGTTGGGAGTTACTGAGAGCAGTGTAAAAAAAAGCAAACAAGACGCCACTTACGTTTATAAATGTAAAACCAACCAAGCAAATTCCACCAGCGCTGCACACAAATTGGCTTAAAAATACATAACGGAAAATGTTCTCAATATCCTCAGTAAACCTACGAACTGAAAAGTTCGATAATTTCTAACATTTAGATTAACTTACTTAATTACTGCCAAATGATGTTCTACGCATTTGCTTAAATTGTCATGTACTTGCTCGTTGTACTTTTCGCAATCATTGGTATAAAGTTCATCATTTTCCTTTTGAAATTTGCTCGTGGTTAATAGAATAGTTCTTCTTAGTATCGCGAAATACGCCGAACAAAGACCCATCATGCTTGTAGACAAATTATCAAATCCAATACTGGTCCAGGCCGCTGAGAATAACGCGATGCATTGATACACGTATACTGAACGATAAATCGCAATGTGGTGCTTTTGAAAGTCGATGGGAAACGGTAATGGGGTAGTTCGACTGCCTTGAGAAGTAATAAGGGGAGCTAATAGTATGCATATCACAGTAGTCACTCCGCTGCAAAAAAATAACTTCACAACTGCTGTGGCGATCTTAATAATGCGTTTAAGATAGTAATCAACTTCCTCTTTGTGATACGAAAAATGGGGCGAATGGAGAAAGTCTAAAAGGTCTAAAAACGCGGGCATTTTAAAATAAAATATTGTAAATTTTATGGAACAGTTGAGAATGGCGACAAACATGGACCACCCTTGAATTAACTGAGAGAAATCTTTGACCACCATGGTACTCAGTAGTAACGATAAAGCAAAACTGACCACCGCCCCATAATGCGTGGCACCATACACCCGGTATAGTATACTCGAACCCCGTTGTGGCCAAAAACCAGTTAAAACCATCAATTTTCTTTGAAACTTAAACGCGTCTGAATTTGCTGAAATACTCATCTTGATTTTCAATACGCACTCACGGTCGTATGGTACAAATGTCAACTCCTTTCGTGATTCAATTAAATCGATACCAAATTGTTAGGTTTTCGTACGTAGCAATTTTACCTACGTATACACCTAGTCATTTATTGTTACGCCCGTTTTAATGTTTCATATTCCAATACTTTGAGCAAAAAACAACAACCCTAATGTATCATCTTCATTCAGTATTTATATGAAACTGTTAAATCTATGACAGTTGTGCATATTTTATGTAAGGGTATAAAAATTTCGACAAATAATAAATATGCTGTGCTCTTGGAAGATTGTAAGGGTGGCATAATAGCTGACAACTTTTCAGGAGGGATGGAAGTTCAACCTCGTTATTCATTTTGTTGCTTGCCTGTTCGACCTTTATATATCAGACGGGACTGTTACTGTTGTGTTTGTCCCACATGGTATTAAAGCTCAAGAGATTTCGTTTTTAAGTAAAAAATGAAACAATAACAAGTACTCTTGTATTTCGTTTAGTCCGTTGTTTATAGAAGCGTATATGTGCGGGGTGGAAATTTAATTATGTACGAACAAAATAAGTATAATGATCCTTATTACCCATTCCGTAACACCTTATACAGTCATAGGTGCACTTATACTGATAAATGGTAATCAAATTTTTTAAATTGGAATTTGATAGGAGTACAAATGAATCCTTGATTAATTAATTTCTTTGGATTTTAGCAAAAACCGTGATTCATAGTATCTAACATATGTGGCAAGTCTCCGGCAGAACGCAGTTCATTCGATACGTGCGTTTCCAATACCATTCCTCACATACGTATAACTTCGATATTCTGCACGATATACGAATTTGTTCCTAAATATGCGGTATATACCACATAGCCCGCTTTTCTTTTAAACAAGGAATAAAGCCGTCGCTCTCTTGCGATTTCCTAAAGCGTTTTTTAGTTTTTTTTGTTATTTTCTCCTTTTGAAAGGTAGCAGCAATTCAGAAAATTGGATGGTGGAACGCCTTGTGCAATACAATTGGACCATTTGTATCGCCTGGTAAGTAATATTTAGTACTTAGTTGAAATTTTGTTTACCAATTAGTACAAAATCACACATAAGGTCAACCTCCGCTTCTCCTCTTTTTTGCCTGGATAGGCTAGTGTGCCATCCTGGAATAAGAATTTTGCAAAATTGGCAAATGCATAGGAAGATTCGTTAGTTTCACTTTGTCTTGTGATTGTTATGAAGAAAATTGCAAAAAAAGACCCAAGTAGGAATATTCTGAAACATCTAGAATGTTCAAAATCCTGTTAATCTTCAGAGTCCGTATACAATGTTCGGAACTTTAGACATCTCAGACCCTTGAGAAATTGATCTTATCGAAAACATAACAAAATGACAGGATTAAAAGCTTTACTAGTTAGTGACTGTTTGTACAATAGTAGGTATGGACGTACGGTGTCGGTATAATTTTGTATTTAGAAATACAACATATTGTACGTCAATTTAATTACGTGGTTTTATTTATTACCACTAAATAACAATAAATTTATAACAGTCTTAAAATGGATTCATTTATAACAGTAATTATTATTTATCAGTTACAATTTATAACATAGCACGCGCCTTGAAGATGGAACTAAACGGAAAAGCAATTCCATTTGGTTATATAGTAAAGTCGATAGTTCTCTAGTGTTCGCGGGTCTGTTCGAATGTTCTATAACAAAACACGTCATATTTCGAAGAAAAATTACGTCACATCCACCATTGTTCTTTATCGCCGAAGACTAATCTTTCACCGCGCCTCGATGTCTATCGAAATTTCTGGAATGTTCGCGACAATATGTTACGAATGTCATTATCATACTGGCCTAAGACGTTAGATCATAAAAGCATTTGGCTTTGTGATAAACTTCTGTCAAACCCCCTCCCCCACCCCCCTGTTCACTCCAACGGATACTAAGACTAAGGTGACGTTGATTAAGTACATAATCAATGGTCTACTTGAGTAGCTAAGCCTTATTTAGCTATTTCTATTTGAATATGATAATTGTTACAACAGTTTCTAGTATATTATTAATGATTTGGTTGCCTGTATGAATGTCATACATTCTACTGTGCATGAAGGCAATCCATTTGCAGTTCCCGCGACGAAACTTAGTTTTTCTTTCTCAATGGTCTATCTATTGTTTACCCATCGCCATTAAAAATTCTCTTAATTAAATGGAACTTTTAACAATCATTTCAGTTCAGTGAGACCTCCTGCTAAAACATCGTCTTTTGTGCAAACACATCCTCGGTGAAAGTTTTCCTTGTTACCACAAGTTTTCGAGGGTAATGTCAAACTCGCTATAATTTAAATTTATAATGAAATCGTAGATAATACATCGGTTTATTTTTAATTTAATGATAATACCATAAATTCTTATTTTAACAAATCTTTGCGAGTTTCTAATTAGACCCCTTTGTCTAATTACACGCGCTATGTTCGCGGGTTGATGTATATTTTGAGCGCATTTTCCGACGAAATTGGGTATGCTATTGTAAGCACTTTCTTTGTCCGTCCGTGATCCGTCGGTCTGACCGTCCGTTTGTCCGTCCAATGTCTTAACTACTTTTACAGTTTTCAATATATTTTGTTCGTCCTTGGTTTTTACATGTACATAATCCTCACATTTTTAAGGTAGGGTTATTTAAATTTAGTGGTATTTTCGTTAATATATAGTTAGTAGGAATTATAGGTTGTTTGTTTCTTTTTTGTGTCTGTTTGAAATAGGCCAACTTCAATGTTTACTTTTAAATAAATGTATTTCAATTTATTAAATAACTTTGGAATTATTGCTGATCTATAAGAAGGAGTAAAAAGATATATTTGTTTCAAAGAGAGGCTTAAATACGGGTTACATAAACTCTTCAAAAAATATTCTAAATCAGTATTTTTCCAAGTTTTGACTGCAACAATGAGACATCAGTGAAAGCGGAATGAACCGAATTGTTTCCTAATTTTATGCTAAAGGGTTTACCAATAGGGACGATAGGATTTTAAACGTTTAAGGCGGCTATATTGGATGCCAAACATTTGACATATGCTGTCAGTTGTCATCAGTAAGGCTTGCCATTTCATCATGAACAAGTTCACGTTGCCTCAACGCTTGGAAATTATCCAACAACATGCCACACAGCGAACGCTACAATTGACTTATTGCGTCAACAGTTTGGTGAATCGTTGATTTCTCAAAATGGCCCCCACATTTGGCCGCCAAGATCATGCGATTTAACACCATTGGACTTCTTTTTGTGGGGCTATGTGAAGTCAAAGGTTTATGCGAATAAACCCAAGACTCTTGACGAGCTCGAGGCCAACATTCGAGCGACCATAGCTGCCATTCCACCCGATATGATCCACCGAGTCATCGAAAATTGGTCCGATCGGATGAGCCAGTGCAAAAAGAGCCGCGGTGGCCAATTGAACGATATTTTGTTTAAATCATAAATGGCATGAAATACAGCATCTAATAAAACCAATCAAACCTAAATTTGACCAAATTGACTGTGTTTTATTTCAATTTAAAATCCTATCGCTCTTATTGGTAAACCCATTATTTTTTACCTAAGCTAACTGGAAGTAAAGTACCGAAAGATATGTTCGAAGGGTACCTACTTCAACATAACAAACCGAAGAAATTATAAGAAGGATTTGCACTTCGAATCCGGAAAACCTTCAATCCTTCACAAGATACTAATAGAAATGTACACCCCTCTTCTAGAAGAATTACCGAACCACCCTTTCATTTGTAAAATTGTAACCATCCGTAACATGGACTGATGTGGCTGTTGAATGCACTGAGAAAATAATGCAGGGGTAGAGACTGCATACCTATTCGTAAAAGGATTCACTAGAATGAATTCAATTGATCTTAATGGCATATCGGGGCCCAAAAGTGCGGTAAGGGTATTGTATCCTATCGATGAACATAACAACTGAGCCTTCTTTGTATCATCACTAACATTTTTAAGATCACAATATGTAATAAGAAGAGAACTTTTCGTTATCCGCATCATAGCTTTCAAACGGTATAATTTGAGGTGGTTGATTTTGGAACGTTCGAAATATGATCAAAAATTCTTCAAATTCCTTACACTAAGCCAGAACATCAGCGACAACAATTAATATTTATATTAGAACAGCTGGATTATATCTCCTCGCCACGGAACTGTGACTGGGTAACGTTATAGCAATGATTGTACGTGTAAAATGGCACAGTTTGATTTTTTATCACTTAGGGATCACTTACCTATTCAGTCAGTTTATAGCACAACGTAGACAAAAAGGCGTAAGCAGGACCCATGCGACACTTATTTTCACTGAATCGATTCACATCAACTTTTATCCTCGTCGCCAACTGGTTGTGGCTAGGGCCCAGTAATTTAGAGATCGTTTTTTAATCCTTTAAGTATTTTATTTAACAACTCTTATTGTGTATATTTTGAGGATTACTAAAATAGTCATCCACTACACCCAGCTTGAAGAATTTATTTTTTTTCAGTGAGTTCATTACTAGGTTAAGAGAATCCTCCAGCTCGGTGCACTCTATTGTTAATATTGTCGATAGTTGGGAGAGAGAGACTAAAACCCCTCTTATTTAAAAAAAACATGAACGTTCATAGTACTCTAACAAAGGGTCAATATAATAAATTATTCATGCTACTACTTTGTAACCCAATAATTTAGTTACCTGTTTAAAAAAAGTTGTCAATCAACATATACATGAAAGCGCATTTTTCGTAATACACCGATCAGTACTTTATGAGCGAAGTTTAAAATTATTTTCTCATGAGTAATCTAACTCAAAATGGACTAGAGCCTGCACATCTACACTATATCAGAAAGCTTTTAGTGAAAATTTGAAGTCTGTAGGTATTATAATTGCTGAGATCTCAGCCGGACAGCCATCCAGCCAGCCATAACGAATATATAGCGTATTTTTTTCAAAAATGTGCTAAAAATTCGCTTACCGTCCCAAGAGATGTATACAATTTATACGTACTCGTTTTAATATGATTAATATGATGAAATTTTAAATTGAGATCGCCATTCTTTTATTTGGGACCGGTGGAATTAGAGGTGCGAAGACTAAAGTAAGTTCTCGCCCTGCAGGTAATTAAAATATTAGACCCATTCCCCATGGAAGCCTATTAATTGTTTTCCGTAACCGAATGAGCTATGGCAGATTGGTAATAAAATAGAGCCTAAAATGGTCCTGCTATAACCTGATGGATCCTTATTAAAACCACATCATATATTGCGAAGGGCAAATGAAACGTTATCAAAATATTTTGGCACCTCTGTATGTAATAATTGCCAGGTGTTAACTTAAAATGTTGGAACGTCTTCAATGAATACTCGAATTAATAGAACATAAGATACCACCTCAACGTGATATTCGCCGCTCTCAACCACCCCCGTCCTATTAATTTTCCTCCTCTTTCGTTGATGACATTTCAAAATTTTAACTCGATATCTTTTAAGACACCAAAAATCAATTTCAAGTTTTCGTGTGGACATCTTGTATATTTCCTTTCCAAAATGTTCAATTTCATACCCTCCGTTATAACTAAGGGTCTAAGGGTCAACACAGAAAACAAGTCTCTGTCTCTTACGCTCCTTAACGTTTTTGTTCAGTTGAATACATCGCACAAAAGTGCAAATAAAAATACGAAAGCCAAAGCAACAACATCAATATTCAAATCAATTAATGTGACAGCCAGATATTCATTTGTTTTAAGAGGTTATTTTGGTTGCATAAAATTAGGCGTCCTTCAGATGAGATTTTGTCATTTAAAAGTAGACATAGGGAAAACAATTCGTACATGTCTACTTTTAAATGAATATCGCTCTATTTAAATAGCAATAATAGTGGTTTTAAAAATAAAAGTATGATTTTCGACTGCTTTATATAATGTTTGTGGGACCTGGATTTATGTCACTTTCTATAATCGAGTGTTTTACGAAAATCTGTTTTCCTTCGAAAAATGCACGCGGCTTACTCACATATTCTTTGTGCCATGATGGATCTTCAATGTACTTGGTTTTTATTTTCATGCCATCAGCACTAACTTCAATCAATGTGAAACCCAAAGTTTAGGTAAGCTTCGTGATATTTTTGCGATTATACGATACTTGCCGCTAATCCCAGTCGCCCAGTGATTTTAAGGTAGGGGGGGGGGCAATATATTCAGTAAAAGGGGTAGCAGGGTGAAACAGAACTTCTAAAAATCGCTCCCATAGCCAGTCAACAACCACAAAGCTACTTCTTCTTAATCTCACATAACACCATAGTGCATAGTCACTTATATAACACGACACATCCCAAACTGGCAAAAGAGCATACGCAAGACTAGACAAGTTGAAGAACTAATGCGCAACTTACGTTAATAAATGTAAATCCTGCCAAGCAAATTCCGAAGGCACTGCACATGAACTGACTTAAAAATACATAGGAAAATATATTCTCAATATCTTCCGTCAACCTAAAATCAAATTTTTTTAATAATTTACGAAAATTCCGTTAAGTTACACACTTAATCACCGCAGAGTGATGCTCTATGCATTCTCTTAGCTCATGCAATACTTCCTCGTCAAACTTTTCATGGTTGCTGATATGTGTCTGGTACTCTTTTTTGAACTCGTTAGTTGTAGATACAATAGTATCCCCTACTATCGCAAAATATGCTGAACAAAGGCCCATCATGCTTGTAGACAAGTTGTCAAACCCTATACTTGTCAGTGCACCTGAAGTTAACGTCAAAATCTGAAAGAGGTAAACTGCATAGTAGACTGCGATTGAGTGCTCCCGGAAATCCAATGGAAAAGGTAAAGGAACGGTTCGATTTCCTTGCGAGATTACGAGAGGAGCGGACAGTATAAAAAATATACTGGTCGTTCCGCTGAAGAAGAATAGCTTCACCACTGCCGTGGCTATTTTAATAATTCGTTTTAGATGGTTGTCAGCTTCCTCTTTGTGATAACAAAAATGGCGTGACTTGAGAAAGTCTAAAAGATTTAAAAACGCCGGTATCTTAAAGTAGAATACGCCATATTTAACGGAATAGTTGAGAACGTTTATAAACAGAGACCATCCTTGTACTATTCGAGAAAATTCTGGCACCACCATGGTACTTAATAGCAGCGATACAGCAAAACTAGTAACCATTACGTAATGGGTGACACCGTACACTTTGTAAAATGTGGTTGCATTTCTTCGTGGCCAAGCGCCAGTTAATGTCATTATTCTTTTTTGAATTATAAATGCGTCAGAACCGACTGAAATACCCATCTCAAATCAACTACCGACTTCCTTATACATACGTCAATACTTAAATGGAAAAAATGTCTTCATATTGCATGAGAAGCTAGTCGTTGAAATGCAAATTAATATCGTCGTAAAGTAAATTTGTTATAAGCTAATCGATTGGTATAGTTACTGTATTTCAATTGAGGTAACTGTATTAACATTTAACAGGCTAACTTTATGGCGCAGCTGGACTATTAGGTAGGTATACAAACTTAAGGGCAATTATTTACGAGCATAATAGCGCAGATGATTAATTTTCGGAAATCTGGAAACAGTGTCATCTCTTCACTTACAAGTAAAATGAGGTAGTTGTAGTGTCTCAAACATTCGTAATTTATCGGAATTTCTATTCGATCCATTGCTTTTTATGAAATGCATAACATTTTGCAAACAAAGAAGGTGTAGCACATATAATGGAGTGAATTAAATTGCAAATGTTCGTGCCATAGTTTTATACTCATTTTGTACTAATTTGTACTGTAAGTAACTAATTTTGAACCAGTACTTTTTAACCGCTAGGATCAACTATGAGTTTTGAGCTTCTTTTCGAAATGAGAAAAGTCCCTAAGGTTAGAACTAAATCACGGAGAAACTGACAGTAGTTTTACTAAATAATCATATTTTTGTATGTTGTCTTTATGCCTCGTATTATGATTATGAATAGCTGGAGTGCGTTTGGAACGCCGCTTGGTTGCATTTAGCGTATAGGACACATTCTAGCTAGGATATAAATTGATGGCAGAGTTTTTTTTTAATGGTTTGATGCAAAGCATATTCAACCAGCTTCAATATGTATGTATTAATTTAATTGGAGAAAAAGGATAATGAAAGAGGTCACACGCTTCTCGTCAAGGGACCCATCAAGACATTTTTTTTTGTTTTTGTTACAAGGCTTACCACAAGTAGGATAGTAACAGAGGTACAAGACCAAGGGAACTCACAGGAATACTTTCGTTTCACAAATAAATTCGAACAAGCATTCATTTCATTTCTATTTAGCGCTAATAAGGAGCATATATTATGAGGAGGGAAGAGATTTTCTTTAATTAATTTATCGATTAAGTTTTCGGATTGTTGTCTATATTTTGTACAGTTAAAAAAGATTATGGTTTAGATCACTTGTTTCTCTACAAAGTTGGCACGCATGTCCAAACCTCATTCTAATAATAGTCGTTATATACTTCAGGGGAACCTGTATATTTTTGAACCAGTACTCGTTTGGGTCGCCAGGTTGTATTATGGAATATTGCGTACTGGAAGTGGCACGGAAGTTATTCCAGGAACTTTTACGGCTCTCCTTATTTTTCTTTTTTAAGTATGCGTAAACATCGGGAATACCAAGTTTATAGTCCGTTGTGGAACCTTGCGTAATAGCTTTTTTTGCTAGTTGATCTAATGTTCGTTATCTTTAAGTCCTATAAGGGGTTTAACCCATAAGAAGTGTATTTCTTTATTCACATTAAATAATTCATTTATCATTCATTCATTTATCATACAGGCCAATTATCTAGAATGGATTTTAAAATGTTTTGGCTTATTTTAGGGTTTTCAGAGTCATTGGGTTCAGTAACGTTAACATTTTTGAAAAAGGAGAAATAGTCTCCCAGTTCCCAGGTATTTGTGTGGTTTACCGAAACACCTTCCTCATTAATAGAACGAAAAGCCGAGCAAAGCGGTGGTGAGTTTGTTTGATAAATCTTGTTCATTAAGGAAACAAATACTATTGTACAATGTAGGGTTTTGACATTGAATTTTAATAAGAAATTTCGAACTTAGATATTCTCTTCTTAAATCTAGTTGTGGTTCGAGGGCCTCTACATACAGTGGTGTGATAGGGGTGGATTTCATTGCACCTAAACAAATTCGCAGAACAGTGCTTACAAAAATTTTAATTTTATTCAACAGATGTTTACTTGCCGACCCATAAAGTATGCATCCATAATCTAACATTGATCTAATGTAAGACCGATAAAATAATAAAGAGCTGGCGACATCTGCTCCCCACCAGGTTTTGGAGATAGATTTCATGAAATTTAGTCCTTTATTGCACCTGTTTAACATATATTCAGTATGTAGTTTCCAGATTAACTTCTAAATATTTTATTGATTTGCAAAAAGAAAAATGACAGACTTAGTATATGCAATGTGCGTAATGAGTTTCTGCTGTCAGCATTTCTAATCGTACAACCGCAGTTCTTGAACCTGTGTCAGTTTGCGCGCGCAGTTATAGGAGCTCTCCGATCATTTCTTAAGATCTTCAGTACACGATCATCTGTAAAAGGTATTTCCGGTTGACGAAGAGATCAGACGATATATATTATTACCCAGAAAACCTTACCAGTCATCGAGAATTGCAGGATACGACCGCTCTGAATTAGCATCAGAAAAGCAATTGCACATCGAGTTATCAAGATTTTCAATAAAGTAATATTTTTATTTTATTATATATTATGTATATTTTCTGATTCGACCATTATTGCCATCGTAAGAAAAAAATGCCTCATATTTGCATCGTACATAAATCAGACGATGTATTATTTGCATTAGACAGGATTTATTGATTTTATCCAACACCTCTATGTTATCCAGTCATTATCATGACGAAATTAAACGAGTAAGGTATAATATAACCCACTAATGAGTTATGGACGTAAAATAACTCACTAGCAAGATAAAGTACAGGAACCATAAGTAAATCCATATAAATTTTCTGACTAAATTTTTTGTTGTTTATATTCCCCATAGCAACGAATTATTGCTTTTGTATTCCATGCACTCTAGCTTTTCGCGGAACACGCAGTTTTTAAGATTTCCACGTTTTAAACCAGCTTGAGGAGGTGTTGGATAAAGTTTTGTATGGTGCACGTGTGTTAATTACAAATAAGTCACTTGAGAAAATAACCCCACTCGGCCTGACGGCCTCGTGGGCTTACTTTTTTCTCGCGTAACTTATTTGTAATATAACACACTTATACCATAAATAACTATAAAGGTATAATTCAGGTAATGTATCGATTTTAATATTATGGGATATTTAAAAGTAGCGCTTTATCTGAGGCCAACGTTCCCAATGTTTCTTGTCATAAAGCTACCCAAATTAAGTTTTAGATATGCAAATATCACATTATTTATTTACCACGGACTTAATGCATAACAGATATTTATAATAGGCAAAGTAAAAAAATTTTGTTTTTCTCTATTCCGTGCAGGGTCGGGCTGGGCGCCATCGGGCGGTCGCGATCTTAACAAGCAGGCCGCGTCACAACTAAGAAGCAAAGCGCTGTAGATTTCCGGACGGACCGCTCAGCAATGTACAGGCTTGCGAGATCTACTTCTAATGTAATAGTTGATATAGGTATAGATCATAATATATAGATGTGGTTTCTCTGGACCAAAATGATCGTTAGATAGAAATTTCGTGCAAATTATACCTACTTATATTTAATAATATTCTAGCGTCATTTTATTATTGGTTTTTGTCGAAGCTGCTCTACCAAGATATCCAGCCGTAACCAAAATTTGCCTTGGTCGTAGTCGTAGCCGTATGTGATCAAACTGACTGCAGATCACTCTACATTTTCTGAAATTTGTGAGAAGGGTAATATAAACCACTAGAGCACAAAATTTGTATAGAAATAACTGGGATTTACTTTATTTATTTATCCATAAGTCGTAAATTATACAGACAGAAAATGTGAGATCATTCAGACTTCATCACTTTCCAATTTTCTTAAATTTTCCGTTTCGTTGATCGCCTTTTCGGACGATTTCTCGCTGTCCTTCTCTTGCTTCGCATTAGGAACCAAGGCATCTCCAACTAACGATTCACTTAGTTCTTCTAATTCGTTTCGTATCATCAGTTTTTTAAGTGCACTTTCTAAATTGTTGCTCAAATTGGTAACCTGCAAACGATTTAATACTTAGGTAATAGACATTCATTAGTATAGTTAGCATCAGGTACAAACTTGTTTATCTATTTGACTGTCGCCCTCTGAAACCCGTTTAAACTTTTCTAAAACGGTTGAAGCTTGTTCGTATTGTCCAACTGTCAGTAGGGCAAGAACGGTGTTCAGCATTGTGTTGTAATCGTTCTTTGATAGGAGCTCCGCTTGCTGAAAGGCTTTTACCGCATTCTCGGGATCTTTCAATTCAAATAATGCGCCTAAATATAAATAGGTTTAGGTTTCTAATTTTTCAACGAAAATCCTTACATCCCAAAGCAAGAAATGGTAGAGCAGCGTCCGGTCGCAAATTAACAGCGGCGCATAAAAAGTTGAAAGCGGATGCGGGTTGGCTGGTTGACAAGTGCACCAATCCCAAATTCAGCAGGACTTTCCAGTTTAATGGAGATATCCAAAGTGCTCGTTTCAGGCAGCTGATGGCCTGGAAAAATATTAGTTACGTGGTTGAATTGTTCTTAATTTTGGAGGCAAAATGTTCCGATAAAACTGTGGAAAATCAGAAATTCAACTATATCCACGTTCCTTCTATCATAGTGTCTCATTTTCAAAATCCTGGCACATGTTACCATGAGAAATCATAAAGTATTATACAGAGCAACGTACCTAGGCTTTTGGAGTCCACGAATCTCGCCGATGATGCAGAGGCCTTGAAAACTAACATCTAGAAAGGTTAAAAGTACTCACCGCCACATACTTTTGCTTCGCGAAAAAGCACATCCCAATGTTGTTCCATAAAGCGATTGAATCTGGATTTATCTGGACAGCGATTTTATATTTCGATAGAGCAACTTCATACTCCTCGTGTGCCTGCAATAAGTAACGGTTAATTAAATTTTGATTCTCTCAATTTCAAATGGCAAGCACATTTGAAATTGTTGACCAATCATACGCCTTTCGGATTACAGTATCGTCGGATTTCGTATGCATGTGAATCCAGCTTAATAGATTCGTTGACACCCTGTATACCGGTCTACAGACGTGCTTAAATAAAAGCTAATTACATTTACCGCAGCATCTTTTCTCGTGACTATTTTGCTTGACATTGGGGTCGAAAGTTGAGCACACTTTAAAATTTTACTTTTTTGAAAAAAATTAAAAATTTGAAATTATTGTAAATGTTTGTAGAGCTGTATCTTGGTAAGTATCGAACGTACAGGGCTGGTTTTGGTCTCAATTTTAAAAATATTTTTTAATAAAAGTCATAGATTAGGTAGCTAAACGAAATTTCTGAAGTCTGAATCATCTTGACCACAACCCCATAGAAACGTAGGTCAAAGTATGGAAAGGGTAATCCTACTGATAAAAATGATGCGATATGTCTGGATGAAAACAATGTCTGGAAAGGCTACAGTTAAAATAGTTCGATATTTCCAATGAAATCTGTAGGTAATATTATTAGTCCATGGATATTACCACAGTAGTTAATCTCTGATATTACGTATTGACAGGTTGCAACTAAAACAGTTGTTTTACCTTCCACAACGTTTCTGAGTAATTTGGGGAGGTATGCATCATATTGGAGTAACAGTGCGGTTTTGGACGACTACACCACTGTGGTGGGGAAGGAACCCATAGGTTAGGTCACTCCAGGGACAGACCTAGACAAAAAAATTGGGGGGGGCAGACATGACTTTTTACCAACTCAACTGAAAAATTTCCAACTCAAACGGGAAGTATCTATTAAGAATTAAGTGGTATTTTCAAGTCTAATAAATCATGTAGAAAATGTAGGATATCAGTATACGGTCTCTAATACTAATTAAAAGCATTACCAAAATACCAACCTTGTGTTGAAGAAGGAAGTGACTTTCCTATTAAAGAGTCTTTTTTTATAGATTTTGCCGCAATTCCTCATTCCTTCAATGGTCGATTTATTACATTTACGATTTACCTACTTTCGCGGCATTCGCCAACTGGTAATGAAAATTACCAACTCTTGTCAAAATTGCCAACTAGTTAAGTATTGGAGGGGCAGCCTGCCCCCCCTTGCCCCCCCATAGGTCCGTCGCTGGGGTCATTCGTCTCATTTTCAGTCGTATCTATATGTATGTGGAGGCTAATAGGTTATTAACCTGTGCCTAGCCCTCCAAGCGCCTTTTTATTTGTTTGTAGCTGGTGTTAACTGTTAAAACTAGGAACTGATTATACTTATGTTCTATTTCAAGCTTTCTTGACCTTCGTTGTTCAAAAAAGTATAAGGTTAATTAAACGCAGAACAAAGGGGTAGGTAAGTAACTAAATCTTTACATATTTTTTCACTAGAATAAACCTCAATGCAAAAACAGATTAGCGCTACTGAACACGCACAGTCCCTGAAAAAAAATCATTAAACCACTACAAGTGAATCTTTTTTATAATTCTAAAAGTTGTTTTAATTTATTAAATAGTTGGTACATATACTACTACCTAACTCAGTCTGTAATTGTACAATCTTGAGAAAAGATCTCTAAGGGCATTTTTTTTTATTTTCTGAGAAAAGAAAAACCACCCCTTAAGGTGTTTTCCATATTAACCAACAAAAAGGAAGGTATGCACTGTCCTGGTCTACAGTAATACAACTTGTCAACTTTATCAATTTCAATTTTATTATACGTTGTTTTTTAATCTCATTCGTATAAATATATATACAATAATATACGGTATCCTCTCCCTACATTAATCCATTTTAGCGCATTTCCACAAAAATAAAAAAAAATGCGCTATTGTGGCCACTTTGTCCGTCAGTCCGCTCGTTTTGCGAGGCTACAAGTTCTTTATCTTAAGAGCTATTGTTCTACTTTTTTCGCTATTTGGTTCGTTATGGTGTCGAGTCTTGTACCAAGGAAGGAATTTTTTCTGCGTTTATTACTAAAAAAATTATTGTAAAAAAACCAACAAACCGTTTTTACATGTTCCATAATTTTACACTTTTGCCGTTCATTAACCATCCTACAGATTATTTATAATTTTGTATTGTTGTCTGTCGTCTGTCTGTTGGTCTGTCCGTCTGTTCCTGTGCCTGTCTGTCCCTCTATCTGTCCGTGTGAACGATAACTTTGTTTAGAAATGTCCGATCGCTTTTACATCTCCGTTAGTTATGAACTGAATTGCATAAAATTCAATATGGGCATAGCCTTAGCCATATAATACGCAATGCCAAAAGTTGAGTCGAATCGATTCAAAATTCACAGTGCCCTTTTCGCATCGCGACCATTCATAAACCGAATTGCAAACTTTTTTCTTATAAAAGTATTTTAATGAAATTTGATACATAGGCACTTGGAATAAAGGAAAATCTAACGCCAGTTTCAAAATTTGGTTTTGCGCATGCGCAGTGCCAACTTTTTATTTATGGAAGAATTTAAACGAAATTTGATACATAGGCACTTGGGATAAAGGAAAATCAAACGCCAATTTCAAAATTTTGTTTTGCGCATGCGCAGTGCCAACTTTTTTATTTATGGAAGAATTTAAACGAAATTTGATACATAGGCATTTGGGATAAAGGAAAATCAAACGCCAATTTCAAAATTTGGTTTTGCGCATGCGCAGTGCCAACTTTTTTATTTATTGAAGAATTTAAACGAAATTTGATACATAGGCACTTGGGATAAAGGAAAATCAAACGCCAATTTCAAAATTTGGTTTTGCGCATGCGCAGTGCGAACTTTTTTATTTATGGAAGAATTTAAACGAAATTTGATACATAGGCACTTGGGATAAAGGAAAATCAAACGCCAATTTCAAAATTTGGTTTTGCGCATGCACAGTGCCAACTTTTTTATTTATGGAAGAATTTAAATGAAATGTGATACATAGGCACTTGGAATAAAGGAAAAATCTAACGCCAGTTTCAAAATTTGGTTTTGCGCATGCGCAGTGTCAACTTTTTTATTTATGGAAGCATTTAAATGAAATTTGATACTTTGGCGCTTGGAACAAAGGAAAATCTAACATTAGTTTCCAAATTTAGGTTTGCGCATGCGCAGTTCCAACTTTCTTATTTAGAAAAGCAATGAAATTGAAATAGCATGTCAAAAATGGATTGCTCATGTGCAACGTTATCTTTCATATTTGTGGACGGATTTTTACGATTTTAATAGAAGTTGCATCTTACAAATGGGAAATGAATGCAAGTGGAAATGCGCTTTATGTAAATCGTTTACGATTACTTTTTAACTTGTTTGCTCTTATTGACGTCAATTGAAAATGTTTTTCTCATCCCACCTCTTTCACCAAAGTCTTTCACCCACATGCCTGATGTTTGTAAATCCCTGTGAAATTCAACTTTTTTCAAAGTTCTCACAAAAGTCCCATTAATTAAGTTTCGATTGGAGTTTTAAACCTACGTTCTGCACTTTTAAATATTCGCATCTAATATTCCCCCTTTTCATTTCATCTTGCCGATTAAGATTGCCAATAAATAACTCGTTTGTGCGAACATCTAGTTCTTTTTGAACTTTTAATTACTTTCTTCAGATTTTCATCCTACCATCTGATTGTTTATATCGACGATGTACTTACCTATTACTGAAATTCCTTTGCAAAATCCGTTTTGTTCTGTTTTTCTCGTTAAAAAAGTGAACTCGTTATTTCCCTCTCGTTTGTAGATACTATATCTCTTTTCTTTGCAAGCAAAACTGTCCAATTCTCATCAACTCGTTCTGCACTCCACCGCGCATTTACTACAAACACTATTCCCGATAGGTGTAATTATTATTGGTGGAATAAAACCACCATTTTGTTTGATTGCACTTTGTTCTTTAAACAAGGATAGTTTAAAACGTTCATTTTTGATTTTATCACGTTACTTTGAAGAATTTTAAATGTGATCAGTGCAATGATACAACCAACAATAAGGCTAATTTAAGAAATCGTCGTCTATTTAATTGTGAACAATGGAATTACACAAAGAACAATAAGGACAAGTTAAAGAATCATCATCTAGCGCGTAACATTTCCAAAGTCTTCAATTGTGTGTAAAAGTTTTTTTTTTTAATCGGTTTTTTATCAATTATTCATAAACCTTTCAGCCGATTCGAAACGTTGTATCAAAAATCTGTCAACGGTGTCTTGTACAGCTAAAAAAGTGGCAATGAGAAAATGTTTTATCTTTTTATATCTGTTCAATCAAGAAAACAACAAAACGAAATTGGCAAATTTCGGTTTTTCTGTTATATCTTCGGAAGTAATCGGAAATTTCTAGCTTTCTTTAAAGCTTAATAATAACTCTTTATTGCTTTAATCTTTTCTTTAATTTGACCATGGTCAAAAATATTCAACAAAATAAAAAGCAACGTGGCTAACAGTAGACTAACCAAAAACAAGTTACCCACATTTACCTGAGTGATGCATCCAATACCCAAAAGCGCCTCTGAACAACTGGGATTCAAAGCTACGGCTGAACTCAAACATTGAAATGCCGGCTGGACTTGCCCCAACTTCAGGTGAAGAAGGCCAGATTGCGTTAGCATCGACGTGCTATCGGGACAAGACCTAATTTAATTAGAGATTTTCGTTATCATCACTATTTTATACGGGAGACAACGAATCTTACTCTAAAGCTGCATTGCTGACATTGATAGCTGTTTGCAAATCTCCTTCCGATATCAATATTTTGATTAGGAGCGTGTACGAGCATTCCTGTTTTCCTAACTGTACTGCCTTCTTCGTATACTCTTTGGCTTTAGCGTTTTCTCCCAAGGAGACCCAGCATTGCCCTGGAAAAATCAGAACAATAATGAAGTATTGAACATTGCGTATTTGCACAAACACTATTTGTTTACAAAAGGTTTTCGCTTTCGTGAATAGACGCGGAGATCTGAAAAATGACTGTCGGATCTCGCTACTTTTATAAATATATTATCGTATCAATTAAACGAGAAATTTTCTGAATTACATCCATTGGGACCAAACGCTACGCTGCCTTGCTACTTACTGTGGTTGGGTTCTTAATTTCGTGCATCTACATTCGTCATCCTGTCGAGACAGAAACTCCTTCATTCTGAGTTGTATTTCTGACGTTATGATTTCTTTTAGTTACGTATATAAGTTGACTAACATGTTTTCCCCTTTTCCTCTATCTATCCCATCTGTCCATTTGTCCTATTTTTTTATTCCGGTCATTGCGATAAGAGCGTTATCGCTACGTAGGTTAATCAGTTTCAAGATAAGATCGCCGAAATTAGCAGATGTTAATTGGCGTATTTGAGCGTATTTGAAAAGACAATCTGTCTTGTTTAATTGTCAAGTTGTGTAGAAGAAAGCTAGAGAGTATTTAAAGAATTTCCTTTACGTCGTGATAAAAGTGAACGATAAGTCGAAGTAAGTGGAGGCGTGTTTTCACGTTTACGAAAAAGTTTAGTCGGAGTACTGTGGCTATCGATATTATTTCGATTTCTGACTATTTCGTTCGTTTATTTCCGTTTAGTTAACTCTGTATACGAAAGGGTTACTTAGGCATGACATTTTTTTATGTAAATTGATCGTGTTTTTAAAGTTCCAAAATATTTTTCGTTAACATTTCAGGTTCTTTTGAACTTGGTGCCTTTCACAACCCAATAGTGTTACCGTATACGATATGTTACTTACCAATGTTGTGATAAATCTCCCAATCGGGTTTAGTTGAAATTCTTTCTGCTTCCAAATATGCTTCTAGCGCAATCCTGTACTTTCGCAATAGGTATCTTAAATATTAATAAAACGTGTTATTATTACAAACATGCATTATTAAATGTACATTTGCTGGTATGAGTCTTTCGACGATAAATATCCACTTTATGTATAATGTACTAGACGTTTTCCAGCTTTGATTCCGAAAGTATCAGATCACATTTAAGTATTTCAGATTGTACCATTTCAATTTCAAAAGACAGCAATTGAATTTCAGTTTAGTCAATTTGGATTTAGAACATAGCAAATGTATATTAGGCTATATAACTTAATTTCAGAAAAGATGAATTCTATTTCAGAGAAAAACATTTTTCTTTCAGAAATTATATTTCAAATTCTGAACGACCGTGGTATTATATAATATGAGCGAGGCATGATCGACAACATATTGATCTTATTATATACTTGAATCGTTCATTATGTCTATGATCAATCGTATATTGTGTTATAAAAGAATACCTCGAAACTGTCATACATTTCCCAGTATGCTATAAATTGAAACAAGCCTTTTATCTAAAATATGTTTTATTCCCAGGTTGCTCATTTCGGAAATTTCTGATGTACAGTAATTATGTGTGAAATGAAGAATTTGGCATTTGTTAACATTTGGTACTCGAAGACAATTTTTCACAATCGTTTCGATTTAGGGTCATTTGGTTCCAGTGGTTTTAGCAGGGAGGACTATGGTCCGAGTCTTAGCAACGTCGCGGCAGTTTAGTTTCATTCACGACTTTATTCAATGTGAAATCACAGGGAACATTGTCGACAACTACTACCGTATCCTGCCAATAATTACTGCTTTCATTTTAGTGCGTGAAGCTCTGGTGTAGTTCGTCCGGAGCAGTTCATTTTGCAAGTTTATCATTTTGCGCACATTTGAATTGACATTCACAGTACGTAAATAACCACAAAATATTCCAAGGAACAAGCAAATAGGTGGTGCTTGAGGAGACAAGGGAAATCCAATTTCGGGCGCGTCAGAGCTCGAAGCTTTCTTAAAAGGAACACAGGGCATCGTGCACGGTACAGCTTAGAGCTCCTCTTTCACTCAAACGGAAAGCAGTAAATGTAAGCAGACTAGCCATGCATATAAGCAGCTTTTGAAGTAAAAGATCCCCGTCGCCGTTCTATCGAGATAATTGTTGCCAAATTGCCATCGGGCTTAGTTAAACCGAATTATTTTTGTCTCGATGCATAACAATCGCTTTCAAAGCCGGCTTTAATACTTAAGATCTCTTAGGTAAATCGGCGAATACGGGCATAAAACAATAAAGGCCAAAAAATGAAGTTTCTAGCATGACTTTTATGTTGTTCTTAAGGAATGAATATTTAACTTGTAAAGAAAGCGCTCGGGGACAGTTAAAACTCTTTCATTGTATAGTAAAACGTAACATACTTTGTAAAAAGGAGTACAAGTTGGTCGGTGAATGAAATTCATGCATTCCAGTTAGGAAAGGTGCAAGATTGTTGACACCAGTTACCAAGTTAAGAAGAAATGTGCTGTTTAGAAGATTCAGTGCAAACTACTACCTATTGGAATACTGCAGATAAATTCTTATCAATTAACATTAATTAATTGAAATAGAGATAATATTTGCAAGTAGCTATAATCCTAGATGAATATGTGTATGGTCTGATATGAATTAATGGAACAGATGAGGGCGTTGGTCAGAGACGGACTTAATAAATTAAAGCTAGGAGCATTGAATAATAAGATTTATTATTCAATGCTAGGAGTTACAGATTTTTGTATGCGCTTTATTATTCCTGCAAATTAAGACGCGCGAAATTATGCGTTCGGCTGTTAACTCTTTGTAATTGGAAATGGAATTGACCCAACTGTTGTATTTGCACAATCCCAATTTTTTTATTTGTTCAGATATTTTAATGAAGTTTTGTATGTAGGCAACTCGAATAAAAGTAAATCTAATGCCGATCCAAAAAATGTGTTTTACAAGCTATGCCGATCTGGTGAGACAAAATCAACCCCTTAAGGTATGTTGTAAAAATGATGTATTGATCTCAAGGATCGTTCGTTATTTAGTTGTATCGGATTATTGTTTTTTATATTAGTAGTTTAGTTCTTCAGTTGAAATATCAGCATGTACTATTATTGTATTCGTTTATAAATACAAGATACAAATGGTAGGTAGTATGTAAGTCAGTATTTAAAACCTAATTTACAGTCCATCGCTCCAGTGTATCATTTTGTTTGAGATTTTATTTTTTTTTATTGTATCCGTTCTAATCAAGGCAGCTGCCAACAATCAATAAAAATGACTGACGGTAGAAACATGTCATTTCGAAATTTGAAATATTACATTAACAACTTCTGTCATGCCGTCACACAACAATTTGCTAAAGGAAATAGGTATATACTTAAGTATTGAGTTTGTTGTAGCCAATTTCTGTAATCAAATAAGTAATTTCATTTTTTTCATGTTAATTTTTCAATAAGTACATCTGAAAACACTAAATATTTCTGAAACAGTTGGAAATATGTACAGGACATTTTACATCAAATATTCTACAGTGTTCTGACGGATCCAAAAATTGAATAATATACAGGGGACTGTATTTAGGTAAAATAAGATAAGTTGGTGTTGGTCACTGTTGGGTCACACCACACCCGGTATTAAGTTTTTGGTGCACGCAAGTTTTTTCTAGATGAGGGTCTAATCTAGAATTTTTTTGTAACCTCTAGCACTGACATTTTTTAATTGAAATGCTTAATTGTTCCACCTTGTATACTTCGTACCTATATACTTACAAACATTTAGCAACTTCTTTAATATTATCAGCATTGTCGCAGTTGAGTTTATGACACATCTGAAATGATTCCAACGCTTCCTGAATTTTATCTTCTTCTCGTAAAATAACACCCTGAAATAGCAGACAAGTTATTCGTTAATGATATGTCTTGCAAATTATTATATGTGAGTACCATGTGCACAACAATTCTATTTTTTTAAACGGCACTGCCACTAAATAAAAAGCAAGATAAAAGCATTGACTCCGCTTCCAAATACTATGAAAAAAGTAATAATATCATCATTTTGCAGTATAATCGATCGCCAGAACAGCTCATGGGAAAGTAACTCGTTGGGGGAAGTTAAGCTACACATACTGTCTGCAAAGTATGGAATATCGTAGATATATATTACCTACTGTTAATACTGATTCTGCCGGAAAACGGTTTAAAAAACGCTGTTTAGAATGTTTTATTGGGCGTTATAAACTGATGGACATTTGTTATTCTTATGAAAAACAAAAGCGCAGCCAACATTATTTTGATTTTTTTAAATAGCAATGCAAATCCTTTTTGGGTTCGTATAAGATTTTTTTTTAATTTTCAATTAAGCTTTAGGTTTGTATAAAAATTAAACTCTTAGCAATTTCTATACCGATGTTGACGTAACAAAACTCAAATAGCACTCGTAGCTATACAACGAGCCTCCCAACGAGCTATACATTATCCGTTGGAAGTTCTCGTTCTTATCTTTCTAGCTGCGAAGCTATATACCTATGTAGGAACACGGCTTGCAACGAAAAGCAACAACTACCGTAATCTTTGAACATGTATCAGTTTTAGCAAGATATACATTTATCCAAAAAGTGGTGTGCACCCTTCCAATCACTTTCCGAAGGCATGATTTCAGATCTTCAGCACACTAAACACTGTATAAGGCCAAAAAGACTTTTCGTTCAACATTGACACGATCCTATTCCGGAAGTCGCTCGCATCTTAAGAAAAACATAGATTGTAGATCCACACAAGGTGTGCTGTGGACCGGCAATCTTTCCTGACGAAAGATACTTATACTATGCTACTACATTCTTATTTTTTTATGGGCACCATTTTAAACCAAGAAAGAAAGGAAAAACTAGAAATTAATTCGTTAGTTATAAAATTAAGAAAAAAGGTCCGATTTGATTTGCCTCGAGCGCTAAGTTGGGGTGTAACCTTTCGTGATTCATTTCATATTGTATTCAATCTTTTTCGATGGGGCAGATGGCACTGTTCAAAACTTTTTACGAGTGCTACGTTGCCAGTTTTATATGTAAATACAACATAAGTACCTACAGAATAACAAACCGATTAGGTGCAATGTGCATTATTACATTAAAGTGATCTACGTACTTGTTTAAAAAAGGCATATTCGTGTTTGCCGCTACTCATTTTTATTTGTCTCTTTATCAGTTCCTTACATTTAGCAATTTCTCCTCGAACGTAATACAAATGAATTAGCCAGTTCAACTGCTCTAATGGATTGGAATCAAAAGTCGCGGTTGCCATTTTCTTATCTTTCCCTAAAACAATCGAACATGAGTGTCGCGACGTCGACGTCGAAATTTGCGAGCACACCAACTGAAGTAACCTGCTTCCCGTTTGCCACATAACTCATTATAAAATCCACCTTTTTTTCACCTTACAGGTTTATTGAAAATTGTTATGGATAATGATTTGTGGTTTTGTATACCGCCACGTTGCGTAGCAACGAGATTGACGTCATAGCTGTCAGATGGCTGCTAATTGTCAAACATAGATTTATCTAATGACCCGTTAATTTGTTGTTTACTGTTCGCGTAGTTGCTATAATAAGAGGCTTGCTTTATTTTCTATGGGTTCCACGCTATAAGTAATTATTTTCGCCAAAAAAAAGTTTAGGAATTATGTTTAGTAAGAAGGGATTATGTGCGGGTTTTTATTGTTACTTGTCACCTACTCATTTATTTAGATAAGTTTGTTGTAAATTATGTAATTTTGTACCATGGAAGAAGTTAGTTTTAGTTCTGTACTAACGAAGACACAACGTCTTGTGCTCGGACTGTTTGTTTTATTACTGGTTGATATTATTTGGGTGTCTTCCTCCGAACTTACAAAGGTAAGGTATTTGTCAGTGGTCCCATAAGCTCACAGTTCACATTTCTTTCTAGTATATTTACCATAATGAAGCATTTGAAAAACCATTTTTTAGTACATATGTTAAAACTTCGATGTTTACTTTGTACTTATTAGGCTTCTGTTTTTGGCCACCGTGGCGAGAGCACTGTACTAGTAAGCCTAACAATTATATGGTAAGTAGCTGTAAAACTGCAAAGTAGGTTTATTTGCTACCTTCATTTTTTCAGTTTATTGATCCCAATCAAGAAGACGAGAATTTTTATTCGGATTCTGTTTCTAGTTTGGTACGTAATAGAATAAGGAGGCATGCAACTTTCCCCCGGTCTTGTTATGTTAAATTGCTATGTGAATCATTTGCATATGTTTACTTTGCTCTGTTTCTCAATGTAATTATAATACTACGTAGAAGTTATCTCGGAAGTTATATTCTCAGTAAGCTACAGTAGCAGTAGTAAGCATATGGTATAGCTTTCAGAAAAGCGGAAAATTGGGTTGGTGGGTTGCATGTCATGCAATGCTTTTAGGGGTAGACAGGTCGTTGCAATTACACTGCTTTTGATTGTATTTACCCTACTGTAAAGATTTAATTTTGTGTTTGGTGTAATAGGTATGTTATACCAGTGGTATCAACTAGAGTGCCAAACTTAGCAAACACTTTAGGTGTACCTAATAAGTAATAATATTGTATGTGTATTTGATCTTGTCAACTGATCAACATCTTCTGTACAGCCAAAAAAACAACAATGTTACAAGGACAAATCACAAGGGAAGGTTTATTACCTACTATTGCTTTTCCACCTAACCCTTAAAGAATAATAACAAAATACGCAGTTATCGACGTTTAGTACAGTCAAATTAGATCAAATTTCCACGAATAGGGGAAGTAATTGAAAGAAAGCTGAAAATTGGTATAGAGGTACATTATTAGGGCTTATACTCGAACATACTAAAAGTCGGGGCCGAAACTCCTAGAGCTCGAGCCGCCATCTTGGAAAAAAGGTACTCCAAATCACTTTTTCGCTGATATCTCGGTAGTCGTCCATTCTAGCAAGTAAAGTTTCATATAAAAAAGAAAGATAATAAAATTTTGTATAAAAAAGATGGTATGCACTTTTTTTGTATTTTCGATATTTACGTCGATATTCCACATTGAATATAGAGCATAATCTTTTTTCAGATGTAGGTGCATTACTTTCAGCACTCGCGTGCTTTAAACATGAATATGTTTAAAAAATTGATATAGTTGACATTTTAGGGCATGTTGACCAGTGAAGAGAAGGGCAGTTTTATCTAAAATTAAACACTTACGACATATCGTACTCACTCAACAGATGTGTGTTTTGTATTTCTCGTTAATACAATCACTGTTAATGTATGGAATTGTTGGCTGGGGGTATTTTATGCTAGTGAATCCTTAAACAGCCTTATACAGGGTGGTGCTTAGCACGACGCAGCACAAGGAGTCAATGGTAATTTCTTTATAGTCAATTACTAGCTCCCCTAATTATTTTAGAGCAAAAGTCTAAAGAAGTTTTTGTAGAGAAAAAAATACTGCATCTGTTCATACGATTACTTATAATTTTCCGTTTTTCAAAACCGTAGAAATTAACAAAATAAAAAGGTTCATTTTTCAATAAAACAGATATGCCTTGGAATTACCTAAAAAATCAGCGATCACGTTTCATTATTTGCCTTTGACGTTTATTAAATTTATACTTGTTTATAAATTAGTTCGGCTCGAGTTTTGGTCCCGACTTTTAGTATGTTCGAATACAAGCCCTAATGTACCTCTATACCAATTTTCAGCTTTCTTTCAATTATTTCCGCTATTTTTCCTAATTTGACTGGCCTAGTTATCAATAAACAAAAATCCTCTATGGTGCAAACTTTACTGTATGTATATCACAGGACTAAAGTGCATCATATAATTTGTGATCACTGTATGGCCACACTGTCAGTATAAATCCACTGTATACATGTTACTAACAGTGTGACTATGTTTCCTATTGACTGCGCCATGTTTACTCCAGATTTGAATATAAAAACATGGGAGTTAAGCCAGTTAAGTATGTATTTTTAAAATCAAGTCAGTCGATGATAATCTGTACCTTCGTAATCGTTTGACTGATTTGCGCGCCAAATGGGTACTCTTTTTCCATTGGTCAATATCTTCGGTCAACTACGAACTGCCAGCGCGAACGCGGGCGACTAAAAAAAATTGCCATCACTAATCGTAGACATTATTTTACAGAGTAACCCCACTTACGTTCCTGTCAAGACGCTCGATAGAGAACATTTCGATAGGAGTTCGGGAACTGAAAGTGATGATTCTTCCATTCGTTCCGTACGCTTCAATAAATTAGCGGAAGTGCGTCATATGGCCGAGTCGGAAGCGGGCGAGGCTCTTCTGGCGAGACTTTCGTATCAAGCCAGCGTTCGTGCGGGCGAAGTAGCTAGAAAAGCGGCCACCAAGCTACCAGTGCATAAAGTCGCGCGGATAGCGTTTATATTTTGCATTTTGGTGCCTAATCACATTTTTTTACTAAAATTGTGTGATTTACTTTTTGATTTTAGTGGTTTTTGGCAAACTACAGTTACCAACTGGCTTTGGCGAAAACCGAAGCTGGGATGGTGAACCTACTGTCTTCCAGTTCTAGTCTATTTACTCTTATACTATCTGCGTTATTTCCATCAAACCACGCCGATCGTTTTACCATTTCAAAGTTGGTGGCAGTATCGATGTCTATTAGTGGTTTGGTAGCTAATCTATCATTGCTCGCCGCTTAATAATCAAATGAGTGTTTTTCAGGCCTTAGTAAGTTTATCCGATTTAAAGTTAGAATCTCATTTTCCATTTGGTGCTGCATTATCCTTAGTAAGCGCGTTTGCGTATGCGACGTATTTGGTATTTTTAAGGCGGAAAGTCGATGATGAAGACAAGATGGATATTCCTTTATTTTTTGGTAAGCATATATTACAATACTTTAAAAGGTCATTTTTTAATACAATTCTATTATACAGTGTGAGTTGTATAATAAATACATTTCAAAAAGTTACAAATATATTCGCATTTTTAAAGTATTAAGGCATATTATAGCAAAGTGTTGCAAATGTGGTCGGTCCTTCAGCCAAGGTATAAATATGTCTGTGTAAAACAGTCAAGATTGCGTAAATATTAATAACCCAAAATATGAGTAAAAGTTGATAAATGTCACCAATAGCAATAACAGTCTATCTACACTTTTAGGTTTCGTTGGACTATTTAATTTAATATTACTCTGGCCATTATTTTTCCTTCTCCATTATAACAATTGGGAAAATTTCGAATGGCCCACAAAACATCAATGGCTCTTTTTAATTTTAAACGGATTAGTAGGAACTGTAGTGTCGGAGGCGTTATGGCTATGGTTAGTATGTTAGTGAAATACCAACGGTGTAATCTAACTTTATTGTTTGTAGGGGCTGTTTTTTAACCTCGTCATTAATTGCCACGATAGCTATAAGTTTAACAATTCCTTTAACAATGCTTGCAGATGTCATGCTAAAAAAAGTTTCGTACCCGTGTCTTTTTTACGCAGGAACAGTTCCAATTCTAATAGCATTTTTATCGGTTGCAATTCTCGCGCATTACGAAAACTGGGACCCCGTCTTTGATATACTTCGTTGTGCCTACCACAATATTTGTCGACGAGCAAAATTTGTGCGGTAAGTTTGCTTCTAGTTTTATGAATCGTTAAATGTTACATTGCAGTTATAGGTTGCCCGAGTTGCAATCTGAACAGACGGAAGCACTGATTAGTATTAATAATAATGAACATGAAGCTTGAATCGGCCATCGCATTCCAGCTAAGTATTATAATGTTTATTTTGGTCACGAATTATTCTATAATGCACATAGGCTGGAAAGTTACAAAAATTAATAAATAATACAAATACTCGAGTGCTGTTATTTTGTTATGATCTCTTGCACTGTAGACTCTTGCTTAAAATTTAAATTTATGAGGCAATTTTAACATTAATTCGATGTGCATCCACATAACAGAGTAATAGCACCATACTATTATATTGATTTGTTAAATTTTTATGTTATAAACATTTATAGGTTATTATTGACAGATAAGGCTGTGACTTAGCATATTTAGACTCGTTCTTGTTTTATCGTCTTATTTTATTCTTACTTATACTTACAAAGTATTTTAAGCTAAGCTCATTATTTTAACAAAAAAACAACCTAGGTGTCGTAGAAGATAGCAGACAATTGAATTCTGTGCGACTTTGATTTTTATCGAAGTAGTAAATTTATAAAATATGATCAAAACTGTGAATTAATTGTATGTATTGCCATTTTCAAAACGGAAGGGAGTGTGTAGAAACCATCTATTAAGTTTATACAATTCAGTCCGTAGCACTTTCATAAATAAAATTTTCTATTTCAGTCCACATTATTCTAGGCTATGCCGTGCAAATTTACAAACCCAATCTAATCGTTTATTAATTACTGAATCATGTATCATAAGAAAGGTCCTTATTGTATTGTAAAACACAAAGTAATTCTGTTTATGGTCGATGCAATTTGTAAGGGAGATGTCAAGCTATCAGAAGTCCACTAGTGAAGTTTTATGATGTTTTTTTACGAAAATGACGATTGTACACATTTATTTCAAAACGCAAGGGTAGTAAATTGCTCACAAAAAACTCTTATCTATCTAAACATTTACCAATTATGAGACAAACATTGGAAAAACGGTTATTAGAGAACTTCAGACTAAATGTATTACTATTTTAAAATGTGAACAGCATTATCTTACATTATCTTCATAGTTTTAGAACCACTTATAGAGAAAATGATTTTAAAAGTAGTTGCGTTTTATAGACATTTCCTATAGGCTCGCCCAGAGTAACTATATTTTATATTACTGCGACTATTTCAAGAACAGAATTGTTTAAAAAGGAATAAGTTCCAGTGTAGATACATATATATCAGTGCTATACCTTAGATGTTTCCCATAATTTTGCACATGCTTTAAATTTTCACAATATAAACAATATTGGTACGCAACAAAGTACACTGCCAGTCCTGCCACATTCTAAACAGTTGCTTTTATGATCGTTTCCCGATCTTTGAACATTTTTTCATATTCTATATATTGGTCTGCTGGTTTTTATACTGTGTCACAATACACATCAGGAAAGAACTCGACTATTGAGCATTGAATATGTTATACAGTCCTTTCAATTCAAAACGCTTACCCGCAAGACTTGGACTTTGATGCTAAGCTGATAGTATATGTATATGCAAGGGTGCAATTTACAGCGCAGTAAAGACTAGGCACCCTGTATTACCATTTTTATTACATTTTTCCGCCGCTCGTTAGGAAGTGAATCCGGAAATGAATAAGGGATTATTATTAATAAAAGGCTAAATCAAATTGCATTATTTCAACATGTCCAAAGAATGTGAGAAACTGACTTACATTATACAGGGTGGTTCATTTTTGATTGTGATATTCAGGAAACTAATTTCATAAAATTTGGTTCCTATTGACAACCTAGGTTCCTGGACGCCAAGTCGTAATTGCGCGGTAATCCGCGAAAGGCTATCTTTTCTCAAAGTAATAATAGTCCTTGTAGTTTAACTTTTTTTTAAACATAAGCGGATATTTGATGTAATTCTAAGGCTTATTTAAAGCTTTTATGTAGACTGAACACTGTTTTCTTGTTAATGCCTTTTTCTTCCACAATGGTTGCCATGTCCATTGAACTGTCAAGCATGCTAAATCGCAAATTCAAGTGAAAACAATTTAAAAGAATGTAGATGCCAAATTCATCTATACAGGGTCCCCGTTCTTCCTTATTATTTTACATACAAATATTTTGTGCGACATTCAGCATACCTTAGTATGAGGGGAAGGTTTTAATCGATTACGGATTTTTTTTGTTAAACACACTACAACCTGTATAGTACTGGAAAGTTTGTCCTACAAGAATGAGATCATCATGGCACCACTTTTAATTAAATTTTCACATTTTATGCTCACGACTTAAAGTACCTAAATTTCAAAAACTGCCACTACCAATACTTTAATTGTATAATCTAAGGTGCTGATTGTTTAAAACGGTTATTAACAACAACTTAATATAAAAACTTAATTCAAAACTAGTGACGTTCTGTACAGTAGTTTAAAACTAAAGTTTAAAATATAATCGTAAACTTTCAAAATAAAAATATTAGGAATGTTTAGCATAGTTTAGTTATAGTAAAAAACAATGTTGATCTCTATAAAGTATTGTCTCGTGTTATTCCGCAATGTAAAAGACCACTGCGATCTTTAATTTTAGTTACTTTATTTTCAAACCTTGTTCGTACAGTTATCTGTGTAAACTAACATTAAAATCAAACTACAAATGGGACACAATAAAGTTGCTTTTGCAATTTTAGCAAGTAAAAACTTTCATTGATGTGTAGATCCGACAAATGTGTACATTATATAAAAAATCTACTATTTTTAATACGTGTTAAGGAATTGTGAAGAGTAGTGTATCTAAGATATATATTTTACAATATGTAGATAGTTTGATTCAATATTGTGATTACATTCTATAACAGAATATACAATATTCTTAATGAGTTCTAATTCTTTCCATATTTAGATGTACGTACAATACAACATTGCTAAATTACAACTCTAATGCAAATTAAATTTGATCTCACCAAAAGCCCAAACCAAAGGAACAGTGTATGTAAGATATATGGATGGAAGTTTTTAGGTGCACAATAAATGCATCCTGATCTAGTGGTTATATCGCTCTAAACGCGAAGAGGGGTTGATTTCCAGTCATGGCAGACCATGTTTGGTTTTGTCTGTGGTTTGGATTTTGAGTGAACGGTGAGTTCGTGTCTACACACATCAAGGACTATTTGTACTGCCACCATGATAGAGTCGTTCGCCTCCTGCGTCACTCAAGCCACCCCATGCTTGATGCCAACTTAGGGATACCTGCATGTGAAGCGGCTTATAATCTTGGCTATGCTCGCCCATCTATCTCATTTCACCCAAAAGACAGGACTTGCCGGAGACAGAGCTGGGCAGTATTCGATTTTGTAAATCCTTTTTAGTATTCATATCCTTTAAAGTATTCAAATACTTTGTAATTAAATACTTTTATGGAAGCAGTATTTGTAACTCAAATACTTTCACAAATATTTAGTATTCGAATACTTCGCAAAGTATTCGAATACTTCGCAAGGTATTTGAATACTTTGAGAAGTATTCTACTTGGCATAGTATACTTAACCTTCCTTTTTTACCAAAAATCGACTACACCAAAATTTCTCGGGAAAACACTTTTTCTTATTAATTTTGGTGCGTAGAATCCAAAACAATTCGTACTTTTTCGATCAGACTTCTCAATCAAAAGTTATAGACTAGAAACCAATTTCGAAAGAAAATTCAAAGGGCTGTAACTTTTGACTAGTAGCCCAATCTTGGAACTGTTTGAAATTATGGATTCTACAGGCCACATTCTATAAGAAAATTTTTTTTCCGGGTCGATCTGAGAATTTTTTTTTCGGGGCTCAAAAAAAGGCAGTGTATAACCTTCCTTTTTTACCAAAAATCGACTACACCAAAATTTCTCGGGAAAACACTTTTTCTTATTAATTTTGGTGCGTAGATTCCAAAACAATTCGCACTTTTTCGATCAGATCAGAAACCAATTTCGAAAGAAAATTCAAAGGGCTGTAACTTTTGAAATAGTAGCCCAATCTTGGAACTGTTTGAAATTATGGATTCTACAGGCCACATTCTATAAGAAAAATTTTTTTCCCGTTGATCTGAGACCATTTTTTTTCGGGGCAAAACCAAAAATCGACTGCACCAAAATTTCTCGGGAAAACACTTTTTCTTATTAATTTTGGTGCGTAGATTCCAAAACAATTCGTACTTTTTCGATCAGACTTCTCAATCAAAAGTTATAGACTAGAAACCAATTTCGAAAGAAAATTCAAAGGGCTGTAACTTTTGAACTAGTAGCCCAATCTTGGAACTGTTTGAAATTATGGATTCTACAGGCCACATTCTATAAGAAAATTTTTTTTCCGGATCGATCTGAGAAAATTTTTTTTTCGAGCCTCAAAAAAAGGCAGTGTATAACCTTCCTTTTTTACCAAAAATCGACTACACCAAAATTTCTCGGGAAAACACTTTTTCTTATTAATTTTGGTGCGTAGAAACCAAAACAATTCGTACTTTTTCGATTGGACTTCTCAATCAAAAGTTATAGTCTAGAAACCAATTTCTACAGGCCACATTCTATAAGAAAAATTTTTTTTCCGGGTCGATCGGAGAAAATTTTTTTTCGAGCCTCAAAAAAAGGCAGTGTATATATAACCTTCCTTTTTTACCAAAAATCGACTACACCAAAATTTCTCGGAAAAACACTTTTTCTTAATCTGAGACAATTTTTTTTTTCGGCTAGATTCTTTACACTTAGCTCTGGAGGCAGAGGCTCGGAAGGCTTCGTTGGGCTGGACCTACCCTAGGAATTGCTCCTTCCGTGTTCTAAGGGTCAGGATTAAAGACTGGGTGTAATTGCAGGCTCAGTGGCAGCAAGCAACCTGACTCAGACAGTCCAAGGCCCCTTCGCAAATCTGGGTCTTCTAAAACTGAATAGATCACTGGTATCCTTATGGGGCACTGGATGTTCAACTATAACCTCATAACATTCCCACGTGCAGGTTCTGTGGCAAGGCATATGAAACGAGCGTTCATGTAAACTATCACTGTGACGCCAGCTCCTTAGCGACAGCTATCTCGAACTGGGAAGGGTAAAGCAACTTAGACTAAACAGGGTCCTATCCGTTATTGAGAGGAATGGGCTCTGAACCTAGTTGCGAAAAAAGGGGGGGTACACACAATGGGCCTTTGGTGTGCCTAAGTGCTGCCCACCACCCTGTTGATAGAATGGCCTTTTCACACGAACCACTCTGTGGCGCTACTGAGTAGTGCGCGCTGTTTCGTTTGCGACACACCACATGCAAGTCACCAACCAACAGGACAGATGTCTTCAGTTCACAATGAGTTGTTGAGGTGGAGCGTTTCAGCGGTAGTCGACCACTACCTGCCACCGTGGTGCTTCTAAATTGGTGGTCGCATTTACTTGAATAGCTCCATATCAAACAATGTTTCACTTGGAAGCGCTACAAAGTGGTCCGTGTGAAAAGGCTATAATCTGAATCTTTTTCAATTAAATTTCCACGTTCGATTTCATTTTCCTCTACATATCTCTAAGCCATCAAACACAAATTTTGTATGTAAAGAACTACGATTTTTGTCACTTACATCGTAATATAAGGTTTAATAACCTAGTTTCATTATCAATTTGCGTCAATCATCATATAAATAGCGTCATATCCCCACGCCTATGATATAGAGAAGTGGCCAATTGAAAAGATAAAAGAAAAATTAGCAGCACTTTATATGTATAATAACTACATGATCAGTACCTATAAATAATTTAAATTTACAACAATCGGATCAATAAAAATTACCCTTCTCTCGACATAATAATAATTATGCATACTTTATATTAAAATATTGTCTAAATTGCTTTTCAGTTTGAGCTTAGAATATCGTTCATTCATATAATAAATAATAAATATAGAACCATACTTTTTAGCTTAATTTACAATAATTGTTTAGATGGGGGGTTAAAACAATTATTTTAAATGAAATAAAGATCATACATTGTACATTTCATCGTACTCGCTCTCAACCCAATCATAATCTCAGTTCCTTTAGCTACGTATATGTTAAAGATTGTTTTGTGTATTCTACCTAACCAAAAATTAACGGAATGCAGTTAGAAAGTGTAGTACAAAATACATCATATTATACATATTTGTTTACAGTTTTATATTAAAAATAGAAATTAATTTTACTTTTTTACTTTACACCTCTTATTGATAAAGTGGAAATGAAGGCATTAATGTTGTTCTTCAGATCTTTCTGTGTCTCCATAAAATTTTGGCTGAAAAAAAATAAGTGTGTTAATTCCTTACCATAATTAGTATAAATTGGTAATATTGCTTTTAAGGATGGAAGCGGTTAGCGAATTATGATAATTTTTATATCAATAAACGATAACAGACAAGTTAATAGTGAGTCACCATTATCTCCGAACCTCTATCATTGAGATAATGTGGCAAAATAAAGTGGAATTTAATCACAATTTTGAAAACGTGTATCCGTATAGAGGTCACAAGTAATTTAATGTTTGATTATACCCCGTTGGATGTACTCCCTACCACTCTGAATCAATTCGAGGATAGAAAATTTAAGAGCTTTTTGATGTGACAATTTTAGAGGTCGTTTACTTGGATTCAGCTCCTCCATCGACTTAAATTGCTAACGTAAATTTACGAGTTATTTAAGACCTTCAAGAGATTTAATTAATTTTTGAGCTCCTAATTATTTTTCGTAAAGAGGAGGAGGCCCAACAAGATATTGATTACATGTTTTAGATAGAAGTAGAAAAAAATATATAAGATGATCAAAAGGTATCTCTTTTCTGCGCCTTGTATACTAGATTCAATTAAAGCTTGTACATCTGTTATGAGCATGTGAAAACTTGATGTTGTAAATGTTAGATCGATAGAAATTATTATTTGCAGCACACACAATATTCACACAACTTACATATCACCACACATAACCAAGACAATGACTTTGAAACTGAAAATTAACGTAAGGTATTACATTATCTGCACCAAATAGCAACAAAAAACTACCTACCAAATCATGAGATTCGGGTGGACCTTTAGTATTCTCGTCGTCATCATCTGAATCATCCTCTCCGGATGTGTCTGCATTCCCCGCACGTTCTCTCTCTGCAAATTACGAGTAAAAAATGTTTCTTATACCACCAAATCACCTTTAATCGAGTCATTATTCGAATTATGATGTTTCGCCGTGATTAGAGTATCATAACAATGTAAACAAACACGCAGCGGTTTCGAACTTTGATTAGGTAATAGAAAGCGCTTGTTCGAACATGGACCACATACGACCGCCCCACACTTGCGACAATGATGCTAAAATTTTTGAAACTTAGAAATGTGAAACTGCTCTGAGGCACTTACTCGTCTGTTGATTAATGTGAACTGAGTTTTCTTGCAATGCATACAAAATGGTGCTTCTCCATCAGGTACCCAAACAGCTGCGTGTTCTTCCGCTGCCTTTTTTCCACCTACACAAGTTTTGTTATTGGCATTAGAGTGCGAAGGGTTACAGGGGCCACAAAGATTTTTTTGGTACTCAGCCTCTAATCTTCCAAGTTAAAACTTCAAATTTAGTGTTAAATGTTTTAATTCTGAATTCAGACTTCAAACTCGAGATTTAGTGTGAATGTAGATGTTAGTAAACCCTAACTTCATAGTCCAAATTCGCAAACGCATTTCTAGAATCCTTCATGGGCGTTTTAGACTGTCCATTTAAAAGGGATGCTTTCTATCAGGGCTAGCATAAAAACAACTAGTATTCTAAACGTAAAATGTATTTCCTCACAATCGTCATGAAACCTTCATTTTTATGCTTCCGTTATGTCAGGAAATTTTAGTTTCCATGACAGCAGCAGTAACACTTTACCTGGCTACTTCTCCTACCCCCGTCATTTTACCAGATTCCTGTGCAAACTGACACATTAATATTAATAAAAAATTAAAATTATATATAAAAAAGACAATTTCAGGAATAATATAATACAAATCCCATCAGTAAAATGACACTACTTGAAATTAAAGTACTTTCCCCCTTCCTCGCCACTAATGAGTCTTTTTCCTGTAAATACAGTCTAGTAATTGCCGATTTATCAGACTCGATTACGGATAAAGTTTTGTAGAGTTGAATAAGGAAGCAGTGTAGTACATTGAGGCCTTGTGTTAAACTTTTCTTTTTATTAAAAATTAAAAGCTTCTACCGTCCAAACAGCCACCGAAAAATTTGTCATTTTATTAATCAAGGCAGTTTTGTTTATCAGCTAATTCTGTTGTAAAGCAAAGTGAAGTTCATAAGCTGTCAGCGTTTGTGTGTGAGTTAAGTGCGCCTTATATCGCAAATCTTGTACGGCCAGATTACTTTGATTATTCAGAAAAAAGTAATTTTAAGATCTCTTATTTTATTTGTCGACCGTCTGCGCGCGGGGTAATATGTCCAAACAAGGTTTGTAAGCTTTTTTACCACCCCGCACGTTAGTAAGGGAGGTATTGCATGATGGTGGTATCTGTGCTAACTGCAGCAAATTTTTTTTCTTGCATATGGTTTTTGTCTTTTGAAATACATTTTTGTCAATCAATTAATTGTGTTTATTGGAATCCATTGTGCCACCCAGATAGAGTTTTAATGGCAAATTTGTTTCTATTCAAGGTAAGAATAATTTCAGGTGTTAATCAAAAGTGCAATGTGCAATAAATCCTTTGGAATTTTTGGAAATTGATCAAAGCCATCGAGTCTCTCCAATTGACAAATTTTAAGACATTTTAGGATTTTTCTTCTAGCAGATGCCGGATGTGTAGAGGAGAAATGAGAAAATTCTGTTTCAAATTTGATGAGCTAGTTGGTCAGGTATTTTGTGGGTGGTGTTGTGACTAGTGATCACATACCATGGCACACAGCAATACATACCAATTTATCATATTTAATCAGTATAAACGTCGAGTGAAGGATCTAGGTGCAATACTTATATATAAAAGAATAGTAAACGAGCCTATATAGGCGGTCAAGAGTGATCTCAGACCCCAATGGTAACAACTAACTCGGAGCTCCAGATCCGGATTGCATTATCTAAATCTGCATACTTTCCCATCCTTGTCTATTTTCTTTACTTTACCATGAGCATGTATTTTCCTCTTTCTATACGTTTTCTTGTTATTATTCTTATTAGTGGAAAGAAAATTATATCTCTACGCGAGAGAGCGTGAGACGCTAATGATAACGGAAGCGGTGTGGTATTTTAATCACAGCCAGAGGCCACTTTTGAGACCCATGGGCTATGTCTGGCCAAGCATTTGATTCCCTCCATTAGTTTTCTAACTCAATGGGATACTCTAATCATTCATTGCTATTATTTGGCCTTCAATACCGGGCTCTTCATGCCATTACAGGAACTCTACAGAGGGAGATATGGGCCAATTATTACAGCCTTGCTTTTTAAACAAATTAGATATTCAAAATTAAAATGAAAATACTTTTTAAAAAAGTTTTTACGATTTATATGAGGTCTTAAACTGCCAATGGTTCTCATCTGATTTTAAACCAAGTTATTGTTTAACTGGTACAACCGTTTGTTCTTTCTCTTATTTCAAAAATAATGTTTTAACCAAACTTTTTTCGTATGGCAACAATAAAGATTATTATTATTATTATTATTGAAGTAATCAAATCTTCCTCTACAATATTTGGTTGCTAGCCTTACCTTTCTAAACAGCCAAATGCACAAAATGATTACAGCTGCATATTTTCAGAATACACCCTAGAAAATGGTCATGGATTTTTTATTTCTTTCAATTATGCGAATGAATATGTTGTGTAACATAGGAGGTAATATACTTACGCCTTTAAAGAAAATTGCAAAATTTTACCAAAGGGGAAACATCACCATAAAAACATCCCCTCTTCCTTATTTTCCTTAACATTTTTAAATAAAGGCAGTTTAGAGCAAGAAGCTGTTAACATAACAACTGTGGATTCAATTTTGAACCATGAAGTTAGACTTTCAAGTCTCAGGTTGGACCTTAAACTATACATTCGGAGAACTTCGAAAAATCTTCATGAGCCCCTTCTAAACTCGAATTTAAAAAACTCACTTTTCCTAAGTAAATCTTCTATACACTTGTTGATATGTGCAGTCCACTCCTGTTTTTCAGTGGGTGTGGCCGCATAAACAGCAAAAGATTTCGAAGCCGTCCTGATTAACCATCCGTTACGATACTCTGCAACAACTAATATCAACCACATACTATACTACCGAAACTTTAAATCTAGAACTAACGTCCGTCATCTTCCAAACTTTCGAGCTTGACTTCCTCCAATGGTATTATGTGTTGCTTATTATACTTCTTTTTATTTATCACTATATTGCCGTACACTAAAATATCATTGAACAGAAAAAATTGACGGGGTTTCGGTTTCTTTCTGCACATCTTTGTGAGAACGCCTTCGCCAACCAACACTCTTCCTTGTACACCAAGTGGCTATAAAAGTCGAGGTTAAAAAGGGCATAATTGTGTTGTGTAGAGAACGTACCTGACCCGAACTGCCGAAACAGCTCTCAACCATCGCAATTCTGCGAGAATTTGCCTCGCTGTTTACTAAAACAGACATTATTTAAAAAGGCAGCTATCACTATCAGTCAAAGCACAAAGTATGAATCATACTCTTCTATGAGTCTTCCTTGAGGTCATAAATAAACATTGGGAACTATTATTGCAAAACAAACAGATTTAAGAGACGATAATTGTGTATTCTCGAAGTAAAACGTGTCAGGAAAAGAAATAGACCACAGAATCTTAAATAGACCATTAAATTTCTCGAAGTGACGTACGTTCTAACCTATCGAAATGGTTTTTATATACTCAATCAAATAATTTCCAAACCAGATTTCGAATGGGTCGGTGATCGTTAGACACTTTATTAAATTTATTTTAAATTTAAAGTGAAATTACATACCTAATCTATCCACCATTTTGAGTTTTTGACTGTTAAATATTTTATTTGTACTTCGCACTTGTGATACGTACGAAGTGAGACCCAAAACGAGTGCATGACAAAATTTTGATTTGCTCTCCAGTGCCGTGCGTTTTTGAACAATAAATAGGGTGTAGCACATCCAACAAAAGTTCAGTCAAAGAATCGAAGACTCAAAGCAGGTGTATAGAATGCCTATGTTGTGGTCAAAGGCTAAGGGAAATTTGTTTAGGATGGTCCGAAGGTCTAATTCAACTTCATAGTTCAAAGAGTCGATGATTTAAATTCAAAACTTATCAAATGTTCACATAATAATAATAAGCTTTATTTTTGATAATGTTTACATATGGCATCATATACAAGACGTACACATAAACATTAAGACAAATGGAATCGAAAGAGGTGTTATCTGAAATTCTACTGTTCAAACCATTGAATTTATAACTATCGTTCAAACCATACTGAAAATTTACCGTACACCACTGTACTTCATGTGAACTACTCTCGAGTCTCGACACAAACGTGCAAGAGAACTACTGAATAAAGTGAAGGACAGAAGTGAATTTTATCACATGATTTGAAGGTGGTGGTTCAAGTCGTTTATTTAATTGTAGTTAATTCCTTAAATTATATTTAAAAGAAAATGGCAATCTGTGGACACAAATTATCCCTTTGTGGGTTAATCCTAAGTGTTTGGGGCATCATACAGCTGGTAATTTTTACTTTATCAAAACCTCATTCTCATCTCTTACTTTTTCAGTCTCTAATGGGTATATTTTATTATATTCGATCGGTAGCGCTATTTGAAGACGTTCCTGGATTGGAACACGAAGGTACATTTGATTCAATACAGAAATTTTACGACGATGCAGATCAAGGGTACCTACAGGTCAGTAATCGAGTTACATTGGAACCGAAATCCTAACAAGGTATTATTACATTTCAGAACGCATACAACTGTTGGATTGCAGCATGTTTGTATATTATAACATTGGCATTCTCGGGACATCAGTTCTGGGTCAATAGTCGTTCATCTTTACGAGTATAAGAAACGTACTTGTGGTTTATTTGTTGTATATATTGTAGTTAATGTCGTTAACTTCTCTCATAAGTAAATATCATTCCTATAAATGCTGCACAAATATTTTGCGATTCTTTAGAATTGTATATTATGTGAATTACAGTCGAAGTAGTGTATAAATTGGTATTATTTAAATGTTTAATTAGATATAGCGCGGGTTGTTGGTACCTACAATGTGATACCTTCTGTGTATAAATGTCTTAAACTCCTTTCGTTTAATTTCATAGACTATGACTGTTGTTCCGCAAAGCTACCCGACCATCGCTACTATCGTGAATATAGTGAAATCTCTCCAGGGATATAATTAGGCTACGGTTGGATGAATGAAGCCGATTTTTTGTACAGAGTAATGAGAGGTACTGCCAATGACTAGGACAGTGTCTTTTTAAAATTTTTTCTCTAATTATAACATATAATAAAATTATGAGCATTCTCGTTCAGTGGATTTCGAACTTGCTCACTTACTATGAGTAGTGGGGAACCTATGCTCTACATTCATTCCCCTCCGAGCGTTGCACTGGTTTTGTGATCGTTGGCGCTTGTAGTATTCGACTTACCCTACTACTGGGCCTAAAGAAGTTTCACTTTAAAAAAGATGCGTATTTTAGCTATTAATAAAATGAGTATTTAAAATATAAATAAAATATTCCCCTGTACAATAAACATCAGCTTGGACTTAACACCCTTTCAGGGACCGCCTCTCAAGTCCCGCCGACTTACAGGACGAAGTCGATCTTACCAACTCAATTATGTGGAATTATTTAAACAGGCATGTTCCCCGAGGACTACCAAGGCGCCTTATAACCATCCCTGGTGATACAGGGCGCTCGAAAAGCAGAAAACTCAGTTGGGAAACTGTTTAATAAGGCAAAGCCATTATAGAATTTCCACATCACCCACCAGTAGGCAAACTTTCCATTCAGAGTTGGTAGGACTAACGCTTAGTGAAAGAAAAGTTCTTATGCGTAACATAAAGAACAAAATCTTCAGTCACAGCAGGGTTGCCCTGCAAGCATTTGGTCACTGTAAAGTTGGTTTCGAATATCACCATGCAATCAAGCATCAGGCAACGGAATATAATGAAACACTGATCAGTTAACCAGACGTCCCTCAAAGCAGGTGTTTTATATTAAACCCAACACAGACCTAGGTAGGACAGGATCTTAGATGTAGCCATGCGAGAGAAGCCACGATCCATGTTAGAAATATCCTGGTCAGACATGACTACGATTAGAGCAGCTACTCCTTGTAGCATCCTTAGGTTCATCTCACGTGTGGGATGACTTGAATGACGTTAAGAGGTTGGGCGACTCTAGTCAGACACATAGTACAAAGAGCCCAAATTCAAGGCCTAGGTATGTGTGCTCCCTGTCCACCCTCTATCGTAATCCAGAATCCAGATCTGTGACGTGACCAAAAATTTGACCAGCGACTTGGTATAACCCTAAATGGAAATGTCCTCACCTAATTTTAAACCAATTATTTTTATGGAATAAAAAGGTGTCTTTTTACCACCCGCACGTAAGTAACGAAGGTATTGTGCTGTTGCATTGGAGTAAAAATTGACACCCCACTTTTTTGACGGAAATACATCAATTTTTTAACTATCCATTTAAATATTGCATGCTGGGAGTGTTAGTAAAGTTTTTTTTTGTCAACAGTTTGATGCCTACTTTTAATTAATTAATTGATGTAGTATATTTGTCTGTGCACTTTTTCCATGATTCCACACAATTGAATTTACGGATGGTGAGCCTGCATCACCAGTCTGTGAATCAATGTCCAACTATTTCAAATTGTTACCATCTCTTTCTCATTCCTGTGTTGATATGTGATAGATAATAAAGAGAACTAATTTGAAATTAGTTCACAAACTAGTAAGTATTTAAACAATGCTAGTATCCTTTCGTGAATCCAACTGTGGTTCTACTTATATCAATTACTTATGCCTACTCTCTTCCATTCTCTTGAGCCACGCCTCTGCAAAGCAAAAATTAAACAGAAATACAGAAAAGCACTTTGAATCTTTAAACGTTATTATTTTCCATTTTATATAATATACACCATAAGGAAATGAACCTGTCTAAATCAGAGAACTGCGTTATTTAAAAAAAAATAATGTTTTTTATAGTGCACTCCAAAATTAGCATGCATTGCTGACCACTAAAGTATATAAACGATGTACCTATATACAGATGCGTCGAATACAATTTACGAATTTAAAATTCACATTAGATGTATAAAATGCACAGCTACATTGACAGATTAAATACATTTACAAAACTACTAGCACACCTGCCATTTACTCTCATCAATCTCTTAAGAATACGCCTTAAAATTATAATTTTTAGATACTGACTGAGGTAATAGCTAGATATATATACAACAAGTTTGGAACAGGATAACGGTTGTACTTATTCGTAAGAAATAAAGTGTGCATCATATATATTGTCTTTACTAATTATTTTTATATATTTATTATGTCAACCTATTTACAGAATACCATAAGAGTCGGATAACCACTTTGTAAAATAAATAGTGTATTTAGCTGTTAACAAAATGACTCCTGCCATACGCGAGAAGATATGTAAGTATCGCACGAACAAAGAAAATTATAACATTTACGGTTATGAGAACTTCTTTAACTACATCGATTAATACAATCAGTCATTCAATGTCATAATTCCGCATGCGATGCAAAAATAATAATTCAGTCATTATTATCTAAGTATGGACGTGTGTGATTCACAGTACGTTAACTATAAGCACTGCAGTTCCCAAATAACATTCCAGGTAAACATTGATCAAGCAGCATTTTCTGATTTAACGCAACAAAAAAACATTACTTCCTAAAAACAAAATTTGAACTCTAAGTCACCTTTCATGATTAATAAATTTTAGGAGCAGATCGATCGTTTACCACCTTGGCTCGCTTTAATGTCGCGCCTCGCTTAATCTGATCCATTAAAGATTCATGACAAACTTTCGGATCAGGTTGCGCTTTACTGTTTATAATTTGTCGAATTTTGAGCGCCTTCAATTGAGGCTGTTGCATGTTATTAGCCATGTGTTGTTGAGCAAGTTTGGCGTTGAGGGAATCTAGAAAGTTTTGGCCTGGACCTCGCGGCGTAATTTTCACCTGCGTACTTTGTCCAATGTTTATGGGTTGGAGATCTTCGGAATGACGACGTGACGTTCTCGGACTTAAGCTAGGTGCTAGTTTGGCGCTGAGAGCTGCTATGAAACTTGAACCGACACCGCCAGGACCTATAAACAAAATAATCATTTATTTTTTTTTAATAGTCTCAATACACAATATTCAATTACTTATTATTCAATATTACCCTTTTACCTATTTAGTAATATGCTGGAGAGTATCGTCCAAAGTCTGAGAACCCAGGTTTGATGAGTTATTCAGCATCAAAACTGCACAGCATTAAATTCGTCATCTCAGAACCCTGAATAAGCATAGGTTTATCATATTATGATCTCAGACCTCTGTGTGGAAGAATGTGACATGTTTCACACCGGACCACAATTAGCAAAGAAGTTTAGGGGCGGCAAGGTTGCTCTTGATTGTAAGTCACGTCAACCCAATCATGCTTCACAGTAGGAATTTTTACACTCAATAATTAAGAAAAAAAAGTAAATGATATTCACATACTTGAGGATGGCTATGGGGACGGCAAAGTTCTCCAAACGTGAAACTGTGCAATGGCGGAATGTACTTTGGAACGCTGGCATTCAGCCGTTATGCGACCGTTATAGATCAATGGCACACCCGGTGAGGCGTTATCGATCAAGTTTCGAACCTCATGATCTATATTGATGCTCACAGCTCCGACTAGGACTACATGGACAGCCAGTAGTGAATGTTGTGGCCATGACAGCATCATTGATTGTGTGGCGCCAGATATTTTGTTAATAAAGAAACGTTTTCACCGCGTCCAGGGGGGGTTTTAACATTCTATTTGGAGAATGTTCTAACCTCTTTAAAAACTTTGTTTTATTTCATCGTAATCCTTACATAATATTGAAGTATTATAAACATATCGCAATTTTCTGAAAAAAAAAAACATAATAGGGTCATCCCGCCTTCATTTTTTATTTCTGATCCACAAAGTACATTAAAAATAAAAAGACCCGTGTGTCCTCAATTTTTATTTGCGAGTAAAATAAACCCAAAATAAATTATTGAAAAGCTATGTTTTTAGTCCGAATTTGAAATGCTTCAGACTAAATACGTCACAAACCTACAACCAATCACGTAGAAGTGAGCTGGCAACCTTACGCGAGGGTCTGACGTTTGTCAGATTTGACGTTTTAAGAGGGATGTTTAACTGCATCTAGCACGAAAGTGACAAGTGCCTGTGACAGATGACGCAAGTTGTAAATGCCATTTTCCTGCAATATTGCCAAGTCGTTATGTCATCTGAATGGTTCTAGGAGCTGATTGGTCGGGCTTATTACGTCACAGAGCCCGCCACAATCATATCGTTTTGAATAAACCTTTAAAACCGCACATGTTCATTATTTTTTTTGCTAATCAGCCTCTATTTTTAAATAAACTTTTACTGTCCAAAAAAATGTTTTATGGTTTCAGGTACACGCTTATTAAATTAGAACTGCGGAATTCAACTATACTGTAAACCCCCATTCAAGTACATTTGCACCAGGCATGTTCAAATTTATGAAAGAAATCCTCAATATGACATTCCCAGGTCACCGATTATAAAAGGTTGCCCACAATACACCATTAATGATACCCTGGAAAACAAGTCGGTATCGCCGCCACTAGTAAAGAAATTTGGTCGACTTCAACCATACTTTTTATTTATTGATACGCCGTGACGTGACGTCACACCGGCAAACATTTAACAGCGATGAAACATCAATGTAAAATCACGTTTTAAAAGAGAAAAAATTTCTCCGATGTTGTCGTACAGGCTGAAAACTATTATAATGAAATTGTAAAATGCATTGGAAAAAAATAAAGTAAGCGAGTACATTTCCTGGAAGGTTTTCAGTAGCTCTCTTGCCTTCCTTGTAATCAATGAAATCCCTAGAGCTACTGTCGTGTGTTTCTGAATATCCACCGAATTAAACCTACACACATGATTTAGAAAAGGTAGATAGGACAACATACCACATTGTATGCACGTGTCCCAGATCTTGTCAAACTGGGGATGCACATCTTTCATTGCACAATCTTTAAATTTGCATGTGTGGGTGATCTCAGACCTTTCATTAAGAAGAACAATTGAAGTCCAATACAGAAGGAGATCAATTTTAATCTATATGGGCAGTGGACTTGAACCCTAATCTAATCCCAAATTCCATAAACAAAAAGTGTCGAAAACGAAGTATATGCTGCTCCTTTAATAAAATATAAAATGTCCGTTGATTTGCTTAATAAAATATTCCAGTAATTTTTGACGGTAAAATTCTAGATTATTTCTTAAATCAGTGTTAAAAATACACCCAATTTTCCATGCCTTGCTAAATAAATGACAAATTTGCTTACCTTCATTAGATCTCCTTTCGGCGCTTTGCGAACGAAGAGAATTCACACGACGGATCTCACTTGGACTTCCAGAAACAATTTGTGAGGGATGAGCATAGATAACTCCGGCAGATTGCGATACGTACGAAGGCTTTGGTTGTCCAGGATTTTGAAACGTGCTAAGTATTGGCGATTGTGATATTGACTGCGAAACGACAGTCGTTCCTTGAGAAGACGAAGACACACGTCGCATTGAGCTCGGACTGGCCGGTGTGTGTTTTAACTCTGTAAGTGCCTTAACTGTTTCGGCTACATTAACTGTAATTAAAGGTGTGATTTCAAAGTAGAAAAAAAGCACAATTTTTTACCTGATATATGATTTTTGGCGAGAGTGGTAGCTTCTAAGAGAAATGCTGGAGGAGGTGGCAAATTCTCATCACTGTGGACAGGGGTAAGTGGTCGATTGGTATTTGTAATTGACGACGTTCGACGAATTGGTGGAAGAGGTTTGTTGTTTTGCGAAGAACCACGACGTAACAATGTATTTCGGATAGTACCACTTGAATACATAGCTGTAAGAATTGTACATTCACTTACAAAAGAGAACGCTAATCAGTGAAATACATTGGCATGCATTTTGTGAAGCTAGCAAGATCTTTCTGTATTGTAAGAAAAATGCGCATGGAATCATGCACAAAGCTCGAATAGGTAAATCATGCACGAAATTAATTACCTGTCATTGACAAAGGACGGCGTCGAATTGCGTTCAGGTCTCCCTTACGTGGTAGAGTGCAGTACTTGCCGGCCGTCTCTAGATTAGACACCGACAGATCTAATAACACACTCTAGTCAGCACACACATGCTAACACGTGTTCTGCATGTTAAAACAGTTCAGATTTCATCCAACATAAATATAGATGAAACCCAACAATTTTAGCAAATTTTAATCAAAGAAAAGGGGAAGCTGTAACTCAAAGTAGGCAACGAAAAACAAGCAGAACATGTGCAAGATTAAAACGGTAATGGAGTTAGTAAAAATTGAGTTTTAAAATTATTCAGTGGATGAGGTGCAAAAATTTGCTCAAACGTATTCCCAAAAAATGCCAAAAACAAAAACATGCAAAGCAATAACAAAGCATTTTCACTACTACCTTCGATATGTGCAGCTTCCTCTACAGGAAAAGTTGTTTGACTTCCATATCCACTGGAGGACTCTAAAGAACTCTCACTAGTACTACCATCTTTCTCACCTTCGTTAGGACCCTATAAATTGAAAATTAAAAAATTTGCTGAAGTCACTTCAAAATACCTTTTCCGTCGAAGGAGGCAGAGGAGTGATGAACTCGGCAGGCGGCGGTGGCAAGTTCATTTCTTGAGCTTTATTGGCGGCCATACTCGCCAATTCGTGCATATTGACGTAAGTAGGTTGAGGTATATCTATAACTAATAGTTCAATTTTTAATATGTTGTGATTATGAATAATAAAAATACGAACCTCGAGAGATGTGAGCTGGAAGTGGAGTTGGTTTTATAAGCTTGTGTTCGATGTTGCCCGGAGGTAAAACACGAACACCCGATTTGATAGTTTTGGCAGGAACATTTGGCCCACTTGGTCTTTCCAGAGATGAACACCTCTGCAAAAATTCAAATAAAATATGTTCCTTTTAATATTTACAGACATTCCACCAAAATTTTGCATTACAGCAATGTAGTTTATTTTACATTTATGCACTGCACAACAGATTTGTAAAAAAAAGGACAACAAAGAACTTACATAGTTAAATAGTTCGAATGTTTGGTAGTGAAACATAAATATTATTCTGCGTAATGCATCAATATAAGAAAAAAAAAACCTACAGTGTGTTCGAGCTTAGAGGGTCACCTCAATATCTCTTTTATTTGGCGAGATATACGAAAAATTTGTCAAATATAATTTTATATGGGCCATTAGGATCTATCCGATCCCATATTGAAACTTCCGCTATCACTTCGGGTTTAACCGGATATCCGGAACTTTCAATATATTTGAAAAGAGCGTATTTACTGTACGGCAACATCAATATGCATGATATAGACAAAAATGGAGAATATTTACGAAACTTATAAAAGCCAGCAAATGCTTTAAAATTTCATGATTAGTAAACAAAAGAAATAGAAGTCGCTGGGTGAAAAAATTTGTTCAAAGTAAAACCTTTTTTGTTAAAAGTTTGGCTAGAGTCCAGAACATTAATCCCAATTTTTAAATTGCCGCTACTATACTAATTTCTATAATTTGTATGTTTACTTATTTTTATTTTAAATTAAATCGTAATTATCCCACACTAAATATTAACGCGCTCAGAATCACCATGTTTTAGAGTAGCAATTTTGTAAAATCAGAAATGCTGCGTAAAGTCAATAGTTTGTGCTTTTTATCTCTTATGGTTGTTACCATGGATGCTATGTGAGCTCTCATAAAAACTGTACTGCAGAGCATTACTTAACATTAATCAGATCAACTTTAAAATGGGTCGAAAGATACAAAGAAAGCTACCTTACATGTCCAAAAGGAGACTTCTTCCAAACAGCCCACACATTACTTACCGTGGGTAAAGGTGGTTTACTCTGAGTAGATTTCATAGAAAAGGTGGAACTTGTAGTAGGAATACCTGGTGCATTTTCGGTTATAGGAGTGATGCCGGTCACAGGACTAACCGGTTGGGACAAACTTTGATCTGGAGCTTGGAATGTATATACAGTTAAAGGTGGTCGCAAATGTCCCTTTTCATATGCTAAAAAAAATCACAGTTAAAAGCAGAAACTCGGCAATTAATTTGTGACAAACCTGAAGAAATCGTATGAGGACGGTCACTGATAATAGCACTTGCAGCTCGTTCAAATTGGAGCGTTTCTTGCAGATTAGGCCAAGTCGCTGTCGTTGCGGGTATTGTCGAAGATGAGAAAGGTGTACATGGCGTGCTGGAACTGCTACTGTTGCTGCTATTTTCAGAAGCATTCGAAACCTAAGAGACGAAAATATGTTGTAAATTTTACCGTAGATGGAAGAAATTTAATGTGGTGTAGATTACCTGAGCAACACTTAGTGAAGAAGGAGGTCTAGGGTAAAGTGTATCTTGAGAAGTAAATCCAGAATCTCGACTCGAGACTGAAGCTAACCTCACTATACCATTTCGAACTACAGACTGTTTACAAGACAACATCAAAACTAATAAGCAAATTATAAACACAACACATTATAATTTAACAAAAAATAAAATATACGGCTACTACTATAATGTGAACAGTTAATCAAAGACTGATTAACCATAATATAAATGTATGCAAAAAAATTTCACATGACGTGCTGCATATTTTAAAAACAACACAAACCTGCGATAGAGAATGCTGCCAATGGGGATGACTGGGGGAATGGTGACTTTTTGAGCTTCCCGAAGAGGAACTATTTAGAGAACTAATTGAACACATGGAAGATTTTCTAGAGCCTAAACTCGATGGCGAGGACGGCGGCGTGTGGAACGACCATCCGCTATCCGAACTCTTTAGATCGGCTATGACTTGTTCGGACGCGGGCGGTAAAGATTGCGGATCTGATGTGTTTTTTTCTAACTGCGACACAACTTCCTGAAGATGGGATAATTCCGTTAACATGGCAACTTCTTCATCCTTGAAAACAAATTGAAAACACCACGGAATAGGAACTACTTAGTCTTACCACAACCGGTTTTAAGAACCCCACAAAGGTACAGAATCTGCTGCGTTCTTCGACCAATGCGGCACGCACAGCTCGTTTTTCTGTTTCTTCTAATAACTGTCTTTTTTCACTAACATCTTGTAAGCCACATTCTATTCTTTTATGTAAGTCACCGCCAGCACCTTTGCGTACTTTTTTCTGTAGTCTCAGCGTATCTGTGGATCGTTTCTTTAACTCTGACCTTGCTCTTTTGTAATCTACATAAAGAAAGGTGTTTAAAATAAATAGAGATATTTTGTGTAATTTACTGGATTAATTGCTAATTTTGCAAGAAACATATAACACAACTTTTTCCTATTTTATGAAACTTGAAGAGCGAATACTATCATATCATTTTCTGTTATCTTTAGCCATGCTACAAAATCTGATTTGGGCGGTATGGGAGTTAACTTATATTTGATTGTAAGCTTGATTTTAAAGAAAAAAGGAGTTAAATATTATCTTTGAACATTTGCCATACATCCTATATACGTATTTAGTAGACAAGAGATAAACTTCCATCAGAAATGTTGAAAAAATTTTTTGATATTGACCAAGTTGTATTTGTTATGCACACTTGTAGACTTGATGTGACGAGGAAACTTACCTTTGGCGTGTTCCTTATCCAAGTTTAAAACGGTTTTTTTCCAATCTTCCAACTTTTCTTGCAGAGGAACGACGAGGCAATCCATGACCGCACTAAAAAGATAAGACCATTGTAATAATCTTTCAAATTGAATGATTTATAATTTCTCTTTGTATACAATATACAGAATGGGCCGCAACAAAAACACTTGCAGTGAAAATATGAGCAAATTATGATGAAACTAAACGACTTAATATAGTGATAGATACAGTGTTAGTGTACACCCTTAGTATCAAATTCACACAATATTAGAAATCTGATCCAATTTTATATTTGTATAAAATGTTATTGATAACGGGTTAAGGGGGTGTCAGTGCAGTAACGAATCTTTTTTCATACTGTAGGTATAATATGCGATTATCTAGCGTTTTTTGATATTATATGATAAACTGTACAGGGACCGTTACCTTTAATTCCTCTTTGTGTTATGCTGAGAAAAACGTCAACAACTTTTGACTCACTTACTTTCAAACGAAATTACTTATTTCTTTGTTTACTTGTTTCTTTGTTTTGTTTTGCTAATTCTTTCTTTTCCTTTCTGTTTAGTTTTTATTCTTTCAACAGATTTCCTTTTGTCAATGTGCTCTGGAGATGTCAAAATTGCTCCAACTTGCCTTGATCGCTTTGTGGCCTTTTCAATAACAATTGAAGGAGGTATATACTTGGAATTGTATTTAATTTATTTAATAGTCAGTGGTGTATTCGCAAATAAGTGCCGGAACGCCCATCTTGTCTATGTACAGGGTAAGTAAAAAATTCCAGGACGAGTATATCCGGTATTTATGAAGCATTTATACTTCGAGAATTTTAGGTTTCATCCATTCGCTTCGCGTCTATAAAAATCGCCCCGGTGTGCTCTCCTTTTTTAAAGTAATCAAGAATGAGCTTTACAAATTTGGCTATAGCGTCAGAGGTAAATTTATCTAAATTCTTTTGTTAATTAGTTTTTCAAAGACCAACGAAAATGTTGGAAAAATGGAGATGGGCCGGTGGTTTGCAACATTACGGGTATCACCCTTTTTATGGTGTGGTGGTACCGCTGCCAATTTGAGTTGATCTGGGAAAATCCCTTTTGAAAAATTCCTTGATCAACTTCGAAAAAGGTAACACATATTTTGTGTGGGTTTCTATTCTAATTAAGTTTCGATTACATGTTCCCTTATTTATGTGTTTCAGACAAGAAATAGCATTAAATTAATTAAACAATTACTAACTAACTTTACAATAAAGAACTAAATTTAAAATGACAATTCATCAACTTTTTCCATTTATGTGTCTATTTGAAATAAAATTCCCCAGATCCTACGAAACAATTTGAATGATTTTACATACAGGATGTTCCGACTGCTATTCCAATACTATCCGAAAATACGATAACAACACGTATTTTTCTTCACTACAGGATGGCTCGCTCTCATCTTCGGCATTGTTCCTACCTACAGAAACGACATCCCCATGTAGTTTACAGAACAATATAAATATTGTATAATCGCGACGATAATCTTTTATGAACAATATCTCGAAAAATATCGTCATATAATGCCATACGGTATTTCGCCTACACGTTGTAACAAATTAAAATTTATTAGAAATCACGAAGATCAAACTACAATTACTGGTATGTCATAGATTGTGACTAATTAATTCATTAGATTATCAAAGGTGTCCACCACTACAAAAGATTGCTACTAGCATTTACACGATTCAAACCAATAAAGTTATTTTTGATGCAAAAATTGCTTATATTTTCATTAAAAAATACATATGTAATGGAATTGCTTAAATTAACCCTTTCATAACCAAAAGATTCCAAATATGGAAAAAGATTTAAACTAAAATATGATGGTATCAAAATACGCAAGACAGGATGGGAAAAAGTGAGTGAACCAACACAATGTTTTTTTTTCAATTGTTATACACATCTGGTAGTTTATACAAAAAAAAAACTTATTCGGATGCATTATGTAACGCCAACAAAAGCCCACCAAATTAATTGTTTCAATTGTACCATTTGCATGCAAAATTGAATTCGAAAGGCGCTCTTTTTCGCCGATTCCATTTAGAAATTTGAAATAAATGACTTTGAAACATAATTTATTCATTCTTCCGTTGCGGAAGAAAATAAGTCAGTGCAAGTGGGTTTAAAGACATACTGCAAAATTGCCAATTTGAACACAAATTTTCATTCGACGCAAATAGAGACGATGATGAATATAACCTACCTTGTAAAAGTCTTCAGGCGAGTTTCCACCGCTTTGTGTCTCAGGCATATCCTTGTAAGCGCAGTTCCGATTTCCTTGGTAGCGCCTGCAACAATTTTATATCACGTTACAATTTATTCATGCAAATTATATCAATCAATGCATAATGACTTGTCTCTTATCTGGAACAACGCGTCGCCCCCCTTAAAGCGAATTAATGTAAACAAAATTCCGTTCAGGTATAAATTATCCCGAAATATGCGTGCTTTGGTTGAGCCAGTGGGGCATGAGTTCAACTCTCGACATGAACCAGGGGGAGAATTACTACAAGGATGGAGGATCAATAGTAAATTCTAAAAAAAATACGATCCCGGGTCACTAAACCCTACAGAGGATCACGAGGATGAACCAGGATAATACTACGATTAGGTTTATGGCCAATTTTACCAAAGCTCGCTCTCTCTAGGCGAGTAAAGAGAAATTCGGTTTGTATTGTGGAGCTGTGAAAATGGCCCAATAGGCGAACGCGATAGGTTTAGTTGAAAGTTGTCACGAAAATTGCCTATGACGGTAATCTTTTAAGGGTTAAGTAAAAGCAAGTTTCAAGCACGTCTGTCCTTAACTTCTATGTGGCATACGATACAACCTCAGGAGAGTTTTCGTAGATACACATTACTCATTTCATACACACGTTAAGAAAGGAAGTATATTTATTTAAACAATTAGTTAACACTAACATGACAAATGATTAATGCACACCAGTTATACATTTTTAAGTTATTTCGCAACTGATTTTATTGTTGTGGTGAAATCTAGAACGTACTAGAGCCATCGGGGTTCTGATGATTTCACGTACGGTCAGGCCAACTCCTCACTCCTCTAGCAAATATTCCTCGTTTAATTTCAGTCGAGTTTAAACGGAAACGTTTTTTAATGTTTACGAAAAAGTTAGTCGAAGTGTTGCGTTTATCGAGCGTTTATTGTAAAAGGAAGTTTTTTCCTCCGTCAAAGAGTCAATATTGCATCTGTAATTACAGCGAACGAAGTAATAGCAGTTGGTTTTTGTGGATCTGTTTAAAGAGAATCGCAGTAATGACCGGATTTTAACACATTAAGGTAAATTAAGATTTCTTTTAATTAATTTGTTCAATCGATCGCTTGTGCGTGATAGTTGTCTGCTGGCCCTGAGCGCCATTATTTATTTCAGCTTTATTATTGAATAAATAAAAATAAATAAATTTCTTTTATCTGTAGCTTTGTTTAATTGAGCCCAAATTACGACCTAGATAAGTGTTCTCACGCCAAATTTACTGTTGGCGCCCAGGGTTATGCCAGGTGTTTAAATAATAATTTTAAATTCAGTTCTTTGGAATTGTGGGACTGATCAAGGCTGCAGAGTTTTTTCAAATTAATAAAATTAAAGATTTTTTCGTAGTAGTGGATGCCGGACCTGCCTTGGAAAGGGTATAATCATTCCGTATAAAAGACTTTGTTAGTACCTACCTGTGTTTAATTGAGTTAGCGGGATAGGTGCTTGTGGGTGGTTTAGTGACCGGTCGCCATTGCATATAGCAATATTGAATATAAAAATACACATTACCTTATAGATAAGATGATTATATAAGGTATGATCAACGAAATTTTGATTCAGGGAATTTCGAACAATTTAAGATTTAGGGAGAGGAAGAAAAAAGCGATTAAGCGATTGTAGAAGGCAAAGTGCCCATAATAGTCCAGTCAATAGAGACCTAAATAGGGGAGTTTAGTCAAAAATTTGGTGTCCAAGAGGTTATGACTGATTCTTATGTATTTTTTGGCGTAGATTCCGAATTTTTAATCTCCCACCAACCTTAGGGGGTGGGAACCCCCCCAAAATGCAAAAAAACCCAAAATTTCGGCCCAAAATTCAGAATTTTGGAAAAATCTCGCTAAATTTAGATTTTTGGCCCAAAGTACCTTAGTTCAAAATTAAAGTACACAAAATTTGCAGGAAAAGTGATATATACACTTTTGGTCTAGGACCAACGGGGGCGGAGATAAGAGGGGGGTCAAAAAAGGGTACTTTGTTGGAAAACGTGAAAAAAACGGAATTTCTCTGAATAACTCGCTAAATGTTGGTTTTAGAGAAAAAACTCAAAGGACCAAAATGAAAGTAGACGAAAAATTACTTCGGAAAGTGCACGTGTGCGGAGCCGATGAAGGGGGGGAGGAGGGGGAGGGGGCGAGCGCAAAACCTCTCTTCCTGGCGCCGCGCGACGGCACTGGCATAAGGCGCTATACGCGCAGTTTCGGGTATCTCTGGCGGCCTCGGTCCCGGTCATAACGGATGCTTCTTTGTCCTTATTTTAGAAAGGGGCCTCTGGCTTCCCCCTCCCTCTTGTTGGTCGTTTGTATGCTTTTTGTGTCCTCTGGAAACCAGTTCAAGATCCCTCTTCAGTGCGTCTGTGTTGTCGCGTCGTGCGCATCACGCTATATTGCTCCGTGCTTATTTACTATTTTTCGCCTGAGCCAGTAGAGGTTGAGTTTTTATTTAAAGATGGCCTAAAAAAGTGCGAAAGTAACGTTTCTTGCTGTCCGCCATGCAAATCAGAATTTCAGACAAATACTACAATCTCCCCCAAAAATTGTAACTCGAGCACTAAATAAACAAGTATAAATTGTGCACAACTCCTGTGCAGATAAAGCGCATTTTTTTAACCGAAATAGCTTTTGTATGGACATCACCAATGGATATATTTCTTGCAGACGTTTCAATCGCCCTTTGATAGTACCCTCTTCCGACAATCCGTTCTTAAGGTATAAGGTAATATACCCGATCACGATAAGAGGTCGAGGAGGAGGGCTATGGTTGGTAGAAATTAATTCCTTGCGTTGAGACCTTTCATTAGAGTACCATGAAGGTTAAAACTAGTTTCACTCTCTCCCCTCGAGAGTATATGCAAGCGAACAAACTCAAAACGCACAGGCGCGCGAGCACGATATTACAGAAAATTTCGGTAAAAACAACAAACTTTTAACCGAAAAATAGTAAATAATAAAATAAATAAGCACGGAGCAATATAGCGTGATGCACACGACGCGACAACACAGACGCACTGAAGAGGGATCTTGAACTGGTTTCCAGAGGACACAAAAAGCATACAAACGACCAACAAGAGGGAGGGGGAAGCCAGAGGCCCCTTTCTAAAATAAGGACAAAGAAGCATCCGTTATGACCGGGACCGAGGCCGCCAGAGATACCCGAAACTGCGCGTATAGCGCCTTATGCCAGTGCCGTCGCGCGGCGCCAGGAAGAGAGGTTTTGCGCTCGCCCCCTCCCCCTCCTCCTCCCCTTCATCGGCTCCGCACACGTGCACTTTCCGAAGTAATTTTTCGTCTACTTTCATTTTGGTCCTTTGAGTTTTTTCTCTAAAACCAACATTTAGCGAGTTATTCAGAGAAATTCCGTTTTTTTCACGTTTTCCAACAAAGTACCCTTTTTTGACCCCCCTCTTATCTCCGCCCCCGTTGGTCCTAGACCAAAAGTGTATATATCACTTTTCCTGCAAATTTTGTGTACTTTAATTTTGAACTAAGGTACTTTGGGCCAAAAATCTAAATTTAGCGAGATTTTTCCAAAATTCTGAATTTTGGGCCGAAATTTTGGGGTTTTTTGCATTTTTGGGGGGGTTCCCACCCCCTAAGGTTGGTGGGAGATTAAAAATTCGGAATCTACGCCAAAAAATACATAAGAATCAGTCATAACCTCTTGGACACCAAATTTTTGACTAAACTTTTCTCTATTGACTGGACTATTAGCACTAGCAGCATTGCCGCGCTGAATGGCCAGACTAAGTTTCTAATTACTAATATTAATTAATAATTGTCTACACTACCATAAGTTGACCAACCTTTGAATTACTGGTTTGCGCTCATACGTTCATAGGTTCATAGTTGTTTTCTTAAAAGAGCTTCCTTAAATATTAGCATGTTTTTAAGAAAGACCCTGTATAGTGATAGCTTTCTTTTCCATAAAATGGGCACATGTGAACTCGTGAATTTAGCCCCTCACAACTACCAGACACCTTGATAATCGAAAATTAGTCCTTTTGCGTTGTAAATTAGTATTTGAAGTTGTAACCTTTATACAGGGTGTTCCTTAAAGGCATGCTACTATTTAAGGGGGTGTTTCAATAAAAATTATTTTTTAAATCCTCATTCATTTTTGAGAAAAATTTGATCTTCTGCATTTTCTTTGTCCGACGAATGGTTTTCGCTTAAAAAAATAAAAATTGTCTTACTTTGGGATCAATTTTCTAAAAATAAGCGAAATTTTGCTTTCGTTATATAGGTAACGTAAAGTGCATGCAACATAGTATAATTTGTACCCTCAAAGGCCAACCAAGAAATAGTGTGAGTTTTGTAGTAAATATCAATACCTACGGAAATTTTAACCTTCGGAATCTGGAAAATGATGTAAATGCGCAACGGCGTTATTAAATTCAAAGAGATTTTCCGCAGAGTTAATTACTAACTCATAAATCATAAGTGCCCGTGACATATGTCGCCGTGCTACTACAAATTACAACGACTAGGTGAAAAACGTGAAAGAACTTTGAAGAACTGTTATGAGAGCTTGTTTTATGTTGTCATTCGTTCATAATGTAAATGAGAATGAATGCAAGAATAATTACGGATTATCAATTTTAAACGTTTATAACTACTAATCCATCAGAGATACCGTATTCGATAACCGTATAAATTAAAGAAAAAACACAGACGGCGCGGCACTTTTCTCAACACTACAGTTAAACGCCTATGTAATTATTTACCTACTTCATCTTATGATGAGTTTATTGTAACCACTTCAATTGAACTTCTGATTCTTTGCGCAACAGCTTGCACACGTATCCATTTTTGATCCTTCGACCTAACTCGATAAGAAGCTGCTACCCGTTATATATATCTAAAATTTCGAGATGTTTAAAACACATACTATCCAAGATTGGTATAAAACTACCCCCTTGTGAACGGTATTTCACCCTAACTGCCATCCTTATTCTGCTGAAAATGAAAGCAAACCACTTCCAATAACGGCCTTTACGCACGTTGATTAAAGCGATTTATGTTTTTTTTCCAAATTTAAAAGCGGAGTGAGTATAGCATTTGATTCAAGAGTGAGTAGCTTATGTTATGAGAAAAAGTCACGTATATTATTTACCTCGTTATTAACACAAAACACAATGTTTGGGAAGCTTTGGCTAGAGAATGGTTTCACGCTCAGGACATTGTCAAATAGGAGTTACTATTTACCAATGGACACTTAGTACAATAAATAAGGCTATTTGACTATTTGGAATCAAATTTTTGTTTACCGTTTACGAGGTTCGGTAATCTCGATCAACTTCCGAAAATTCCAAAAAATCATTACAAATTTTGTTTAACACCTAAGATAAATCTTGGGCGCATCTGATCATGATAACTCTATCTGGGTCATACAATGGATTCAAATAAACACACAATTAATTGTTTAACAATGACAAAACAACTTATTCCGAAACACATACGCAATAAATCGTCAAGAAAAACCCGAAATAAAGAGGGACAAAGACAGCCGCCTTAAGCTAACAACTTCCGTTTTCAGTGATTTGTATTGGTCGAAATATAATACATAGCTCTAACATTGTAGCTGTTGGCAATGATTTTTTAGTGCACTTTTCAAAAAATAAAATGCGCGATTACGGCCATTTTTCCGTCCGTCCGAGGGACGAGATCTCGGCACTGAAAAATCTTAGAAATCTCTTTGATGTCTCGTTTGATAGACATTAGTGCAGAAATAAATGTTTTATTTTCCTAATCCTTCGGTATCACGCCTAAATGTGAACAAAATTTTCAATTATTTACTAATTTCGTCAGAGAAACGGCACATTGATTTGATGCATTAGGAACTAAATGTCCTTCCTGTCATCTTCCATTTTTAGTCAATCTTTATTAATTAACCAATTTCATCGGTGAAACTGCACACCACATTGCTTTGATACTCAGGAGTTTAATGTGGTGCTTTTTCTGTCATACTCTCATTTTAGTTGAGTTGGTAGAGCAAAATCTTCATTTGGTCATTAATTTCGTCGCGAAAACTGCAAAATGCATTGCCTTGATGCACAATAATTAACTTATGTGCTCTTTAACGTATGAAAAATGCGCTATTGTCATCCGCACTTTCTTTTCCTCAACAAAACGCCGCCTTCCACTAAACACCAGTATTGAAGTTTAATTTAAATTCTTGTAATTAAACTTATTCTGAATGCCTAAACAGTTCAATGCTTTACTATTATTAAAACACTGCGTTGAACTGTTGATATCACCCACTGCAAACTAACAATTTAATTTCAATTTAAATGCTCACATGTTTACGTAGAAGTTCGTCAGGCGAAGTCGCAACACTAACTAACTTTTAAAGAATTACATTCAATGCAATGTTTATATTTGAAAACCCCCCTATCTACGCTGCAGATGTCTGTTATCGAAAACTTCAATAAATTCAATGAAGTGAAAAAATTGAATGTGATTGAACCCGATCGCACTTTTTAGTCCTGTCTGTTTTTAATATCATCATATTATCTACGTACTTTTGTGATCAGTGGCGTACTTCTGAATGGTCAAGGGGGCATATTTTCATATTACATATTATTACAGTACACTTTTTGGATATAGCGGCATAAATGATGTGAACTTCAAGAATATGTAATAAAAAATACCGGTTGCTACATTAAAAATAAATATATGCCCCCTTGACCATACATAGGTACGCTACTGACCACAAATTTAAAGTACGTAGATTGGTAGAAAAACTTTTTATAATTGGAATACCAAAAAAAGATAATTAGTGTTCCATATTCTCTCTCTAGATTAAATGCAGATGCATAATTTTAGCCACCCGTTTCTGTAAGGAGACTCAATCGAGACATTTTTATTGTATTATACAAGGAAGTTCCCTCGGCTTTCGCTCCATTCGGAAACGTGGCAGGTTTAATGACGTCAATATATCACTTCCATTCCCTTACATAGATTTCCCCCTTCAATTAATATCCGTTATTGATACCCTACACCATTGACATATGTGGGTCGGTTTCTATAGAGATGTGTGGAGTAGTTTCTTAATAAGCTACAAGGCTACAACTTCGGCCGCGAACAAAGTTTCAGCACTATAAGAAATACTAGCTCAAACGTGGGAATATAGTGCAGAATAATTTGTACAAATTCCCTACCAATTTCCATAGTCTTTCCATACAATAACAATAAGGACAGAAGAATCTTATCATTGAAGATGAAGATGAGTTGAAATAAAAAATTTCACCTTCAGTTAATAAGATAATTAGTGTCAGAATGACTCTTCAATTTTCAAAAATTTATTTATTGTTGCATTCTTCAAAAAAAAGTAAAGAAATCTTAAACATGTAGATACAATACATTACAATAATGGCGCACTAAAAAATAAAAATGATTGTTAGATATCTGATCGCTTTCGTAAATGAACTCCCATAAAAAAGTTAAACCGCAACATTTCTCTTCTTCTTGAAGAGCATCAACACTTAACAGTGAACAGTCTATCTTTCAACGTACACTTGCTCTATCGACCGTAAACTCTTTGTTGTAGATCACTTGAATCGCGCAAACTGCCTTAACAATCCACTTTTTGTTTGCTAAAGCAACAAGCAATCACCTTTTTAGGTAACAATCGCATCTTGACTACCACATTACTGCAGATCTCGCATGCCACTTCTGCAAGAAGTTCAATGTAACGTAATGAGATCGGAATACTAATAATTCTCCGCCTTGATTGAAATATGAAAAGACGTAATTATTGTGTAAGCGGGCCGGTAACCCCTTCCGCACTCTCATTAAATTACGGTCAATTTTTACGCTATGAAGGACAAAAACTCTGAAACGGTCCTCTTGTAAATCGATTGAGAGCGCTTCAAATATATTACTTTTTTGGGCGATTTAGAACAAATTAAGATCTTGTCGAGGTGTGAGAATGAGGCCATTGAAATATGAACCTCGGATTGCCACAAAACACAATTTTTTCGTCTTAAAACGAAGGTTTCGAAGATTTATCAGAAAACAGTTCAAATCAGTGCAAGATGTCGTTTCTTTGACCGCGTGTTTTTCTTTTCTACTTCGGAAAAAGATACTAGGTCTAAGTAGTCGCAGGTTGCCCAATCCGGACTATAGGACGGATGTACTTTTTGAGCTTTGTGTTCTCCGCAAATCTTGTAGTCTAATCGGCAAAATTCTAAGGTCCTAGTCTCGCTGTAAACATCGCCGTTGCTCTTTTCATGTACTCAATTAACAGAATCTTTTCACAAATCCAGAAAACTGCGCAACAGCAGCAAATAATCCGATCTCGAAGCAATAAGTCAAGCTCAACCGCTCTATATTTGTGTCGGATTATAGAGTGGGAAGTATCGGATTATAGAGTGGGCAGCCGAGTTGCTAAATACCAGAGTACTGGGTGTGCTGGACTGTCGAGCGCCGGATTACCGAGCGCCTACTGTATGTCGAACCATTTCAATAGGAAAAATACATTCATTTTCCAAAAAAAAAGGATTAAATGTTTACATTACTAGAAAGAGAAAACAAGATGCTTTCCAATAATGTTTCGCATGACCTATGTTGTAATTGAAAAAATTCATTCCGAAACATGCATAGCAATGTCTCATTGAGGCCCTCTAAACTTGAAATCAGTACCTCGAACCGAACACCCTATATAGGACGTACACATGCTATGGTTATTCGAAATAATTCAATTTCATTAAAGTACGTATTTACCAATTTTAATAATGCTACATTATATTAATTAATTCCTTAAGTTTATAGTTACGCCATGGCCATCCCTCTGGTGTATATGCGTACATAATCAACGGTCCCCCACTTACCCCTGAGCGCCCCTACCGCCCTCCTGGAATCCCTTAGCGGTCTTTGGGGGGCAGGGATACTATGCCCTAGGCGAATAGTCAAAATATTTCTCTTTACACCTTCAAATGCATTAAATGTAAAAAAAACCGTTTCCGCACAGGGTTGTACTCAGAACCTTGGTAAGAAAATATTTGAATTCGGTGAATCTTCGCGCGACTATTTCGCAATTTGTTTTTGCACACACTATAAATTTTACTGTTGTACGGACTAGCAACTACATCAACTTCCTGATACATAAATAGATTTCACAAAACTCGTTCTTTTATTATGTGTTTTTTCTAGGGTTTTTTCGTCTGTCTATTTGTCCATTGGAACTATATTTCGGAAAATGCGCTATAATGTACAGGGTGAGTTTTTTTTTCACTTCCACTATAGGGATCTCGTAAACCGTAAGAGATACAGATGATTCATGAAGCAACTTTATCTACTGATCCTTGTCTCAATTCAGTGAAGTATCTTCTTTACTGGTTTTAATGTTGTGAAATGCCAATTTGGATGTTAGGTTGAAAGTACTGACTGGCATCTTTCATTTGTGTTAACTTAACAAAACACCAATGAAAGATGCCAGTCAGTACCTTCAACCTAGCATCCAAATTGGCATTTCACAACATTAAAACCAGCAAAGATACTTTACTGAATTGAGATAAGGATGAGTAGATAAAATTACTTCATGAATCCTCATTACAAACCGCTACCTTCATTTTTAATTCTACACGTCTAACAATAAGGCAGGTACATTTGTGAAACGTTGTCTGTACGTGTTCTGCTATAAACCGGTGGATATCATAATCTTGGGCGTAATCTGTGCTTGTTTCTTTCGCAGTGTTGAACACAATTCATATTTGATCAAAGGCAACCGCGCTGAAGCGTAATAATTTTACGTAACACATCTGCGTTAGGTTACTCCGCGGCGCTGCTGGCCGTTCAACTGCCACCGTGTGTTGTTCATGCATTTTGGTCGAATGTGTTTAATTGGGAATCGATTATTTATTGCCCAAATTTGTTCGCCGATTAACCATTTCAATTGCAACTTGTGATTTTATTGTTTTAAATATCATAACATAAGTTATTTGTGACAAACAATGTAGATGAACGCCAAAGTACTCTCTAACTTAAATTAGCGGTTTCAACTGTTTCATTTTATGATGTAACATGAAAATATGCAGTAAATTCTCTGCCTTTTCAGAATAGACTTATTGTATTATTAAATCACAGTCATATGAGAACATCTACGGTTTTTTCATCCTAGTAGAGATTAGTTTTGGCCAAATGTATACGAGGCCCAATAGTGAGCAAACTGTAAATATTACATGGAGTTCCACAGGGTTCTATAGTTGATCCTGTAATATTTTCAAGTTTTATTATAGCAACCATCTATCTTTTGGGAAGATTGGAGATTGAATTATACTTCCACCTCTGAGATCGTGACAATGCATTACTGATACCATTGCGTGAGAACCCGTACCTACACTATTTTAAATTTTAAAATTAACAAACTAAGTACTTATTGGGAGTTGAGCTTTTACACAAATGCAACAAGAAAAACTTTTAAGATTTCTCATCTCACAGAAGACGAATAAAAACAAATTGCTTTTGGTAATGAACAATGTATTTACAGACAGCGCTGTTCTAAACTCAACGATATTACAATTTGTAATGTCTGTTTTGTCTTCCGCAATTCATTTCATTGACATGAGAATGCTGATACCTCAGCTCTACCATGAGGTTTACAATGCAATTCATTTACACATTTTTTTCTCATGGTACGATGTCATATTATTCTACATTTCAGTAAGATTGTATCACACTTTAAATAATTACCAGCCAGCACGACTTTAGCTGCGCCATTTTAATTAGAATCTCGACTCCTTATCAAAATTAAAAAATGGAAACTATAATACAAAAATGTAAGAATGAACTTTTAATTATTTCACTGTGCTATTTTTAACTGTAAAGAAAAATGCACGCAGGGTATTGCACAAAATTATCACTTTCCATACTTAAATTTACGGGAGCCTTTTTGTTATGTACCTACCTTACTCAATATACTATGGCAATTATTTTCTTAGGTCAGTTTCTGTAACGTTTGCTAATCTCAATATCAAGTCGCTCAGTAATTGGGCGCAAGCTTGTTGAGGGCCCAGAACAAAAGAGGGATAATTAATAAATAAATATTTGGTAATTTATATTAGTTTAAATAAGTGCGAAAATGATTGATTTCGCAATAGAGTACGGAAATATTCATGAAATACTCTACCCCTATTTGCAATTTGTGCAGGTAATTGCAATGAGACATGGAATCTGCTAATAATGAAGCAAAAACGATCTTATTTATTTATATATTTTTTAAACAATTTTAACCGCAGATGTTACTAATAAAGGCCAACATGACATATTGTAAAAATCAGATGTGCGCATGCGCAGACTGGCAGAAAAACATAATTATCAAAAGCGGGAGCATACCTACCGGAGATCCCCCCAAAGTAAAGTTACACAGTTGTCACTAAGAATTGCAACATATTGTAACGTTATTTATAAATTCGGGTTCGATTTATATCAATATTTATTAAACAAAACTAATAACTATAAAATCCGTACAATTTATATCGATTATTTATATCACACACTTCGAAATTTATATCAGCTTTTCGTCCGTACTCGATCTCGTTCGATAGTAGACTGGCGCGATGTTCGGTCCGCAACCATTTATACACGCAAGCAATGTAAGTCCCGAACATCCGCGTACATTCTAGAATAGTCCTACACAATCTCACTATCGCGCGCGTAGAAAATTCCAGAGCGCCAAAGGCGACGTCATGTCTGGAGCATTTCCGTTACAATATACTAATTGCAAAAAGTTGATGAAAAATTACCCACATTACATAACTAAGCCTCAAAAGCTCGCACATTGCCTAAACCATAAGAAACAAGAAATGAAATCTCCTAAACCACCAAAAGCAAAATATAGAATTTTAATGCACTGTTTTAGATTAAATTCTGATCGATTTTGACAGTGGAATATGGCGCGTGTGTGTGAGGGGTACGTTGAACGCGGTTACCATCCCCATTTAAATCAAATTCCGTTCAAACCCTTGAAATGTGAACTGAGAACTCGTTCGTTGAACCAAATATAGGTAGATAAGTATTATATTTCTCGTGATTTAATAATTTTACACAACATTTAATTATTAATTATACAACATGGGTAACGAACAAAATATTAATTTAACCGCCACAAAACCATACAAATTCTAAAATTGGAATTGGAAACCCTTCAACTCTGCGCCTTCTTCCTTTTTGTTTTCATACCTTTTAAACGTTCGCACTTGGCAAAGAACGTAAATCACTACCTACCCAGTTCAATTTATTTCATCGGGAAGATTTTTACAATTTACTTTTGTATCCGACAACTCAACGAACCGTAAATAAGAAAGTTGGCCTATGTAAAGGGCTTCCCAATGGAAAACTGTTCCGCCGCAATCGCACGAAATGTCAGGTCGTAAAAAGACCCCAAAAACAATACAAGTTAATAGCGACTGAACTGAAACGTACAATTTTATCCATATGTTCACGTTCATAACTGTAGAAAATTAGATTATTAATCTATACCTTCTGTCAGTGACGTTTTATGTTGCAAGTTAGACAGAAATGCAGTGGTAGGTAACTCTCAACCCATAAAACAAACGTGCTTCCTTATTTTTGTTTTGGAGAAAAATTGTAGTGACAGTTTAGGATGCCATGTACTACTTTTACTGTTAGTACAAAAAAACCTACAGTAGTAATTTCAGTTAAGCTTAAGATAAACGTAGTATTTCTATAACATTACGAAATTCCTATTAATATAAGATCGTAATCGTTTAATTGAACTGGTAATATAGCATAGGCTTAGTTAAATAAATTAGTTCAATGTCTATAATCAAACTTATTAAGTCGTAAGTAACGTATTTATTACCGCATTGTACAAGGTCTTGTTAATTCCGAACGTGTTGAAAAAATTAATTAAATTAGGCTACATTCAAACATGATTATTTTTCAAATACCTCTCGTAAATAGGATTGGTAGCTTTAAAATATCTATTTAAAGGACAACATTATAATCGTGGTAGTGGACCTATTTTTTGAAGTTTTGACTCACTTTTTGGACTTTTTAAAATGAATCTTAAAATAAATAAAATGTACACAAAATGATACAGTGTAGGTTAAATGGGCGCAGAGTTGTTCCCCTTTGTGACAAAAACCGCTTTTAAAATTTTTCAAAATCACCGAAAAACCAAAAATGTTCAATTTTGTTTTCATTTTCCCTGGCTTAAACGATCAGAAATGGACGGTTACCGTTAGCACCTTCTTCACAGGGACAATGAAAACAAAATTTGACATTTTCAGTTTTTCGGTGATACCTCGGTTATTTTCAAAGATTTTTCAAAAGAGTTTTTACAGTCAAAAAAAGGGGCAACTTTACCTAAATTTAATCTCTACTGTTGCAGAGATCTTAATGATAAGCCACGAATTTGAACCACCTTGTTCGTGCCATCCTTCTTGTTCTCGAGAAAAATTAAAAAATGCTGTTTGTGACTTTTTAAGGGCGACTTCTAAACGAAACATTTGAGACCCTCCGTTTATTTGCAAAGCAAAAATCCGTTTTTTTGTGCAACACAACTGTACCACTATATTAAAGGCCGCTTTACATACTGCAATTCTTTGTGCAATACAGTTGCAGCAAGTTTAATTGCAAAAATACTGTACATGCAATAATTATTGCACTTTGGTTTTACACGCGGCAATTTTCTTTTTGCAATAGTTTGTTACCAACATTCGCATTTAAAATTGAACTAAAAGCTTTATTCTATTCAAAATTCATCAGGTGTTGTTATAATTCTGAATGTGTTTTGAGTAAAAATGAATAGACACTGTAATCGAAAAAAGGCAGTCGCAGCTTCAATTTGTGTAGTAATAGTAGTAATAATAACAAAGTCTAGTTTCAACGTTTGGGAATTCTAGAACCTGGCGTTGTCAATACTTTCCCCCAAAATATCACGTGCAAGGGCAATAAAAATCGCGCGCGACCGCTAACCTGCAATTGCAAGTGAATTGCCAAAATGAATCAGCTGTTTCTCAAACGCGCATGCTTCTGGGCAAGTTTTATTGCGTATAGCATGGTCTTGCATGAAGAATTGCAGTATGTAAAGCGGCCTTAAACAGCGGTTGGTTCGTAAATTATTTGTGCGTGCACAAATTTCATTGGGGAAAAGATGAAACGGATGAAGTCGATCTACAAAAAAATATAATTTGTGTTTTCCCCTCGGTTTTCCCTATGCTGCTCATTATTTTGTACTGTTGGCGTTCAACGTTTACACTTGTTTATTTAAGATGAAGATTTAGAGCACAATCCAGATCTAGGTATCACATAAACAATGCAACTGTCACCCGACCGGAAAAGACTTACTTTCCTCACTTTTGGTTCAAGGAAGTAGGTAGACGATTATTTTCTAAATTAAAATGTAAAGCTCTCGATAGTTACTTTACGTAATAATCTCACGCAACAAGTAGACCGCGATAAGTTCATTGTGTGTATTTGTAAATAGAATTTTGTTTCTACTTTGTTGAATTAATTAATACATTGCCATATTTAAGTAACACGAATAATTAAGATCCGGTTCCTTCGCCATGCTGGTTTTTATCTTCAGTTCTGTTTTGATTTGCCTTGATGCGGTAGTACTTTACCACTCAAGCTTAATGATTCGACCAAAGGTGTCATTTTCATACACTTTAAGCATTATTATACGGGGTGTCAATTTTAAAACTTGCAGTCGGCCATATTTTTCAAACGAAAGAAGATATTGAAAATCGCGAAAAACCGTTTCCAGTAGCTTTCCAACGATGTGTCACAAGTATGGGGTTGCCATTTATGATTTTTGAAGAGGAAGGGGGGGCTGGAGGGTTAAGGGGGGTTATCACTCATAATGTCATTTCAATATCTTTTTTAGTTTTGAAAATATGGCCGACTGACATCCTGTAAGTATACATTATACAAGGCATACTGACGTGAAGTTTAGAATAACATTCCGTAATACATTTGGAACTAACCAACAATCAATATGTTGTCCATATAGAAAATGGTAAGAGCGTTGGGCTACATAGCCGGGTGTCGGATGTTCGAACCTAGGCTGACTTAAGAATTTTTCATCTCTGGCAGAGATGGGAATTTCCTTAGAACAGTTTCGAGCAGTCTGTCAGCTACTCTGAAACTAGGCTTTCCTGCAGTTTTCCTAATTCGTAAGGTAAATACCGGAGTAGTATAGAACAACCTAAGACCTTCTGCAAGGGCACCTCTAAAAAGCATTGTGCGGATCACTCTGTAATTGGACGCAAGTCTGTTGAGGGCCCAGAACAAGAGAGAGATAATAAATAAATAAATTAACAAAATCTCTTTTAGGTAATGGCCGGCCCTTTTTGTTGTTATTCATGCCCTTTTCTCGATTTAATTTTCCACTTTCCAACACACCTATGTTGACAACTTCCCAAATTCATATAACAAAAATTAAATAAACACAAGTAAAAGTTAAAAGCATTTCTTCTCGTTACGGGAGCGTATAAAACACCTGAGAATCAGATTAAGGAAACTGGCGCCGTAATAACGAAATTAAATTTGAAATTTATTTCCGTATTTATGTTTTCATGGTACGTATTTGGTTGACGTTTAATCAAATTTAAAATTGAGCGCATTGGAAATAAGAGCGAAAACATTTTTCCCATCATTTGCAATTTTTAATTCGCGGGTTTGCATTGATTGACCTACATAGAATCGCGTGAGCACACAATGCACTTTAAAGAGGACGTTGCACTCGCTCGAGTCTTCCATTAAAATTCGTGTATTACGAAACGAACTATTTTCAACGTAAACGCGTTTAATTTGGGTTGCACCGCGATTTCTTTCGTATTGACTTTGAATTCGTCAACATGTGCATAGCTTATTTCGTCTTGTGCAATTAATGATTGTTCCGAGTAGGTAGAGATTTTGAAATTTGGTAACAAAGGACGCCTACGCGCAAATTACGATTTAGTGCGATGGAACAGTTGCCACTTTCTACTTCCGTCAATATTAGTTTATTCGGGTTAATTTGGCAAGCGAATACCGCTAACAACTTAATTTGGGAAGATTGTGCGGTAAACGATCAAAAGAAGAAAGTTATTTTTACTACAGCAGTTTTTGTTGAGAAAGCGTTTGTATTCTTGTCAATAATTTAAATCGCAATGAATATTTAATAATTCATACGGTATGGGGTTTCTTCTTCGAACTAACATTATTTTTACGCATAGAGATGAAATTTGCTATTAGTGTTTCAAAAATTTGGAGAACCCCATTTGTTTGTTTAGAAACAAATCCATAATTAAATAATACACGACTCTAAGTCAATCATTGTGTTTAAAGTATCTCGTGAGATTTTTGTACGATTTCTTTTGTGAGAGTTGATTCTGTTTTATTTTATGATTTTAAGCTATTTTTTCCAAATCCGGGTTAGACGAATTGCATGTATCGTTTCCGTACAGAATCACACATTTTCTCAAATAGGAAAAGTAGTTATGGTGGCTTTTCGCTTCCTTAAACTAGTAGTTTCTGTATCGGATCTAAAAATTGTTATCACTTACAAAACATACCATGTACTTCAAAATATCTCCTCGTTCATTCTTATGTCTATGTTTACAGCTAGGTACTTTTTACTGGCCAGTGCTATTGAGATGAAATGTACGGAACTAGGGAAAATGCTATTAGTATACCTAATCCCGATACTGTACATATTATATAGTGTACCAATTTCGATGTCCCGATACACACTTTTTTTATCCATTTTCAAATGTTTTCACTATCTCCGCCTACTTTTTCAAAAACATTGGATTGTAGTTGCCCGTTTTTTTATCTATCAGAAATAGTGAAGTAGCGACCGCGCAATTTAAAAAAATGACCCAATTGATTTCTTTTTTCAAGATATCTCATTTTTTAAAATATCGAAACATAACAAGGAATAAACGTAAATGAAATTTTAAATTAGGTTTTCAGCTCTCCTATATATGCTACACGGTTTGCAAGTTAAATCACAAATGAGACATATATTTTTTTATCTTAACTGAAATCACAAATGGGACATATACACGGTGTCCATTTTTCGAGTGGCACTATGGGGATCTCACTTATCGACATGTCTATACTTTTACATATAATAATTGGCGTGGTCCATACATCCATAGCAACCCTTTCAGTATGACCACAGCTGGCTTACGAATGTGGAGTAGGTAATTGATCTGTCAGAAACGCATGCGTTTATTTTTATACCACATTGATTTAGTTTTGTTATGTATCCACAATAAGAAAATGCATTTCAAGGCAAACGATTACGACACACCTTTATTTAAAAACATCATCCCGTCAAAATACAAACGCAAACTTTTGGCATTTGGCCATTTGGCACGTTTCGGCGTATAACAGTTTTAACTTGCTTTTAAATGAGATAATAGGATGCACTTCAAATGACAACTTTACTCAAGGTTATAAAAACTTATTGTAGTAGGTACATGTCGTATGCAATTTATTGCAGTAATTTTGTACCGCTATCATCCGCAGGCCGTCTTATCTAAATCGCCGGTGAGACTGACCATTAAAAGGAATTTCCAATTACTTATTATTCTAGACTGAAATTTACGGAACAAATTCGTCTTACTTATTACTAGGGCAAGAATACTTTGTAAACACACTTTGGGAATTGATCTTCCGGAGTGATCTTTAGTATTCCGACCACCTGATGCCTAATGTCAGAATTAATATTAACAAAATCGCCGAACTTTTCATTTTTAGGAAGCAATGTCATGAATGAGAATTAAGCTAATTGTTCGATAAGTGTCATTGTTTAATAAACTCAAAGTAAACAATGTCCTTGTGATCTAAATCTAAAAGACACACAAGCATGGTCTTCATCGGCCATCGTACTGGAAAGTGCGAGCATCAAATCTCACTTTCAGTTGAACAGAAAGAAAAAAAAGTTGAATTCAAAAATATGTGAAGCTTGATGATAATGAATTAACACCTTGAAGGTAATAACAAATAATGTAAAGAAATGGCGAAGATTACCATTAATATACTTAGTAAATCACAGGCAAATCGTCGAGATTTTTTCGCGACAGATCGTTTTGGCACAGAAACTGAAAAAATAACTTCAAGGTCCTAGGCTCGTGTTAAGTAATTTCCAAATGTAATTAGGTAACACGTGGAATATCGTTGACAGGCATAGTAAACGGATTAGGCCTACTTCATCAAAATTCAATTAATCACATACGTTCAACTTAACATTTTAAGTGGAAAGTAAAATTCACCCCAATCGTTCGCAAGTAAGAGGATTACGGATTACGTACATTCACACTTAAAATTGGCATTATAAATGACCGCTCCTAAGTGGAAAACCGTTTAATTGTCAACGCTAACATTTATTGGCAGTTATAAAAACCGTTGTGTTTATGACAGAATTTTACAAGGGGCCCGGAATAATTAATTCGAAATCATTTATAAGAACTATGTATATGAGGGCGACCCATACTGCTGCACGTTCTTCAAATATACTTGAATTTTCACAACAATTGATTATCGAGATACGATTTCCAAAGTGAAATTGAATTTCTGTATCTTACAACTCTAAACTTTTTGTAAAATGTAGGTAAGTACGTTATTACATATTTCGATAAAACATGGTATGCTGAATATAGTGACACCTCATATGTCAACGTTTGACATTTTGATTTTCAAATATTTGAATTTTAATCTAGCGCACCAGGGCTATGTTAAAACAGTAAATTTTGTTTTTTTTTAAACATACTAAATTTCTACTTTATCAAATGGAACAGGGGCCGTTCGTTAGCGTATTCGTAAACAGCATTTTTTAAAGAAAAACTTCATACCGCATGCTCAATATTTTCAATTTAATCTGCACTATGAAGAGATTTCAAATTAACTTAATTTTTAATCAAACACCTACTAGGCATTTTTTGACTTGAGGCCATAAACGTCATTCAGCAAACTACAACCTAGCGTCTAAAGGCGAACCAATCAAACCGCTCCGACAAAAAAATGACTGTTTTAACCTCGGTTTTAACCTCGGTTTTAACCTTGTCATTGCATGCTACATTAAAATTTACGATTTTAAATATTATATATAAGATTAAAATGTCAAAAGTTGACATGTAAGGTGTCATTGTTGTCATTATTCTAAGATTATGAGGCTCCAAAAAAACCAAAAGTATGGCGCAGGCGGTTGATATTTAAAAACAGCACACAAGCGGAAATATCACTGTCAATAACTTATGGTTGCGCAGTGGGTATAGCAGTTACATGAGCTATATTAGCACTTACTAGCAGTAGGGTATCTCCCTCTTTAAAAATGTTCTTCAAATTCTTCCTATATTATTGGAGACTTATAGAAAACGTTTTCTTATACTCTTTCAAAGGGTATGGCCATGTTTTTCTTTACTAAAAGCATCTTTGGATTTTTATAAAAAAACAGAACACGTCAATTTTAGGTTCGAGTAGGACTACAATCTTGAATTTGGGAGCGCAATTTTTTTTGATTTCAAAATATTGCAAAAAATTAAGAAACTATAAGGTAACCTACTGGCATCTATTTTTTCAGAACGGTTTATGCTACTAATGTTACCTAATTGTACTCCAAACATATTTCCAATGATATAAACGAAGGACGTGTGTTCAGTTTTAATACGAATGGAACGATTTTGTCATCTTTGGGTTAAAATTATTTTGGTCAGCAAAAACTGGACCATCGAGCAATCGAGTTTGATCTTTTTCTCAACAGAATGGGTAAATAAATAACGATTTTGACATCTTTTGAGTAAAAATATTTTGCTCGCCAAAAATACACATGGATCACTTCTTGAGCATTGAGCAATCGAGTTAAATTTTTTCAAAAAATGGTGCATAAATAACGATTTTGATATCTTTTGGGTAAAAATATTTTCGTCGCTAAAAATACAAATGGATCAAAATTAAAAAATGGTCTTTTTCCCAAGAAAATTGATACATAAATAACAATTCTGTCATCTATTTGGGTACAAATATTTTGGTCACTGAAAGTACAGATGGATCACTTCTTAGGCATCGAGCAATCGAGTTTGGTCTTTTTCCCAACAAAATTGATGATTAAATAACGATTTTGGGCAACAAAGTGATGGATGCCAAAGTTAATTTTTGACAATACTTGATTAATAACATCGTATACAGCGGAATGGGTGATATTGTCATCGTCGGCGGCCTCGTTTAAGTTTGAAAGGGTTCTTGGATAGCCCGAAAGCGGAAGTCGACCGTGCCAAATCGACAAATTCGTTGAAGAAGGGTAATTTTTATTTGTAAAAAGTATTTGCTAATCTTCTTTTTAACATTGCAAATGCTTGCATACGTAAATAAAATTAAATTACGCCACCTTCCATAAATTAAAAAATATTCATTTTGTTTAAATTTTACGCGTAACTAACTAGCATAACATTTCAAAAATGTCGGTATAGGTATTTGTTCTGAAAATGCCAATTCATTGTTGGCAATTTAACCACAAGTAAGATACGATATAGGTATATAACACTGTTTTTTTGTACGCATTTTACATTTTCATCATTACATATATAATACAGGCCATCTGTGCTCAAACGGGCATCTAGCGGGAAAGTTGTGGGGTAGTTTTGATTTCTTTGATTCTACATGTTTTTTGGGGTGCTGAATCCGAATCTGAGGTTTGCCAACAAAATTTCTTGACGCAACATTGAAAAAAACACAAAAGAAGTTGAAAAAGATATTTTTTTGGCAGTTTTGTGCTTACAACTTGAAAACAATCAACTATTCGAAAATAACCTTCCTATTCAAAATGAAAGTACATAAAATTTCCTACAGACCCCACTATTTAGTTTTTTTTCCTCGATGAACCGTTCGGGCTCGAGCGCCAGTTGAAAATTGGGGTATTTCAGCTGTATCCGCAAATACTCATCTTTTATTATTATTTTATTATTATTCTGTGCAAATATAAATCCGTACTTTTCATTGTCTACCGCCACCGGTCTCCTGAAAAGATTTTATAACTGTTCCGTCTGGTATAAAACTCTCCCACTCCTTCACAGATGAGCCAAGGCCCATTACGTCACCGTGTACCTGCGTTTGCAGTCTGGAGACCCTTCCTCCCATTCACATACATACACACCCTCACAAAGTTACACAGATGGACGGACGGACAGTCCAAAATCATGAACTCGCTTTTTGTCGCTGGTTAACATGTAAACAGAAAAGAAATAAATCGGGTTCAGTTGTTAGCAGACAAATTTAAGCTGGGGTAATTGCGTTACCCCACTCCGAGGAGTACGTGATTCATCAGAATACCGGAGCAAGACATCGGACTTTGTTTTGTATTTCTTTATTCCCATTTACAATTGTCGCCTAAGGTCACGCGTTTACAATTCTAATTAAACGCACAGAACATTCTGCAATCCACATCCTAGAGAATTTACCTTGCAAAACACGTAGTTAATATAAAACACACATTACAAAGAATAACATCATCGACTATCAACACTTTCTATGGGTAATCTTATTACAAAAACCTTGTACGTTTAATCACGGTCATTTTTTGAATATTGACATGGTTCGTTTCTGTCAGTTCGTCGTACTTTTTTCAATTTCTATTTTAGTATATACCCCTCATTAATAACGGTTCGAAAAATTGTATAATTGACATGGTAACCTTCAATTCTATTAAATAGGTGATTGCCTTCAGTTAAGCGAAATGTGAGTTTGTATCGTTTTTGTAAATTTCATGCTACCTCTCTTTTATGTAACTATCTCCTAGCATAATCTTAGATAGTAATTAAATTGGTACAACCTAAATATTAAAGAAAAAGTGAAAATGATGTTACGCTTTTTTCATAATTTTCTACTTATTATTTTGAAGGCAGGAAATGAGATTTGAGATTAAATCGGAGATTGCGTTAACTAACACTGCATTGTACTAAAATTGGACCAATTAAATTAGAACAGTAAGTTAATTGCAGATGGAAAGAATATTTACACCATGATGAGTTTGATTTAGTTTATCTGTTTATTTACATTATCACAGAAATAGTATTTATGGTACAATTAAATAATAAATATTTGCATTTTAGAATTTTCACTCCTTTCTTTTTGGGCTAATCGTAAATTATTCATAAACGCTGTAAAAGGGACACCACATAAGTTCTCTACAATTTATCTTCTATACATTTTTTAGCGCATTTTTTAAGAATTAAAATAAATGGTAGATATTGTTTGCGTTTTGTCCGTCCGCCCACTTCTGTTCTATCAAATAAATTGAAGCATTTTACAAACAAGATGTCTCGACTGCTATTTGCAATGGGAAAACCGGAGTTACTACAGGGTCGCTCGCTCTCATCTTCGGCATTGTTTCAACCTAGAGAAACGACACCTCCCTGTAGTTTACACAACAATATATTAATAATTTTATGTGTGCGAATAGACAAATTACAGTTAATTCCGGGACGAAGAAATATTTTTTAGAAACTTGATTCGTAATAAGGCCGTTTATTTACAGGTGATAAAATTTACCAGAAGGAACACTTTCGAGTCAGTGAATTGCAGTTCAAACCAAACCGCAAATAGGTGATAAACAAAGACGTTTTTTCGGACAGCTAACCAACGGCTGGTTAAATGAAAATAAACATTTTATTTAATAACATTGTGACGTCAATGAACAGCCCATTGTGGGATAAATCATTTTTCACAACAAGACTTAGTTAATAAATTGGGGCAAAATTAAAGTTCAAAAACTAGATGATTCATGGAAGCCTTTTCGAAATCCGATTTCTGTCTGTAAATCGATCGATAATGTCGGCACATAATCGAAAAAAAAACAGTACAACAGTAAATTTGGGGATATAGATTCATTAGCAAATTTCTCAAAATATTTATGCGGAAGTAATGTGCTTGCAGCGAAAATGAGAGAAGAATTAATTTTCGCTTTTTTTGTTGAAAACGCACTAAACTAGAATTAAATGCAAAGTAAATCTACCATATGTGTTATAACAAACAACGTATGACATTAAAATAATTAAAGTACATAGTTGTTAGATTACGAAGGAAAACAATGCGGAAACATATAGGTAAACTTGTTCTCAGCAGTATAATAAAAACAATAAAACTGTCGAGAAAAGTAGTTGAAATGTTGCAACGTTCACTCCTGGTAGACAATACGTTAAGGCCGAGTACGTTTCTTTATATTAAGATGAACAAGTGTCAGAATAATATGTCAACCCTCGCTCGTTACGACATGATATATTTCTCCCTGTCCGCGAAGAAATTCCAGTGTTTACCTACTAAGGGCCACCAATATAATTTCATTAGGAAACTTTCATTATTATACGAGTACGCTCGCCTGCGTATAGGTATAATTAGGAAAAAAAAACTATAAAATAAATTTATAACGGAGAACAGGCAGATGGTTTAAGAAAACAAGGAAAGGTTCTAAAAGCAGTTGAAAGTTTACGTTTGAGTGGCGTTCGGTTTGTTTTTGATCTAACCTTTTACGAGAGTTTAAAAATAAAATTACGCTCGTCTCGGTTGTTACAAACATTTATTCGTAATGTAACGGATACTATATTGACACAATTAAAACGGATAGGTAAGTGTTTTTTAAGGGCATCTTCTTTACCATGTGTAATAAAAATGAATGCCAGATCAGATTGCACTTCAGAAAGTTATTCACATATTTGTGACTGCACAAAGAATACAACCACTTTACTTATTTTAATATGTTAATCAAGTAGGCATAATTAATTGTTTTTATTAATTTAATAATTAATTATTCTTTAGTCGATCGTTAACAAACGCATTTCCAAAAAAAAATGCGTTAACTTTGCCCGTCCGTTCCTTCTGCTGCGTTAGGGGCCCTTCCACTAGCCGACTTCGCAGCGCGACACATTTGCGTTACCAGCGACATAGTTGCCGATTCAGTGACCTATTGCTTTTCGCTCTCCTTCTTGTAGTTTTGCAATGTTGCGTAAAAAAAGAACACAATAAAGACCTCCATTCCGTTCTCAAAAAGAGGCAATGGGAAAGGGTTTTTTATTTTTTTTGTATCTGTTCAAATGACGTTAGAAAAAAATAAAACCGAAATCGGTACATATCGTTTTTCTAGCATATCTTTGAAAGTAATCGAAATTTTCTGGTTTTATAACCCTTTAATTGGGCATCTTTGGTTTCCTATGGTTTTGGAGATTCCCACAATAGACATACTTATCTTGGACACAGTGTATACGTTATTTTGACGAAAGTTTTTTTAAAATATAAGTTCGTGGTCGGACGACGTAGAAGAACTAAAGGAGAGAATACGGGAAGCGGCTGCTGCAGTCGGCGAGGCCATACTAGGAAGGATATAGCAAGAATTCGATTACCGTATGTACGACTCCCGGGTCACACATGGTTGGCATATCGTATGTTTATAAATTTTTAAAAAACTTGATATCTGTACAATTGTTAGTTCTTGTGCAATCAATAAGTTAGTGTTCCCGGACTTGTATACGGTATATATTAAAAAATCGAACGCGTTTCACCCGTTTTCGTACAAGAATTATATCAGAAAAATGAACACATTGCAGATGGAATCTACCAGTTCCATTTCCACTTTTTTTTGGGAATTCTATTCAGGGTGAAAAAAAAATTGGGTGGTGGAGGGGATCAAAACAAGCACTTTTTTCAAATAAACCGAGGATCCAACGCACCCCTAAATGAGAGTGCAAAAAAATACTGATTTCGACGAAATTTGGAATTTTAGCTGACATTTCCTATAACTCAGACATAGTGATAAATGACACTACAAAAATGTACGTGATTTATTTGTTTCTTGTATAACTGTGCAACATTGAACATCTCTTCTGTTGAATAGGTTTATCAGACAATGGTTGCTTTTGATGGATATTTTTATAATAGTGGTAACACACTGTATGTGTTCTCTTTTATTACGTAGTAAGTTCACTTGCGAAAACTTCTGTCATACTGGAAGAAGAAGAGGGTGAGTGAAAAAGAGACTTAGTGTTGGGGAATATGGTGGACATTTTCCTGTCGATGACTTGTAAGGAACACTTTCCTTCTAGCTTTCCTTGCACCAGACCTTTCAATACGTTTCAATAGTTCAAAGAAAAGAAAAAAAGCAAAACTAACCTTAAGTCTATTAAGTAACGAACTAACGAACGTAAATTTCATTCGTCCCATTTACCATTCGTATATCATAATAGAAAAGTTTGAACAGTTCAACAAACAACTCCATATCGATTACGTAAAGTTCAAATGCACTTACCTCTGGCATTGGTGGCGGAGTCTGCGATTTTTTGGAACGCATCCAAGTAAGATGCGATAGCTTGAATGGCCGCCCTATAAATAAAATTTGCGAATTAGTGTGTGACAATAGGACATTCAATGAATCAAACGATGAAAGAAAAAGTGACTTAAAGAATACAGAGCCTTTCAGATTTAATTATAATCCACCTTTGGATTGGCAAAGTGTGGCAAAATAGTTTCCCCAACTACTTAATTCATTTCCATTTATAGCTCAAGTATATGTATACTTAATAAGTGAGTCCTTGATCAATGGTCAAGACTACCGATTTCTAAAGTGTAATAATAAGATATAATGATTTGTTATGTAATCCCATTGATCTTATATTTCAGATGAGTACCTAAACATTAATTATTGAAATGGCAATGGCATCTCAGTGTCAAATCAATTACATCATCGTCACACACCGTAAAAGATAGATTTGTATTTATTCACCAAGTGTACGTGTACTTTGGACGCTATTTACATCTAACGGTTTAAATAAAGATACCGTAAACTATAGGAGAATACTTACAAATCTGTACCACGTCTAAGGAATATGACGGTATATATTAACGATATTTGAACCCAAACATTAGATTAAATTATTATCAATAGTCCTACATTTTTGTTTGGAAACTAAATAAATAGGTCAAGAGTATACCTAGTGTTATTTTGGATTCACTTAAATTTACACGAGACTTTCAAAATGGGGACATAGTTTCACGTTCTAAACATGTTAACACACCAAACACTTGTCATACATCAACAACAAATAGTTAAATGTGGCTCAATTTCTCATCAGAAAGTTGGCTCTGACAAGAATTCCTACGTGTATTCCTCATAAAAAAAATAGGAACCACCACTGATAATAAGTAAAAAATAATTAATTAAATCTATCTGTTCCGGCTCTTCCACTCAAGACACCAAAACCTAGCACAGGGCAAAGTGGAACGCGATGTTAAATTTTCGCCAGCCCAGAGAAACGTTCAGATTTGGTAGAATCACCATCTTGTTAGAGGACGAGATGGCTCACCACATACTTTGTGAATGTCCCGCTTTTGTCCAACTGGGACGATCCATGTTGGGGGTATCCTGGCCGGACATGGCTACGATTACAGTCGCTGTTGAACTGATACAATATCCAACACAAACTAAAGTACTGACACCTGATTTTTATTATTTTCAGTTCTCTTCTAAATTGATTTAACGTAATATTCAAACATACTTTTATGACATAAACAAAGATCGTGTTTGCAGCTTCAAAATATCGTGGAAAGTAAACGAAAACGGTTGTTTCGCGCCTCCCGGTATAACGATTGTTTGACTCGATCATGAAAAACACGTATTTGAATATACGACACCCATCTTCTAAACTACCACCAAAGTCATCATGGTGCACCCGCCTGAAGTTAGCAATAACCAGCCAGCGATTTTGCATATTTCATGGTGACGTCGTCAGCAATAAATATTCAAAAAATGCACATAGACTGGTACATTACATTTAAACAACATTAAACGTTGCAATTGATATTAAATCTACACATGGCACCATTAAAACGTACACATATAGGCACCATGATACAGACATCTCTGTATTTAGTGTTTTCCTTACAAATTCCTCAGAATTCAAACAAAACAAAAGCACTATTGATGATGTTTTCAAATGTTAATGCTGCTCTTGATGCTGCTCCTTCCATTGTACTGTCTAGTACTTAGTTGAAAGTGTTTGTATTTCAGCGATAGTTACAGTACTTTTTGATCGCCGACATTTACAATTTTCTTTTTCACTATCTTCTAGAAGCGAATTATTCGTA
>NW_022170249.1:39455394-39559744 GCF_008802855.1 Photinus pyralis
CCTGAAATCGTCAGGAGGGTAATGAAAAATACTTAAATCAATGAAATATGGAAATTATCCAAGAGGTTGTGAATATGTAGGTAGGGCGATGAACTTCCACCAGATATATAGCCTCACAACGGAGAAAACGGCTTCTGAGTTACTCTACTCGACAACGCCAATAAACAGGTAAAATTGCCAGAGATTTTACGTGAATGATGGCAAATATTACCCACTGGTTTTAGAAGAATTCACAATGCCACGCTCTACACGTACAACCTCGTTGGCTTTAAAACGGAAATGAAGTGAAAAATTAACGCGATCCTGCGCAAGGAAAGAAGCACGCGTACAAGTGGCGCCATCTCACCTATATCCTGCCTAATGTAGCAAGCGGTAATTTTGAAATTTGAATATGGATAAACTAAACTGTTACACCCCCCCTCTCCTTCGACAGGAGGGAAACTACAAGTTTTCCGACGATCGAAAAACCCAGCACACACACTCGAAAAGGAAGCAAACAAATTGAAAACCCGAAAACCCCCCCCAGTGTAAAAAAAACTCCCCCCCAAAGAATTTCACCTTCAAAGAATTTTCCCAGGTTCTCCAGCAGCGGAAAAGGTATGCAAAATCGGGTATTGACATGCCCTCGCGTAAAGATGGAATCTCGCGCCGTCGGGTATCATGACAATAGCAACCCCTTTCCCACAACCCCAATCCAACTACTAGTCACCCCCAAAAAAACCAAATCCAGTGCCCACCCAGAAGAAAGAAACCCTACAGTTTCAAGTGATGCAGCACCAAAATCCCCAAAATAAAGAAACCCCCCTCCCTGACTAAAAAACGACACAAAAGCCCAAATTTTGACCCCCTTGCCGAAAAAGTGTAGAAGGAAACCCCCAAAAAGAAGGTACCTTTCCAACCCAACTCCACCATGCACTAGCGTAATGAAATGAAGAAGGTGCTATGGATAGAAGACAGTAAGAGAGAAAGAAGAAATCACATTTGCGGAGAAAAAAAAACTCATTCATGCCGATTCCAGGGGTCCCATGGTCACCGAGGCTCGCACAGGGAAGGCGCACCCACCCCCTTCCTCTTGTGTGTCAACTACCCATCCATTCAAACATTCATTCATTCTATGGAACGGAAATGGAAGAAAGAAGAGTAGAAAGAGATAGAATATAGGAAAGCGAAAAGAAAAGGGCAACCTCTCCCAAATTTCCCCTGAGGAAATTAGAAGAAGAAAAGTGTTTGAGGTGCAGATAGAAAAAGAAAGAAGGAGGATAATGGATCGGGACGAATCCCCTAGCAGGTGTTGTTGCTACGATCCGAGAGTCCATCCCCTGTGCCCAACCAAACCACCCAAAGAGTAAGAAAAAGAAGAAATATGGAACATATAACATATAAATACATATATCAAAGTCAAATCCAAGAATAAGAATACGTCAAAATTAGTGGTTCAAAATCGTCAACAAACAAGCAATCCGGCGACAATAAATGTCTAACCATGATCATCGGGTTCAATATAAGGTTTGAGATCCTGGACGTGCCACGTTCCAGAAGATTTACCATTAGAATCTTTCAACTCATAGGTCAAATACCCCATTTTACGGCTAACCGTAAATGGTCCTAAAAATCTGGGGGCTAACTTCGCTGAATAATCTTTAGTGGCATCAGACAAAGACTTATTTTTACGCCAAACCAAATCTCCTATCTCATAGTTAACATGCCTACGTCGTAAGTCATAATGTTGCTTGTTGCGGTCATGACTGTCTTTAATGCGTGCAATAATTTTGTCGTACAGTCCTTGCTGTTGCGCTAACCGTTGTTCTACGTCAATCGGCTCATTGTCCGTCATGTCAGTGTCGAAGCTGTCCCCTCGAATACGAAATTCTTTCCCAAAATTAGCACGATAGGGAGTCACACCTATGGTTTCGTGCTTAGAAGTTCGAAGAGCACAAGCTATCGAAGCTAAATGAACGTCCCAATGTTTGTGATTGTTCTTAACGTAAGAGGCTATCAATTGCTTTACCACACGATTCACCCTCTCCGCAGGATCAGCCTGTGGATGATAAAAAGGAGTAAACCGAACCTTTACACGGTAGCTTTCACACAGATCTAAGAAAAGTCTACTGCGCATCTGCGCGCCATTGTCACAAATAAGGAATTGTGGAGCTCCATACACAAGAAATACAGAATCTTCAATACATTTGACAAGAGTTTTGGCATTCGCCGTCCTTATGGGAAAAAGAAGTACAAATTTACTCATATAGTCACTAACAACTAATAAATGAGTTCGCCCTTGAGTGGATCGAGGTAAAGGACCAATAAAATCTAAGCTGATCATCTGCCACGGTTCATAAATTTGAGGATGTGAACCCATAAGCCCTGCAGGTCGAAGTTGTTCAGGTTTATGTTGTGCACAGGTGGTACAGCGAGAAATATAACGCTTAATATCGCACTTCATTCTCGGCCAATAATATCGGTGATGAATGCGCCAAAAGGTCTTATAAACACCAAGGTGTCCTGAAGTAACATTATTGTGGTTCTCTTGTATAAGAGATTGTCTAAAATCAGAAGGAACAACAAGTTTCCATTTTTCATAATCATGAGATTGTAAAGCGGACTTGATATATTTATACAACAACGAATCTTTCACTCGCCAATCGGGATATTTATGAGGACTTCGCTCTAATCTTTCAAACATACCAAGGTACCAAGGGTCTTTAGAAGTTTTGAAATCGTTCGGATCCACCGTAACATCTGAAGAATGTACAGCTTCGATCACAGGTACAGTACGTGACAAAAGATCGGGAACAATATTGTCCTTGCCTTTACGATGGACAAGAGTAAAGGTATACGGCTGTAAACGAAGAGCCCAGCGTGCTAAACGTCCTTGGGGGTCTTTCAAAGAATGCAACCACAAAAGAGAATGGTGGTCAGTAATGACTGTAAAAGAAACTCCTTCGAGGTAATGTCGAAGTTGCTCTACCGCTAACTGCTAAGCACTCACGTTCAGTCGTGCTGTAATTTTGTTCCGCTCGGGATAATGATCGGGATAAATAACATACCACTCGCTCCCCATCCGGAAAAGTTTGAGTCAAGACAGCTCCTAGCCCATAAGCAGAAGCATCGGTCTGAAGGACAAAAGGTTTGGTAAAATCCGGGCAATTGAGCACAGGTGCAGTTGCCAAAAGTTCTTTTAATTTGAGAAAAGATTCCTCACATTCAGACGTCCATTCAAATTTAACATTTTTCCGAAGAAGTCTGGTTAAAGGAGCAAGAACGGTTGAAAAATCAGGAATGAACCTACGGTACCAACCGCAAGTTCCTAAGAAACGTCGTATATCATTCACCGTAGTGGGTGTTGGAATATCTAAAATCGCCTTGACTTTGTCAGGATCTGGGGGTAAGCCAAAGGAATCCACAACATACCCTAAATACTTAAGTTCTGAACGGCAGAAGTGACATTTGTTTTTATTCAGAGTGAAGCCAGCAGCAATTAATTTGTCAAAAACAGTGTTCAAAATTTTTAAATGTGAGTCAAAGTCTTGTGATATAATAACCACATCGTCCAAATAAACCAAAACGTTGGGTTGCAATTCAGGTCCCAAAATGGTATCGATAATGCGCTGAAAAGTCGCAGGGGCATTAGTCAAGCCGAAGGGCATCCTTCGAAATTGGAAAAGACCACGACCAGGCACAGTAAAAGCTGTGAAAGGGCGCGAATCTTCAGCAACCTCTATTTGCCAATAAGCTGACTTAATGTCCAGGGAACTAAGATATTTAGCGTCACGTAATTGGTCTAAGATGGTATTGATATATAGGGCAAAGGAAAAGCGTCGCGCTCAGTTAAAGAGTTAAGTTTCCTATAGTCCACACAAAATCTATAGGTTTTGTCTTTCTTGGGAATCAGACAGACAGGTGAAGTCCATCCGCTGTTCGATGGTTCGATGACTCTGTCCCTAAGCATCTCATCAATGGTGTCGTTAATGATTTTCTGTTTAATCGGATTTACTGGATAGTACCGCTGTTTAATAGGAACAGCGCCCTCTACCAGGTGTATCTCGTGTCTACCTACTGGGGTTAATCCTAACTTGTCTCCCATGAGCGAAAATTTCAGATCTAAGAGGGTTTGTAAAGAATGGTGTTGTTCATCAGTGAGACGAGACTGTTCCACTATGGCCACACTAGGTTGAGTTGGCGTGCAAGAAGTAAAATGCCAACAGTCATCGCTAATATTCGGAATGATACCTATCCTATCCCAAAAATCTACTCCCAGGATTAAATTAGTAACCAAATCAGGCATCACCAACAAATCTAACAGCACAGTACGATCCTTTAAGGTAATTGGCACAGTGATGTAACCAATCGAATGTGCATCGGAGCTATTTGCTACCGTACAAGAAATAACTTTCGGTACAAAATTGAAATTGAGTATTTGCAATTGAATTAAAGTATCGGAATTGATAAAAGAACGTGAAGCGCCAGAATCTAATAATCCCAAAAAAGGAATGTCTAAAATTTTAATTTGGACATAAGGTCTCAAGTCATTTCCCACATGCTGTAATAAAAAGTCAAGTTTAGGTTTAGAAGAAATTTTCAAAATTTTTGTCGCCTGTACTAAAGAAACGTCACGACGACTTAATGAGCGTTTCTCGGAGCGTTTCCCGAACAAAAAGAACAACTGCGCACCGTAACGCCTTGTGCGCCACATTTCCAGCAAAATAACTGCCTTGGTTCAGGACAATCAACACGATAATGACCTAATTTTTGGCAATTAAAGCAAGGAGAATTTGGAGTTTCCATTGCATAAATAGGTGGACGTGGTGACATTTGTCGACTACTGGTGGGACAGCTAAACCCAGGTTCGAGTAATGGTAGTGATGTTCGGTTGCGTAAGGCATGGTGTCTGTCTAAATCATGTTTGATATCGTCAAAACGTCTGCATTCAATTAAAAGTTCATCTAATGTCTGAGGAACATTAGGACCTAATTTAGTCAAATAAAATGGTGATAAATTGCGTTTAATTAAACGGACTTGTTCATATTCTGGAGGTGGTAATTTTAGTCGTGAAAATAAACCCTGCATTACTGCAAAATAAATGTCTACTTTTTCATTCTGACCCTGTAAACGAGCTTTAATTTCGTCGAGCAAATCTTCCTCATAGTGTGGTGGTAGAAATGCATCTCGTAGTAATTGCACTAAGTGCTCCCATGAAGTAGCTTTATGAGAATTAATGTTGTACCAGGTGTTCGCAGTCCCTTCAAATAAATCGTAGGCAGTCTCAAATAAAGTTGGATGATCTACTCCACGAGCACGAGCCATTCGCTCAACTCGGTCGATAAATGAATTCAAAGTTTCACCTATACTATCCCCGGAAAATTTTAATCCCCATTTATGTACAGGAGTACTCGGTACGGATAATCTTGGTTGTAGTTCTGCAGTACGTCTAGTAGGTGTAGAAGAAACTACAGCAGTTGCTGAAGGCATAATTGAGTCGTTAAAATGAAAAGCTTTGTTATCGAGTGAAGCTCTTAATTGTCGAAATAAACCAACTAATTCCCCAAGTTTACTTAATTGTTCAGGCAATAATGTGCGAGTCCTATGTAAACGTCTATCGGCATGAGCTAGCATGGTAACAATTGACAAATATGAACCTCCCCCAAAAGCATCATCAAAATTGTCAATCTTATTCTGAAGGATCACTGTCAATTCAGTAAGAGCAGCTAAATCCTGAGCAAAGGTAAAAGGGTACTCTGGAGCAACATAACCAGGTGCTTTCTCTAACTCTAACAATTTCCTGAGAATTAAACGACTTTCGTTCATATTACTCCCCATTTGTCCCGCTCTAATCTCAATTTCATATTGGAGTTCAGTCTCTCTTAATCGGTTAATTTCCATAGCCATGATCACACAATAAATTCAAAATACAAATATAAAAAGATAACACAATATAGGTACCTGTTAAATACCAAGAAATACACAAATATCAATAATAACCACAAATTCAATTTAGAAGAGATAATTTAAAAATAAGGCCAAAAACTTAAATTTAAACAAATTATGCCCAGGCCACACGTTGAAGGGTGTCACTTTATAACGTGAGGTTAGTTCGGCGCTGTAAAACTCAAACCCCGCCGCATAAACGGCCAGCTAGCTCAGATTCTTAATTAAAAGAAGGGCTCGAGATGAGAATCTTCCACAGCGGTTTGTTCGTTTGGGCATATAACATAAGTTTTTAATCTTTGGTAGTCACTAGAAATGATTAGTTGAGCGCCACCCAATTTTGCACAAATTCTGACCTCTCCTGTATAGAAATTGGGAAAACACAAGAGAGCCAAATAATAAATTCACTACGAGCAATTCTGATTTATTAATCCTGACAAAACTGTGCAGGATCGGCAAATAAAATGTATCTTCAATACGACAATAACAAATACTTTAAATGACAAAAATAATCCCCAAATAAATTCCTGAACACTTCCCTAATAATTACGTTACCAGCCCCCTACAACAATGATCGAGCAAAAATGTAGTTAAGATTTCAATAGATTCAAAGATTGAATTAAGTTAACCCGAATAACAACTCATATAGGCAACACTGGGTACAAGTAAATTAAAAATCTTACCTTGAATAACACTTAAGCTGTCTTCTCCGAAAAAGAGCTCTCCTTCGAAGTTCCAGTTCTGTAACACAAAAACAAACCCCAAGCTACAACGCTCGGAACGATTATATGAGCCGGAAGGGCCAAGAAAAATAGCTTACTCGTAGCCGGCTCGTTTACCCATACGTTAAATACAGGTGCGTTGCTCTTGAAGAGAGCCACGACCTCAAACACTTGATGCGAACAAAATACAAAGCTCCGATCATAAATCGTCGGAAGGTTACACTAGATTAACGGGATTGAAGCAAATAAAAAAGGTTGGGTAAAAGATCGTATCTTCCGAAAATTCCACAATCAGCTGGTCGCTCCCGGTATCGTTTAGGTGTTAGCGCTTATCTACTCGGTGGTACGCCGGATAGCTGCCGACAATCAACAGGTGTTCGTACTCCAGAATATTCGCAAGATGCAAATTCATTTACATACAAGAATTCATCTACTACATGGATTGACCGGTACAAGAATTCATCTACTACATGGATTGATCGGTACAAGAATTCATCTACTACATGGATTGATCGGTACAAGAATTCGTCTACTACATGGACCCCCTAAAAGTAATGAAGATGTACAACTCCCTTAACGAGATTTTTAATAACATACCTGAAATCGTCAGGAGGGTAATGAAAAATACTTAAATCAATGAAATATGGAAATTATCCAAGAGGTTGTGAATATGTAGGTAGGGCGATGAACTTCCACCAGATATAGCCTCACAACGGAGAAAACGGCTTCTGAGTTACTCTACTCGACAACGCCAATTAACAGGTAAAATTGCCAGAGATTTTACGTGAATGATGGCAAATATTACCCACTGGTTTTAGAAGAATTCACAATGCCACGCTCTACAAGTACAACCTCGTTGGCTTTAAAACGGAAATGAAGTGAAAAAATTACGCGATTCTGCGCGAGGAAAGAAGCACGCGTACAAGTGGCGCCATCTCACCTATATCCTGCCTAACGTAGCAAGCGGTAATTTTGAAATTTGAATATAAATAAACTAAACTGTTACACAACACTAACAACTTAACTAAAACACATGCAGAAAAACACCGTAAATACACCGATATAGCTATCGAGCCTAAGACGCAATGGAGAATGAAATCTACTGTTATAGTTCCCATTATTCTTAGTGCTACCGGAGTTATACCAAAGACAATACACCACAATTTACAACTATTAGGTTTAGACAAAAACACATACAAACATTTACAAAAAGCAGTCATTATCAACACATGCCATATCGTTCGTAAATTTCTAAACATAACACAAGATACTACATACACAAATGATCCACAACGTATACATGTAAACAACAGCACTCGCTCACAACACGGTACACAACATACTGTAATATCTCAACCTCTAACCCAAACAAACACACAAATACAACTTACCGAACAAACAAGTACAACAAATGATACAACATATACTACAATCAGAGATTCGCCTCTGAAGCAAACCACATTATCACGACCCATTAGTATTCAACCCAAACGCAAAAGCACTTTAGACTCACAACATGACACACAACATACTGTAATATCTCCACCCTTTACTCAACCAACCACACAAACACAACTTCCTGAACAAACAAACGCAATAAATACAAGTAACGCAACATGCACTACAAAGACGCCCTCACTCAATAAAGTTACACGGCCTAGCACAGCTAACAAACACAATTTTCTTCTGAGAAACACACCATGTTCTCACAACCCACTCGTACTCAACCCAAACGCAACAACCTTAACAGCACTACAGGTTCACAAAATACTGTAACGTCTCCACCAATAACCCAAGCAACCACACAAATACAACCTCAAGAACAAAGAAACACAATAAATACAAGTAACGCAACATGCACTACAAAAACAGGTCCACCCAATAAAATTACACGTCTTAGCACAGTTAAAAAACACAATACTCCTCTTTCTCAGAAACAACCCACTCGTATTCAACCCAAACGCAAAAACCTAAACAGCACTACTAGCTCACAAAATACAGTAATACCTCCACCAATAACCCAAGCAATAACACAAATACAACCTCAAGGACAAAGAAACACCATAAATACAAGTAAGGCAACATGTACCACAAAGACAGGTCCACCCAATAAAGTTACACGTCCTAGCACAGTTAAAAACACAAAACTCCATCCTCACCGAAGAACACCACGTTATCACAACCCACTCGTATTCAACCCAAACGCAAAGCCAAAGAAACACTTACACAATAAACTCCATTTAATAAAATTACAGGAATTATTATAATGATTTTTTGTTTTGTTTTGTTTTCCTCTTTCCTGATAGCGTTGGCTATTGTGCCCATCAATAGGTATGTTGGTAAGTACGAATTACATACTATCCCTAGATGTCCAATGTACGTGTGTGAATTTTTTTTTTTTAAGGACGCTACATAACTTCACCAGACACAGACACAGACACTAATCGTTACTTGATTTTAATCCGTGCGATTAGTTAACCAGGCTAGACCTGAGTTCTCACAAGAAACACCGATAATAATAATTTATTGCCCTACAGATTACAAAATCCAATTACAGGACAATTTAATCAAAATTAAAGTGGTGTACAAAATTGTTAGAAGTAAATGACATAAAATATCAAAGATACACGTAAGAAAAAAAAAATTATACAATAATAATAATAATAATGGAAATTACTAAATAACATTCTAAGCAAAATCAAATACCAATTTCTGCTAGGACGTCGCATAGAGGACTATGATGAACATCAATATGTTTCGATAAACTATTAAAAATTCTAATGGTATGGTATAAAGGCGATTTAATTAACATATTAGTATGGGGAGTATATTGATAAAATGTTACAATATTTCTCCAAGAATGAGATGGTACATGAAAGTTTATAAGTGAAAGTCAAAGCAAGATTGTAGCATCCTTTACAGTTCTCAGAGTGATCAGGTTTAGAAACGTTGTCAAGGTTCTCCGGGTGTTCAAGGTCATGAAACTCCTGAAGGTATCAGGTTTCGAAACATTTTCAAGGTTCTCCGGGTGTTCAAGGTCATGAAACTCGTGAAGGTTCTAAGTTTTCAGCAAGATTCTCAATATTTTACACGTTCTTAGTATCCCTAACGATCTAAGAGATTTCAAAGTTTTCAAGGTTCCCCAGTTTCCATGGTTCCCTCAGAGCTTTGAACGTTCTCAATATTTTTGAGGTTCTTGAGGTTCTCAACATTCAGTGATCTCAATATTATCGCGATTTTCTGGGCCTTATTTAAAAAACCAAGAAGTGGCTTTTAAGTGAAATGCGATGATGGTGTTGTAAAAGAGCGAACACAACCTTTTGTGTCGTTAATCATAAAGTGAGTTAAGGAAAACAAATGAAAATAACCGTCAAAGATATCTCTCTCGGTGGGACACTAAAACACTATTTTGTTACTTATGTTGTTAGATAAACGATTTAATTTTTTATAATTTTATTCTAAAATGTAACGGATGGAAACTATGCATTTTTTTACTGTGTGAGACTATATACATCCTTGCTCGAAAACTGCGGGATTTTACGAAACGACCAACAGATAATAACCTTTCGCCATTACGTTCCGTCATATATAACATGTTATTTCACCATAATCGTAATTTTTACCGTTTTTTTGGAATATAACATCAAAAATTATAGGTTGAGTTGCTTAATTTAACCGATCTTTTTATGTGATTTGAACGACACCACGATCCTATGGGACATAAATATTGTCTTCTGAATTGGCAATCGTGTGAAAATGAATAAAAATGTGTTAAGACGAAAATGGAGTGTAGCGACTTGCGTTGAGATTTTGGACAAGCTCATTATCTATTCCCGTACTTTCGAGGGAAATCGGTTTATGCGCCATTTATCTTAAAATATGCGGTAATGCGTACTGTACGAAGGAAGTTCGTCATTAAGCAACTATTAATTGCACTGCGTTGCAAGCAATATTTCGTTGTAATAATATATCTTAGCGGTCCGCCTTCATTCTGCTTTGAGCACGGTACATAACTACTGTATTATAATTGGTTTGTCAAATTATTTTCATAAAGTGCATGTGTAATGTCTAAAGTTTGACTGTTTCTAAATAAGTAGTTTAATTTGGTGTATGAAAATATGTAAAAGAAATTGATTTTGATTACAAAGAGTTACTAAATTTGATTTTGCATTAGCGCTATAACTAAAAACGTAGCTAAAAAATAATAAAAGAAATTGATTCTCTAATAATTACATACTCTGTATAACAAGGATGACACCAATTTCTACAAAAGGGAAAAATACCAAAAATACAAGAGCGTAAATTAAACGAAAAAATGTCTAATTAGCTCAGGTTTGGAACTATACCTACATATAGATTAAGACAAAGACGAAACGAAAAAATACTGCAAAAAGGAGTCGTTCCATTAGGTTCTTCACCCCTTCACCTTATTTAATAATGTGCCACTTAATGTTTGTATTAACAATAGCATTTGCGTCAAACGATATCGACATTTAATTATTTGTTACAAGTACACAACATACTCATACAATTGATTGCATTGTTTGCGAGAATGGTACATAACCGTTGGCTGGCATAATTATACGGTTGTCATAGCGTTAGAAAAATGATCATTTTCAATTCATCGTATTCAATTTAAAACATGGTAAATCAAATTAACAAGAAAATCAAAAGTACCACAAATGTAACATGATAATAATGTTGTAAATTTTTTGTTGTACCAACTGGATCATGCTGTTGGAATTTTTATAGTCTTTTAAAATAAGACTATAAACTGGGTTCCGTTAATATGCTAAAATTGACAAATTGGTACAAGAGTACGAGATTAAATTTAGGAAAAAATTATTACTGTTCTACTCGTACATAGATTTTTACTTCCAATAAAAGATATCTAACAAACAGTTGACAATAGGTATGAAAGGTAGGGAGGTAGGGATACCTGATGAAACCAATCATGAAATTTTCTCAGAAATCTAAAAATGAAATAATAATTGGGTGTTTGAAGTTTGAACGACACGCTACAAACTTTTCACCAGAATTGTGCTCATGTTGTACTAATTTGTTCTTCAGCTCTCACGTTTTCTTTGTCACTGTGATTTATTTTTATTATTTTTTATTTTGCCTTAATTTTTGAGTGGGCGGGGTTTCAGCCATGGCTGCTCTACCAACCCAACCCAACATTTACAAATATTCATGCCCCCGGATTCGAACCAGGGACCCTTAGCACCACTTTTCAGCTTTAACTGACCTGCGCCACACGGGCCAGGTATTTGAAATTTTGGGGTGTCCAAAAAACGGTGATCGCAATAGCTACCCTAACTCAAGCTAGGGTAGGCATTAATTAAAAGTTCTACAACTTTCGCTCAATACAATTTTTTACAAATTTCAAATCGCACCCTCTTTTCCTTACTGAAACACATCCCCTAGCAAATTAATTTCATTTTTCTGACCTGTACTTTACCTGGTATTCAAGGATTGTGCACTCATTTAGACCAATCTTAACTTAAAACAAAAGGTTGCAGCTAAAGTTTTCCCGATTTTCAGAAAATGAAATTATACCAAAATTGTTGATTTTAAAGATATAATAGGAGTTGAGAATATTTTTTCGAAAATTGTCACTTTTCCAGAGAGTATATCTCGGAAACGGTTTGAAGTTTTGAAAATCCTAAAATGTGTATAAAGTGAAGGTTGTAGAGAATTTTATTGAATATCACAAAATTTTCCCTACGACACACAGTTTTCCAGAGCGAAAAACCAAAAGGGAATCTTTATGAAGGTAAAGCTTAGGCTTCAGATAATTCTAACTTTTGTAGCCTCAATCCGCTCCCGCTCTGCAGCTATGGAGAATTTTTCGAACGTAGCCTCATGGTATGTATGGATTAAAATAGGTGCATGTATTCTCCGACAATACCTGAATGATCGTTTTATTACATGCGGTTTATCTGTTTGTTTACCTTTACCCATGGTTCCTTCGAATCGATCTCTTTCGTTTTGAGTCTAGAAAGAGAAAATATATTATACCTTGCAACATACTAAAAGTCCTGTAGAATCTTTCTTTTGCAACCCCCTTTTTTCTCCCCACACTCGCCTTTTAATAATGTTGGTGATTTTTTCGAAAACTTAAAAAACCTTTACGGAAAAATGTCAAGTTACCATTTTTGAAGCTTATAAAATCCCCCTTCCAATCGCTATTCATATTCGGTAGCACGTGGCACCCACCAGTGGCGTATCAAATGAAGGGTTACTTTTAAAAAACATACTTTTTGCTATTTATTATCTCTGTGTATCTCAACATCATTTTTTTAGACGAAACTAAGAACGTGAAATCAATCGAAGTGAATCAGGAATGCAGGTGAGAATTTTGAATATTCATACGCCACTTCGGGCTAGGGCTCTAAACATTTGATAATTGATGATTGTTTCTGTTTTTAGAAAATCCCACATGAGAAATGTAAAAATTTTGAAACATATTCGAAAACAAAATGAAAAAGTTGGACCGTCATTAAAGACGTTTGCTTATTTTGCCGTAAGCCGGTGTCTAGTGTCTAGTTCACTAGAAGAAAATAAAAAGTACCATTTATTAATGTCTTCAACTGATCCAAGCAATACTTATTCTACTTTGAAATTTGCTTTAAAAGAAACTTGGACAAGAGCAGTGCATAGTAAATAATAAGATGCAGTTCTCTATTTCGGAGAATTTGTAAAGCAGTATTTCACTATTCGTCGTTCGGAGGGCTTTTGAGCTGGAGTCCCTACAGACCAAGTCATTGAGCAGGATCTGATGAGAAACTTGGAGGGACAAAAAGATACATGGAAGAGGTATAACCGAACATTCTTTTCCTGGATGTGCAGCGCCATTGAAGAATAATGTTTCGGGCATATAAAATCAGGTACTAGACTAGCGATCAGCTAAGAATATTTGAAAGTACGCACTGTGGTTTGCAATTCTAACCCATTACATTGCGTTATTTTTGGCACATTGATCTAAATCTAAATTGAATCCCGTAGGATTGGAGATTCCAAAGACATACATTTATACTGTGGTTTAGGAATCGGTCTTTCTACGAAAAATGTAACAAATTATACTGAATAGCTGTAGATAGAACTATAATTGTCATGTTGCCGAAGATGTAGGACAAAAATGTCTTAGCGAAGTCGAAGGATAACCATTTTTAGACATAAAGATATCTGTCTTAAACAAAGCAAGATGGTTGTCGTTTATGAGTGGCACAGTAAGAATTCAAAATCTCATCGTAAGAAAATGCTTCGAAGTAGAGATGTCGTATTTAACCAGTTAATTGCACGGATCATTCTAATGAAGAGAAGAGCATATCAAAAACTATCACGTTTGACATTAACTTTGACGAAGAACAAAATTACGTAGCAGAATATCCGGGAGAGCAAAGATTTGTTCGAGAAAAAGAAATAAAGCAAGTAAAAAATGAAAATATTGATGCCGACAACGAATTGCACGAATCGGAAGAAGAAGATGAACAGCATCAGCCAAGATATAACTTTAGCAATCGAAGAAATCTTCATTGCACAAAATTGAAATAAATGATTGCTGAAGTAGATGAACCAAAGTCCTATCAAGAGGCAGTTGAAGCTCCAGAAAGTAGACATTGGAAACAAGCAATGGAGGAAGAGATGCAATCACTGATAGAAAACCACACCTGGATTTTGGTAAATTTACCACAAAACCGAAAAGCCATCACAAACCGATGGACATGTAAGTCCAAAGGGAAGTAGATGGAAACATTAATCGATATAATGCCCTATTGGTAGTGAGAGGGTTTAATCAGAGAGAAGGAATCGATTACGATTATACATTTAGTCCCATAGTCCGATTGGACACCATTAGTTGCATTGCAGCACAAAAGAATTTGGGCATGGCTCAATTTGATCTTCAGACGGCCTTTTTAAATGGCCTTATCGATCGTGACATTTACATGTCCAGCCGCAAGGGTTGGAAGATAGCACAAGTCGATGTTTGTAAACTTTTGAAAAGTTTATATGGTTGCAAACCTTGTTGCAAAAAAGCCCACGTCGCTGGAAAGAGATTTCAAGGACTGCTTAAGGGATTTCATCTTAGCGAAAGCGCTACTGATCCATGCCTGTATTACAGTAGTAATGTTAAGAATGACACGCTGCTAGTGGCGTGGCACTAGACGTGGGTGACGGACTTATATCAGCTACCAAAAAAGAAGACAATTCTTGACTAAACTGCAAGCAGAATTTCAAATTACTGTTTGTGAAAATGTTGAAAACTTCTTAAACGTTTTGATCTGCAGATGGTTCAGTTTTCTTGAATCAAACGTCGTACGAAGAACACATTTAACATAGAAGAGGCAAAACCGGTCGAGATTCCTTTAGAAAGATGTTAGATGGAAGAAACTTCAAAGAAGTACCAAAGCTTATACCTACAGATGCTATATTTAGAGAAGCAGTAGGTTGATTAATGTACCTTTCGGTTGTGTCAAGACCTTTGCTGTCAATTATAGGTATTTCCTCAATATAAGAGATGTAATAATCCGGAATTGTGGGAACTAAAATTAAGCGTTTGAATGACGTATCACAGAACCCCATGTGCGCCAGAAGCAAGGGCCATAGGTTTTTGAGATTGATGAAATGCAAAACTTAAAAATGGGCCCAATTTATGCCCTGTTCGATATAAATTTAATTTGTTCAAGCACTTTTTTTTGTTAATTTTCGTGTGACAATTCAACTCATGTATAAAAAATCGCAACACAAATGCACTAGTGGTTTTTTCACATTCATTTTCGAACCAATTATCGCATTATCCTTTCCCATATGACTAGTTTGACGTCTGTCAATAATTGATTAGTTGGTGAATTTCTTGTTCGTTAAATTGTCCTGCCGAATTACACTCGAGGTTTGTATTTAAACCGAGTAAATTTGTGTTGTTGCAATTCAAATCTGTTGCCTTTTAGCAATTGAACTGGAAAAACTGTCAACCTAAAAATGCTCCACCTGCGGTGTCGCATTTTTATTAGTTGACAGTTTTTCTCGTCTAATTGCTAGGCAACAGATTTTCATTACCTAAACAACCCAAATTTACTCGGTAAAATACAAACCTCTTGTGCAATTATAAGTGACAATTATAGGAGGTGCAGATTTAGTTGGTACTCTTTCGTCCGATGAATAACTTAAAGGACTTTATCTATGCGTATTATTCTGTGAAATTCACAGATAACTGTATTCCATTGGTCATATCGTAGAAGAAGGTGTAATTAGATAGTAAAAGTTAATCAAAATGTTTAACCAAGTAGTATCCTTGGATCCGAGCTTGGATCACACAGTTACGAGGAATCGAAGAATGCTGGCAGGTTAAAAATCGAACTAATATAAAAGTATAAAATAACTTTGGGTTACAACAGTCATCCGCATCATCCATTAACAGTTACTTAACCACGATACATTAATATAAATTATAACATCCCACGCTATTATAGTCACGTTCACAAAGGCATTGTTAGAATTGCATACTTTACAAACTGCTGTCTAACACATAATAATGCTACATTAATAATAGTATTACAGATTATATGTGTAGGTACGAAACGCCGTATTCATAAATAGGGTTTTATCCTGTAACTGGGTGTGAACCCAGTATTAGGTTAAAGTGGACAAAAGACGCGTGGCTCGAAACCCGGAAGACCGAGTCCACCCAGACACCCGGTGAGTTGGCAGATGTATATTCATTCATATTTTATTGCATAAATTACTGGCACCGTTGCGTGTCTGAAATCTCCCAGTCTCAGCTCAGGTAGAGATGTGATGTACCTGTTGTGATTCCTTCGGCGTAACTTCATTTCAAATTGAGTAAATGGCAGTAACGATTTTACACTTAAGTAGAATTGCTGCCTAATTAAGAATGACAAAGTGTAAAGTGGCGTGCGTAATGTGACATAAATTGATGTATGAACCAATGAACCCTTTATCAAATTAACATTTACTTTACACTGTGCAGTTCGCGTATCGGAAATTACATATTTTACCCGAAACTATAAATACGAGGCTTATTTTTATATAAAATAATCCGATTGGGGTCTGCAAAAGAGAACAAAATACACAAAACAATAGCAAAGCCTTAGAAAATCCCGTCGTGTTAAGCCTCAGCATGAGCAGGACAGGACCTTTGTTAGCTTTTATTATTTTTCCGCACTTTGAATTATAACAATTTTTTTGACAAAAGATACGTCGCACGCACTGGTTGCCAAGAAAAACAATAATCTATAACGGCTAATATGTTATTTTATCCTATTTTTCGGGGATGTAGGATTTATAATTCCCCACGTTGTGACAACACGTGTAAGGGGGTGCATTTAGGGGACATTTTTTATGCCAGCTGTTACTACATCCGTATTATTATTATTGTGGATGTAGATAGTTATGTGCACACTTTTGATCAAACGTTTCCCTGTTGCCGCATTCTGTCTTATTTTGATATAGATCGTACTTATATTAGGGGCGCTCGATACCTCGCAATTTTGTATTCCGCATTTCTGATGTGGCTCTCACAGTGCTTACAGTATTTATGCATTATCGCTTTGCAAGTCAAAAACATAACGTTATAAAGTCTTAAGTTATTGACAATAAAATTTTCACCGAAATATCCCCCAATTTTCCACTACCTTACGTCTTTCCTGCGGCTCAAGGCTTCCCACAAAGCGATACGTTTGCGTAACTCCGAAAAATTCGTCCTTCAAAGGAGTAGCGCTCCAGTGGCAGCATTACCTATTGTAATAAATTAACCTTATTTCTACGATCTTCTGATTCTTGTACGTGGGTCTGCTTCTTTGATGTTGTCCAATTTATACGTAGACTGCTTAGGAAAGAAACCCGTATAGCATTCAGATTTGGAACCGAGTTGCTGCATGGTCATTCGGAAAGTAAAAATTTTACATCAAGGCAATAAAACTAGGAAAAGAAAATATTTCCCTAAGAATTAACTAGTAACACTGTTAATTATATGGAAGAGGGAGGAAGAAGTTTTACACAGATTTTCAGAAGGAAAAATGGCAAACGCACTATTTCGATGAATCGGTACTAAATTGTATAGCCTTCTGCTCTAGACCAAGTTCAAGGAGTGCACTATTGAAGTTACAGTCTCATTTACTTTTACGTAAACTGTGGAAAGCCGATGAGGATCGAACTGTGGTCTTGCTCTTAATTGACTGCTACTTGTGGTTATTTCTTCGTGCTCTAAAATTTGGGAATACCTTTATTGTAGTCTAATTTTTGACTATAGCTACAATTTATGTGACTTCACCCTTCGGTCGTTTCACTCCATTACTATTTATTTATTTATTATTTATTATTATCCCTCTCTTGTTTTGGGCCCTCAGCAGGCATGCGCCCAATTACAGAGTGACCCGCATAATGCTATTTAGAGGTGCCTCTGCAGAAGGTCTTAAGTTGGTCTATACTACTCCGGTATTTAGCTTACGAATTAGGAAAACTGCAGGAAAACCTAATTCGTAGTAGTCGGTAGAATGCTCGGAACTGGTCTAAGGTAATTTCCATCTCCGCCACAGATGAAAAATTCACCTCAACCCAGGTTCGAACACCCGACCTCCGGATTTATAACCCAATGCTCTACCACTGAGCCATAAATCCGATCACCGTCAGATTTAGGTATTGACATTTTTTATAAGAACTTGGAAATGGTTAATGAGTACCTATGAGTAATAACGCAGATACACGTATGCATAATAAAGAAGTCCTTACAAACAGATTGCCAGCGTGGGGTAGCAGTTATATTTTATAACTACAGTGATAATATGTAACGAAATGCAGTATAACTTTTATTGATAGTCTTGAGTTGCATTCGTGACTCGTATAAAACTTCTCTTTATTGTCAATCTATAATTTTCTTATATTTTCATTACTTAGTGTGGAATAACACGATAGAGCAAGGCAATAAATGGCCGGAAGCCTGCAATAATCTAAATTTCAGTAAACTAATAAATTTGCTTTCACAATTTTGGTCTAATTGAGGACCAATTTTAAACAGGGATCTCCGAAATCATAGAAGATACGACGATGATCTAATTAGGGAAAAGATGCGCAATTAAGATTAAGACGTTTTAGACGATTTATTAAACCATTATTATCGTGCCAAACAATTCCGATTACTTCCGAAGATATCATTGCCACTTTTTGAGCTCCACAAGACAGCGTTAAGAGAGGTTCAATACAACGTTTCGTTTCAGAGAAATCATCATCAACTTCATTTTTTTATATGGCCCGTAAAAACAGCACACCCTGTACAACTGCATCAGGGAATCTTTACGTTTACGTAATTGCCGAGATACTTAAACATCTTGGTGCTTTTAACAAGTGGCGCATTTATTTGTCAGAATAAATTTGATGTATCAGTTAGTTCCTGCATAAGATTGATCAAGATGCGCCCTTTACAGGTATTACTCACTCAACGACAAAAGTGACTGATTCATTCATATTTCAATTACCTACCATTTCTTTTGTACTATAAAGAGACAATGAGACTGAAGAAGAGCGTCGGCAGCGTTTAGAGGCGAACAAAATGTGAATCTCTCAAGCAAACTCTACTAAAGGCTCTAGAAGAATCCATACCGTCGACTTCAGGTGAGAGGTGATAAAGCGTACGGTCAAACCATCGACATATTATAAATGGACTGTGCGTGTCAATGATAAGCGCGGATACTGCAGGTGAGAGAGAATGGAAAACTAAGAGGACAAGCTGTCTCTTACGTCCGTCCGTAACCGTAAGAGACAGCTTGCCCTCTTAGTTTTCCCTTCTCTCTTACCTACAGTATCCGTACGTAGCATTGGCAACCATAGACATTGTATGTATGGGTATTAGTAGATCCGCTGGTATATCGGATATAGACGACTGCGCATCTAATTTTTTGCAGATACCATTACATGGGCGCCCCATTTGAGGTACAAACGTACGTCTTGATTGACTTTTACGACGTTGATGATTAAAGTTTTTGTTTATTTTTGTGATTTTTATATACTGTGTGTTTTATCGCGTATTTAACGATTTTTGATAATAGTTTACGTGATAGGCCTTGAAATAACATCGTCATCTATAATTTAATGCAGATTTTGTAGTTGTTTTACATAACCTTCTGTGGTACTTGGTCAGTGCTGTAAGTCGAAGTTTATCAAGAAGAATCAAATGATCTGTAGTGTAAAGGGACGCAACTCCTTAAGGAGGTTTTACAGTGCAGGATAACACGTCTTCCCTGAATGCCTTTGCCATTGATACCACTTTTAAACGAGAATGGAAGGGGGTTTAGATTATTAAACAGAAAAAACAGAAGTAAGCATAAATCTATATCTATCCATCTAAACCTCTCGCCAGGAAAGATTGCCGCTTACAGAAGACTTGATCCCAGTCTACAATCTGCGTTTTTTCTAAAGATGTGAACGACTTCCGGGATAGGATCGTGCCAATGTGAACAAAAAAGCTTTTCGTTCAACATGGATACGATCCATTCCGGAAGTCGCTCGCATCTTAAAAAAAAGAGAGATTGTAAATTGACACAAGGTGTGCTGTGACCGGCAATCTTTCCTGGCGAGATTATATATCTATCTATCTATCTCAAGTAAGTAATGTACCGGGTGACCCAATAGACTTCCTCGGCCATATCTCGGGAACCGTTCGTCGTATGAGTTTAGGGGTAAAAAATTATTGGGTAAATCGGACATGAAAATCGCTGGAAATATTTTTCAAGTCTAAAAATGACCACCAGAGGGCGTATCTGCCATCTTAAATTATATAGTTACATTTTCTTTAAATTTACATAAACATAAACGAACATTTTTTTCACATTTTTAAAGAGAACCAGTTTATCTATCATTTTCGTAAAAAAACTCAGTTATTTCAAAAACAAAGATGGTGTGAGGCGTCAATTGTTTTGCAATAACCTGCGTTTAACTTCTTAACGTTTGATCGATTTTAACAAATATGGTATCGTTGAAAGAGCATTCCTTGGGCAATAAGGATCAACCAAAATATAGTTGAATCCTCCACCAGGGGGCTAGTTTTCACACCATGACCCAAAATCCTAAAAAAATCAAATGGAATGATATGACTTTTTCTTTATGAAAAAGTAGCCAAATAACATCCAAAGAGGCCAGGAAAACCGTTTTTCAAAATCTCGTTTCTAACCTCAAAAATTGGGAAAATGAGATTAAAGGATCTTTGAAGGCCAAGGATCGCGCGGCAAAATCACCATTTCTATCCTCAAAATATCTGATGCGGTGCTTTTCAGATGTCACCTATCCTCTACATCCCGATACAACACGATACCGAAGATATAGGGCAGGAATATTTTCAATTAATTTAATATTTGATTCAAGTTCTTTCGAATTTAATTGGTAGTTAATTGTCATGGAAAAACACATTCACATTAAATTTGGATATTCACAATCATTTCCATGTAACTTATCCGTGAGTTAAATTTTAGACAGAGATTGTAAAATGTGTCCCTAATTCAATATTTAGGTTTAATAGGTACATTTGATTATGATGTAATAAATCAACAAAAAAAACCCATAAGATGCTCTAAACTGTATATTAAAAAAGAGTTAGTTTCAGTTCGTGACTGTAATCTCTCCCCCTAATTAGTTCGAAGAGTTTACTGCAATTCAATACATAGCTTAGTTTTGAGTCTTGACAGTAACCATCCCGCAATCTAAGCTAAGCGTACGATATCCGGGCGAAATGATCTCATTAATCGGTGTTAACTGTATTGCAGTAAGTGCCTGACTAGACAATATCACCATTTGATTAAGACACAAACTTAATTTAACGAACTCAGCTTATAATACAGTCACAAACAGAACAGCAGTTCCAATAACTTCGAGGAAACATGGTCGAATTTAAATGCAACTTCCGAACCAATTCCCCGTTGAAATGTAGAAGCGCTGTATGTGTGTAGGGACATCTTCATGAATAACACACGTACATGTTAGTTGTCTAATTAAACAGTTGTGCGAGTCTCTCGTGACCGTTTCCCTCGAGAGCCTGATGCTCTAACCGTTTATGATGCTTGAAATTGCGTTTTGTCAAGTGAGTAGACCCAAGTTTCACCCTATCCTTTTAATTTTACATTTTGTTTGTTGTATAACTCCTTTGTGGCTTTCCCGCAGAAGAACCAAATTGAAAACATTAAATTTGGATATTCGCCTTTTAAAGACCGCCGTCTCTCACGATACTGAGCAAAATATGTTTTCCGTTTTTCTCATTGTGCCTTTGTGTGCTTTTCGTTTGTGTCACGCAGTTACTATAGGAACAGTTTTTGTAGCCAAGGGCTGATCGTGATGTGACGTGGTTTGCAATATAATGTTAAAGGGAATGTCACTTTCAGCTACAGTCACAATGACAGGTGGTCTGACAAAATAGTTCGCTTCACTCGGTCACTTTTAGGGGATCGACAAGAATAAAAACTACCGAATTTATTACACCACATGTTACACCCAGGGTTTTTAAATAAGATATCGTTCTCGACACTATTTTTCATTCCCTTTGGATAATTATGGGCTAGGCGTCGACGACGGCCGCAAAAAGTGCTCCTTTAAAATTCATATTTTAGCTCGAAGAGAATCTTTTTCAACCGAAATAAGTGAGAAGAGAAACGCACGTGCAAAAAGAAATTGTAGAAAATGTATTCAACCGAATAAATAATGTACGAATTTAGATCATGTGTAAAGTCCCAAGGGACAAAACGATAGATCTATCAAATATATTAAATTTCTGATTCTGTTTTATAGTTCAACTATTTTACCAGGCAACGTGTTATTTATCGCATACTTGGTGTTGTGTTATAAGGGAACGTTAACTTCTGGCACGCCATATGCGTCTAAACTTCGACCTGAACTGAACCACTATTTACATTTCCACTCTAGAAAGTGGCATACGGTAGTCGGTGTATTAGTTACTTCTAAGTTCGAAATGATGGCCATTGGCCATGCCAATGAAGTACATTATTTCGTACTAAAATCCTCTCAAAACAAAATACACGAAATTTTTGGACAGGTGGGTACTGGATTAAAACCTCTAGGAAGATCTTAATACACCGTGTCAAGTTCAAAAGTCGAATATGTTCCCCCTAATGAATAATTTTTGCCAATTTTCGTTTTATTGCACATTTAAGCGCCGATTTTAACTTGTCCACTGGATGGAGTCGGTTTGGTTTTTTCAATTTCAAGCATGGACATGGACAATATTTAAATAACTTAACATATATAAGAATACTGAGCAACTTCTTGGATTATAGCAGAAATTAAATTATGTAATAATAAATTAATTAAATTTGCTACAATCTCATTCCGCCACTGGTTTATACGATATATATGGGTTAATAAACAAAATGGGAAATTGAAACTAGTAACGTCGTAAAACGGAACAACAACGTAAATGAGGGGGTGCTTACGCTAACTTACAATTTCAGCGTTGAAAGCTTACCCTTGGATATTGTAAACAGGCCGACTCCCTTAACGTGCGTTGCATGTTAAACCAGTGAGTGATGGGCAAGTTTTAATACTGGCGTGAATTATTTAGTAAATTCTTGTTGCACACACAAGCAAAACTTAATGAAAGTAAATTAATAAAGGTACGCAAGTACAAAGCTCTCTTTCTCATCTCGCCCCTTTTGAAATTTGTCAATGCCGATGATTAAAGAGAGAGTATTCTCGCACCGGTCAGTCATAGATGGCTTGTATTAAAAGTGGTGGCTTAAAATTTCTGTTTCATTGCGTTTATGTACCATTTAGTCGAATTACTCACGCGCAATAAAATCGCAATGGCAAACACAAAATGCAATTTTCACTTTTGCCACGGAACGTCACCCCGTGCGTTTGATAACATTTGATTCGATTTCGTCCCGAGTGAATCTAATTTAGGCACAAAAAACATTTTGACAATGAAATTTGATTTATACGCCCAAACTGAACCACCCTCCGCTCATTATTTATTTAAATATATTCAAGAGCTAAAAGTACAAAACTGAAGGTAGATCAGTTTAGGAAATTGGGACTCCGAGAACAAAAGCTTTTATCCTACTCACGCTTGTAACTCGATATTCTCCTCCGCCGTAATTAAATAGATCGCATAGATTTCGCCTCTCCTGTTGAATATGAACTAATACCAGTCTTCATATTTTTATGAAGACAGTCGTGAGTGTAAGGGACGCCAAATCTAATTATAGGGATGAATGTGAATCCTTGATTGGCAGGGGAACCTGGCAAGCTTTTATCACAACGTGCCAGCACTTCACTGGTGCTTATAAAGCTTTATTATGCAGAGACTTTAAAAATATTGATTCTGCATATGAATACCAATTCATTTGAAATTCAATCGGCATTTCCGAATGAAATTTGTACGGATCAAAAATTGCTTTGAAACCAAATTTGAATAAACAGAATTTAAAACAGGCCGTAATTATACCTATATAGGCCGGCTCGCAGCTCATTTACTTGTAAATTTTAGTCGCCAAACGTTTTATATTTTAAAGAGAAGTATGGTTCGGTTTTGTAGGGTGGTAACGCGTGTGCAGTATATTGAAGTGTATGATCACGCCCAAACGCAATGGGGTAGTGTCGAAAACAGATTATGCATTGCACAATCGCTTTGAAAAGTTATACAGCAATGAGCAGTTGGGGGGTCCTATTTCGTGTTAGATGTTGCTGTTCGTTTCTAAAGGGCTTTCAAGCATCCTGAACACTGCGAGGGAAAATATTATTAGTGACCAGATGGAAATATCCACCAATTCATAAGCTTTAAAATAATATCGGTAATTAATAACACTACACGCATCTATAGGGGAGACCAGGGTTTGACGGACAGTGAAATTTGCATCGACCTTTTTCATACAATTGTCAATATTTTGAATACATGTAAATATTGTAGCGGCTTAGTTCACTTACAAGGGTCGAAAACCTGGCTTGCATGTAATAAAATTGAACCTATACGGAACTGGCAAAAAATTTTAATCTGACCATTAATTTTTAATTTCCCCACGGCTAGCTCAGTAACTACTAACAATATATGTTTTTAAACTCCGTACATTGCGGAAATTTTACACTTTAACTACTCTTAAAACCTGAAATTCAAAATCTACGGCTGTGGTTTGATTACGAGCTCTAATAAATACGCATATAACTTTAGTTGATTTAATATATATGTGTTAAGTAAAGCAAAAGCGATCAAATTCCATGATTCTTTCTAAGTTATTTGACTTAAAATATCGATGTGGCTTATAAAAAGGAATATTAAACGAGTGCAATACCTATTTCGATCGTGTCTTTCAGAACAAATTTAAAGCGAACGCCAAAATTATGGAAATAAATATAATCTCAAAGAGTAACAAGGAATTGCAGAATAATAAGGAAATGTGTATACTATACGTACTTGCACGAAGTAAACTGCAAAGGTAGAAAACTTAACATTAAGCATGTTGGTAAGGTTGACGTATCGGCATTTCCTGCATACTAACATAATTGACATAGGTTAAGGAAAGTAAATCTGTAATATAACATGTAGGTATGTAAACGCTTACCATAACTATTATCAGTGACCCATCTTCAAAGTGTCGGTAACGTACCGAGTTTAAGATATACGATAATCTCCGACCGATTTTTATCTCGTGTAAGATTTGCTTGGGTTAACATTAGGATTTACTACCCTAACGCTGTAGTGCCCATGCAAAATTTAGCCTGATCTAAAATTGATCTTTATAAAATAATAAATTACTTGCACATTCTCCTGTTTAAAATATCGACCTCTGAATGCGAAACAAAATTTTAATCCGACCAAACGAGTGGTAACACTCAAATTCAATGCATTTTTCCAATCAATGAAACAAAATAACCAAATCTTTTGTTTGGATTCGATTCTTATTCATAAATGTAATACAAATATGTTTATGTAAATGGTTCTCATAAGTCGATCCCTTTAGGAATATTATTACTTTGAACAAAATTTTTATGCAAATTCCTAAAAATAACCGACCATTACTTTATAGAAATTAAAAAATGTAAAAACTTGCAGTGGCGTGTCTTCTGCTCTGCAGTGTTGATACTAATTTTGCCCAATTTATTAACTAGGTTTTGTTACGAGTAAATGCACCGATTTTTTTCTATTTATATCACAAGGCGCTGTCCAAAGACGTCACTCAACTTTAAGGAAGTTGCTTTTAACCAGCTGTTACGAATAGCAATCCGAAAAAAGGAAATTCTTTGTTTACCGCAATGTTTCAGTTTATTTAATCCTGTTTTTTATTTGAAAAGGGGTTTTCAGACTTGAATATGTTCCTGCCCCTACATTTTATCACTTCTAAATACAACGTCTTGCTACGAATCAGGCTGCTAAAGTTTTTTCTTGTCCCGCAATCTACTGCAATTCGTCTATTCACACACGTATAAAATTGCATGTAACCTGCAATTTTTCACAAATCCGAATTTGCTTAAACCGTTTCTCCAGGTTGTACTCGAAATGTAGGAGGTCTCGCCACTTAATTAGCTTTTTACCGCTACTCTTTACAGCGACTCAAATAGATTTGATCACTAATTCCGCGTTCTGGTTCTTGAAACGAACCGTGAACCTTCACACATTCACGAAGATATTTCTCACAAAGCAGACAAAAGATGACAACCATTAATAAACTTTTTTCGCACACCAATATTTGTACGTGTTTGCTCATGAAACGAAAACCTGTATTTTAGCGAAATAAACCAAGAATAAAAGCAATAAGCATATTTCAATTTGGTACGGGCTCACTAAGAATTAAATTTCAGCGTACCTCAGGTATTCCGTGACGCTCTCTGCTATCGCTTATTTGAATCTCGCCCGTTAGGAACACGGAAATGCACCTTCTTTTCTGGACGCAACGATCTCGATCAACAACGTACCTTTTTAAACAAATAGTAAACTTGTATTTTGTCACGTGCTCGACTTTAAACAGAACGGAACCAAACTCTTAGGTTCAAAGAGATCGTGGCAACCGCGCTCGCTTTCCCCAATACGTTTCTAATTGTTAACGGCAGACTTACTTTAGTTACGTTCGCTATCAAGCGGTATATGTACAGAGTGGTTCAAATTCGAGACTCACCATTTGGATCTCCGTAACGGTGAAAGATACAGTGTTCGTTAAATGGAGGTTGCTCCTTTTTGTGACTAAAACAGCGCTTTTGAAATTGTTGAAAAATCTTTAAAAATAACTGAGATATCACCGAAAAACCGTTGGCACTTTCTTTGGGCACCTTTTTTTTGGAGAATCAGAATCTGTTATCGGAATTTCCATAGCAGGCTAGATGTAGATGGGCACCATATTGGATTTTGGAGAAATGAGGAAAAAAATTCATTTGAATGCATAGCAAGATAAATGTAAAACTTTTGATTTTGAAACTTTTTTGTAAATTTATGTAAAAGTATAGATTGTGACAGTCATTATTTTTCTTTTTTTGTCCTCTATGTCATTCCGTAAAAATCCAATATGGCGTCCATAAGAAATGAGAAAGCGGTAGCCTGTAGCTTTTACATCTAGCGTGCTATGGAAAATCTGATAGCAGATTAAGATTCTCCGAAAAAAGCGCCCTAGAAAGTGCTAACGGAAACCGTCCATTTCCTCCAGTTTAAGCTCGGGAAAATGAAAACGTTTTTTTAGTCACAAAAAAGAGCAAATTTGCCCCTGTTTAACCCACACTGTATCTCTCACCGTTGGGAAGATCTCAATGATGAGTGAACCACACTGTACATTTTCCTATGTTGAATAAAATACAAATTCGGAAAAACACTTTTTGAAACGGCAAGCGACCATCCTTTCAATAAATTTGTACAATATGAAACGTGGTGTCACTGTTATAGTGTATACTGTTATCTGGAAAAGTTTGAGTTTGTGATACCAGCACGAGATCTTTTTCCGGATTCTTCATTAACGTACCATCAAATTTTCATCAAGAGATTCGCGACGAAAGAGACAGTCATCGAGCGTAGTTTACATGATCCAATTCCAACATCCAATGTGACCTCAATGTGCTCACAAACGTGGGGAAACGTGCTTGTCGTATACTTCTAATATACAGGGTGTTAATTAATGTCATGCAACAAATATTTCAAGAGGTGATAGTACTCGTCAAAATAAGAAAAACATGCAAATACATTCATGGTCTAAAGGGCGTCGTTTCCTTTATACAGGGTAGTAAAGAAAATTTAACAAGGATATCGTCCAAAAATTAAAACTTCTTATATTAATTTCTCGGCTTCTGGTCATCATAAAAGTCGGGTACATATTCCAAAATCTCCATTAATTAAGTCCGCTTCTAATGAAACCACTCACGCCTTAATCAGATGTTGTTCACTGCAACTCATTAAATTAGCTACTTAAATGGGAGAGATGAAATTTCTAACTTCATACTTCTAATTAATCTCCAATTTTTGAGGTCAGGCAAAAGGTGACTTATCAAACTGATACCGGCTTAAACTTGCATTGCCCTGCAGTTTTAATGATCGTTTTCATATACCATTGCAAACTGGAACCTGCTAATAACGACTAACGGAGCTAAAATATCAAAATATTAATTCGTCCCTTATCGAGAGCTTTTGGACTCAACAAAGAGAATTGACGGGAGGTGGTGATCAATACTAAAGTTCGATTTAGAATTTAATAATTTGTGTTAATTTGCTTTATTAGGACCTGCAAAATTTAGTTGGGGCACCTTGTATAAAACTCGAATGATGCATATGTCATAGGCACCAGTTACCCTAGTTGTCACCACGATTGATATCGTGCATTTTTTCATTGATTTTAATTAATTCAGAGGCTGCGGTTTTAGAAGTCGGACGTAATTAACGTTGCGAGGTGTCACTATCACCATCACAGATTCGCACGTAGTTTTGCGGTATTTCGTGTTATCACACATGTCGCGTTTGCACATGAAAATGAACAAAGCAAGACTAATTAAGTGAGATCCGATTTGTTTTAATAGCACAAGTTAGTGTTCCAAACGACTAGGTACCTAGTTAACATTCGAAATAGTAGTAACTTCGGTTTTTATTTCTTCTTTTCGCTGGTAAGTTGCTGTCCTAACATCTCGTAAAACATAAAACATTATTTTCCGACAAGAGGTAACAAAATGACTCGGTTATATAAGGAACATTTTCGATGTTTCGTGCGCGGCTACTTTATTCGGGCATTAATTTTAAAAGTCTCATTGAATATTAATATCGTATATAAACCATCAGGGTGGAACGCAAGTTTTATCGGTCATCTCCACGGTATTTATGCTAAACCTATATTTTATTATTTCTTTTATTAAATATTGCAGTCCTGCCTGCCATAAAATTCGAAATATAAAAATCCATATAACCGACCGTTCGCCATTTCTCTTATATACCTGACCATTCGATGTTATAAGATACAGAACGTGATTTTGTACACAAATGCTTCTGAAGTAACTTTTCGGAAGTCTAGTATATATTTATCTTTTTTTTATACATGGGAAATAATAGAATAAATACATTTTTAAAAGTCTACCAATTGATTTATCGCGGACCCTACATCATTGCTACCGGTTTAACATGCATAGCGTTGCGTCCTTAATAAATCTTACGAAACTGATCGAGAGGGTAGAGGCACGTTCTGATTATTACATACGTTTATTATATATTTTTTGGAAATGATTAATGATCCGCAAACGAGGAAAATTTGAAAGTATATTAGCGATAAACATGTCATTAAATTTGGAGTTAGCTCAAAGAATGAGAGCTAAACTCCATGCAAATTTCCCTGCACATCTTTACTCATAAATCGATCTGGTACCTATATATTCAGTTTTTAGAATAAAGATTTGACAGAAAAACAAATGTTGCGGGAATGATTTGATGTTTTTACATTCAGCGGCCCTTTATGTATAGCTATCAGTCATTCTATGCTATTGTAAGCTTTCACATTGTTATTGCTCTCTGATATCGGTAATTGGATGGATATACGATATTTCTATGTATAAAAGAGATTAAAAGCATCGTGATTAAGTGCTGCTCATTTTTTTATCGATTGTTCAGATTTATTACTGTAAAATGAAATAGTCAAAATATTGTCTGTTTGCTTCCAACTCATATACCGTATATAGGATTACAATACATAACATTAATACGCCCCAATAATCCCAGTTTCACTCAAATTTATGACCAGACAGTCAATAATGACGACGCACTATATTATGCGACCAATTAAAAATTCGATGTTCTTATTTTCCTCAAACCATGTATTTGAATTTCACGAGACTTTCCCAACTTGAGCAGCGAGTTAAAAATTTAAAATAATTAAACTTTTATATCCATAATTAGGAAAGTTGCAAAAGTTATGATCCCGCTAACCCTTTACGAAATTTGAAAAACTTCCCGAGTAATTTCTATAAGTGCAGGATATCAAATCACCTATTTTTATAAATAAATTTTCAAATTAAACACATTAAGTGAAAAGAGATTCTCAAGTACATACATCAGTCGGGGAATGATACATATCCAGGCAGGTTTAAATCTAAGGGTACACTACATATTGCTGTGGCCCCACGTTGGGCGCCAAAAACTAATGTTGTGTATAGGTTATGGTACGCGGTCAAAATACCACCCAGGTGACACCTACCTAGCAAGCTCAAATTACGCCACTATGTTTTTTTAATTATCTCAGGGCATGACTGGGTTCTGACACAAAGAAAAATCCTAACATTTACTTTAAAAACTTAAAAAATTTGGAAGATTCTAACGACAATTCTAGTCGAATTTTGAAATAGATCAGAAATACTATTCGGGTGAAAAGAACTTAAAATAAAGGTTTGACATAGAAAAATAAAATTTAAATTGGATTTTAAATTGGGATTCAAATTGACACATAATGCATTTATAAAAAGAAATTACAAAAATTTGTTCTTACACGCATGCAAAAGGAAACCAAATAAAAAGGTCCTGTAACAAAAATTTTAAGGCTAACAATATCTTTTTGTAACGGTACGCCCCGTTTGTAAAACGGACAGATAAAAAACAATTCAAGAGATCCCAAGAAAAAATTATCTGGTCCAGACATGGGAACGCGATAAACGACGAACCAGACACTTTACACAAAGCTGACAATTTTAAAACTCACATTTTGTTTAATACGTAACTTAGGTAATCCAATAATTTATTTGATAAAGTTCCCAAATAGTTACAGTGGATGATACAAAAATTTTAATTAAACGGCACTTGAACAAAACTGGACTTCTAAACTGCGGTACTGGTATGATGCATTTTGATCGAGTGATTTTCTTTTTATGAGGATTTCTGAAGTGGAAAATCTAAAAAAAATGCCTTTTTTCATTTGTATCAGAAATTGTTGTTAAAATATCCTTTAACATACAGAACACAAAATAAAATTGAACAAGCTTACATTTTTATAAGAAGTCCATTTAGATCTGATGAACTCTTTTTTGCACCGGCAGTAAATATTAATTCTTTGTAGTAAATACGGGGCGATGGGAGTTGGGAATCAATTAGGACCCAATTAGACGAAGCGTTGTAAATTAAATTATTAAGGAAGGGCAATATTAATGTCAGCAATTGTGCAGAATATAACAAAATCATTAATCTTATCTTTGAAGAAGCCACACGTTCCTGAAGTAGTAACTAATTATAATTAAGAAATTGAAATTTATTGCTGATGTCGGCACGCGAGTGCAGTATCGCTTAATATCCATTTTGCTATAAGCATTTCTGTAAATGCCTCATAAATGGGCACTAATGAACATTTACTGGCTCTGAGCGACAAACACCCTTGTCATTTAAATACTGCAATCATATCGCCCGAGTAGTACGTTTAGTTGTTTAGAAAAAGAAAACATTTCATTGCCTCCGTACGGATTACAAAACATATATTGTCATTACGTATGGGTTCTTAAAATTCCCTCCTCATTAATAATTATCTAATGTCTGATTGTTAGGTAAACAAAAGGTAAGGTAACGAAACTGAAGCTATGGAATGGACACAGGATGCGTAGGGCAGTAACCCACTAGGAAGTATGATGTGGCAGTCGTCCCACACACAATTACTTTTTGAACCCCCCCCCCCCCTGCGTGAGTATTCGTATGTAGGATTGCTACCTAGTGTAAATTGAATAAAAACTTAATTTAATTTTTTGCGTAAGAAAAGACGAGAACATATAGAATATATTACGTACACAATGTGGCGATGTCAAGGAAACCTTCTGCGGGACAAAAACCCTGGCATAGCCCACACGAATACACTAACTAAATTAACAAAGACAACAAAAGTAATACAATAATATAATAAAAATCAGGTCACGCATTTCAAGATACTAGAAACGTCATATCTTATCCAAAAACATCAACGTGCATCGTTCCAGCTGGTTGTTGAACATCGCAAGGGCGATAAACTTTCGCTTGACTTGTTCGTCGACCTTCCTATTTTCGTCCTGGCAAAAATCTAATTTTAGATCTTTCCATGAATTTTAAAACACCGCAGGCACCGTTCACCAGCCATTTTGTTTCTATGCTCTACAGTGTGTTTCCACATAACAGGTGTCATCAGCAGCATACCGTTTTGAAGGTATGTTTCTGAGATAACAAGCTTTTAGTCGAGAAACTAAAAGTATTACTAAGAATAAATTAAAATTATTATAAGTATCATGAGTAAGTGCCGACAAGAGTGGCTGACTACATTTTTCTCTCTCATACTTCTTTTCCTAGAAGAAAAACTATATTGCGAAAGTATGTACAGAACCGGCTTATAGCTTAGTGGTAAAACGTTGGGCTATAAATCCGGAGGTCGGGTGTTCGAACCTGGTTTGAGGTGAATTTTTCATCTGTGGCAGAGATGGGAATTTCCTTAGATCAGTTTCGAGCATTCTGCCGGCTACTCCGAATTAGGTTTTTCTGCAGTTTTCCTAACTCGTAAGGTAAATACCGGAGTAGTATAGAACAACTTAAGACCTTCTGCAGGGGCACCTCTAAAAAGCATTATGCGGGTCACTCTGTAATTGGGCGTAAGCCTGTTGAGGGCCTAGAACAAGAGGGACAATAAATAAATAAATAAATAAACACATTACTATGGGCATTTTGCAAAGCACCAAATACTTTTTGAGGTTCTCAAAAGGCACTGAGTGGAAACAATGACAGACAATCATCGTAAAAACAGTCATGTTCCCTGCAAGCATTGAATAAGGAAATTTAACTGGGCCTCATCGTATTTAATATCTATAGTTCTAACGCACTTAGGCAAGTTTCTGGTTAATAGAACCCTCAAATAATTTTATTTAGCTAAACTTTGACCCATATACACATTTCGTCTCTTTGCGTGTTGAATACCGACGTTACATGGGGCACCTTTGTTGGACATTTCAAGTTTCTCTATCGTCAATTAAAGTTAAACAATATACGGTTATTGGCCAAAACAAAAGCTTTGGCAATCTAAAGCCGAACTAGAACCAACAAAAAGTTTACAGTGTGAAGGCAGTCGGTTCAGAAATGAAACGATGTAATTCAGGTCATAGCGAAAGACACGTCTTGAGAAGTACTCAAACTCAAACTTCGAAAAAGCAAAAGTACATAGTGCATTTTCCAACAGGACAAGGGATTGTCTTTCGTCCACACTGACAGCTTATAGGCAGTTGCTAACCCACGCTCCCACAATGCTCTACTATAAACGTTGAGAACTGCAGAGATACGAAAATTCTGTAGTAAACGTGCGGTTTCGCATAAAAGTAAAATGTAATGTATAAATCTTCATTTGTATAATGTACAAAGGAAGCAAAGTAAAAAATATGCCAAGATTTGTTTCTTTCCTCCGTGCGCTCTTATTTAATCGGATTTATCTCGACCCAAATTCGAAACCTTTCTCCACGTTTAAATTTAACTAACAAGCCGTTTTTTCAGCGACTGTTAACGATTAATAAGAACATAGCAAGTAACTACAGAATGTTTAATGGAATCATTACGAAAATAAGTAGACGTTCCTGTAAATTCGGTTAAGGCGCTATAAATAATTTCATATCCGTTTTGGGTCGATGGTAACTAGTTGTGGAGCGAGTTTATAAATCAGTGTACGGCCTAAATGGAAATAACAAGGCGATAAGTGGCTGAGTGATCTGTGTGCTCTCAATTAATGAATGCCGTCTATAAATCAGCACCTCCTGTAGGGAACAGCCGCTAATGTTACCAGAGCTGCCAGTTGCAGCATCTACTATGATCTGTGACTTACCGTACGTGCCTTCGTCGCCATATTCACCGAAAAGCTCGTGTTTAGAGCTTAATTTATGAATACGTTGGCAGTAGACGTCTTGCGCATTCTGTTGCTAATTAAGCATTAATTAGAGCATGATTATACATTCCAAATTGTTGAAAGTCTTATTTGAAATTCTAGAAATTTAAATTAACTTTCGTATTTGATATTCAGAATCCTGGAGTTTTGTGCAAGCATCAGGTGCTCTCAGTACTAATCCTTACTGTTATTAAACTTCTTGTACTTTAACTGTAATGTCAGCTATTACGATCGCGGTTGTTATTTTACTTTATAATCAAAATGTGGTCTCAAGTTACTTACCGTTTTATTTGAATAGAATTTGCTTTTATTTCAAAGGCACCGTTCAGGTAATATGTACGTAGATGATGCTCCAATTATTGTTCTTAGAATGGAAAACGAGTCAATACCGTGATTCTGTTTCCCATTAATAACATAGGTGGTTCTTGTGACCTTTCCACCAAATTGGGTGTAGTTTTCCACAAAATGGTGTAGTATAACACTCGTATTGCCTTCGGTAGAAGAATAATCTATCAATTTTAAATGTTATCAAATACACGTTGAATAGTACACTGTACCAAAGTTTGTTACTAATCTGCTTTATACAGGGTGGGCCATTAGTGAGTAGGTAGAAGATTGTGGGTTTATTAACGCACATATTTAAAAATTATTGTCGGAGCATTTTGAAGGACTCTTAAGTACAGAGTGACATATACCATATGTGCATTTTTTAAAATAGAAACCCCTGTATATTGTTGCATATTTCAAGTCATTGCGGTCAATTTTAGTGTGACTGTATGTATTACACTTGATGTCTAAAATGAGTTCTGAGATTCTCTTTGTCGGTACCCACTTCCGACGTCCCGTTCATCCGCAATTCGCATTTTCGCGGATTTCGCAAAAAACCCTCCACAAAATAATATTCAATTTTTCGGGGCCTTTCTCCTAACCCGAGACACGATAAAGAAAGACCGCGATTCGAGCTTTAAGAAACTTTTGGGCGCCCGAAGTCTTGATTTTTCAGTTTTTTCCTAGTTTCTTCTACAGTTTTGGTTCGATTGTTTTCAAATTGGTATCGGGAAGATCTTGTAAACGTGCACAACTCCTGCACTATTTTATAGCGTGATGTCTTACGCTGTTTTGGTGTGGGTCAATTCTTCACATGCTAAATACACGTTGTGCTATTAGAATAATCACTAATTTAAAATATCATGAAGGTCACCCATTCTTTGTTAAATTAGAAATATTGTTATCAGGCGGGCGCTTTATTTGACTTCGGCAACTGCAGCAATGATGGGCCACCCTGTATGTGCTGTTAACATTAAAAGTAAATGGTACGAGAGATTAAACGCAATATCGATCATATTATTTGATTTCGAAGTCGATTTTGTTCTGTACTAGAATTTGTTCATTTTGTTTAAATAATCATTTTGTATTTTATTTATTTGTTCAATTTTATTTCGTGTTAAAAGATTAGATTTAAACATCTGGAAATAATTGCGTCGGATTTGTAAAAGTTGATCTCTGGTCGTAGATAAGAAGTGTTGTTATCGCGGCGTAAGCTAATCAGTTTCAAGATAAGAAAACACAGGTGCAGTTTATGATTCAACGACGTGTTAATTTGTTAAGGAAGTTGAGGCGGAAGTTGAAGAGAAAGAGAAATTGGTTTAAATACAAGAGAAAGAGAAGTAGAGAATCTTTCGGTCAACATTTTTGTTTGGCGGGCGTTACTTGTTGCAAAACAATCAGTTTTACCGGTATCGACGTTTATAACGTTACGACTGTAAATTCTAAGCTCACCCAAGTTTACACAAAGTAAATTCGGTCGGAGATTATCTTACAACTCAAACCCGGTACCTTACCGATAGTTCAAAGATCGTTAACTGATAATATTTATTGTAAACGTTTACATGCTATTTATATCACAGATTGCCAACCTTGCCAACAATGTGCTTAATATTATTTTACTACCTTTGCAGATTACTTTCTGCTAGTAAAGTAGTATAGGTAGGTACTTTCCTTCCTTGTTATTCTATTCTAGGCAATTGATTATCTTCATTACTTTTGGCGGTCGCTTAAAATCTGATTTAAATGAACATCTTGAGTCGCCGGCAGAAAAGCAAATTGTTCTTGGGGTGAAACGGTTCTCGGCGTTTCGGCTTCCTGCGCGATTCCCGTTTCTTTTGGTAGGTAGTGGCTTGTATGACCAAATTTTCCAGAACTCCCTAAGTTCTGCGCAGTCCAGTGCTGCCATATTTACCCTGCTTGTGGGAGATTTTCCATGTTGCGGCGTGTGGTAGAATCGCAGACAGCGTATGCAGCTTCTACCTTCCTGGCAAACCAAATTTTTCCTGAACTGGAAATGACTCAGGCGTCAAACACCAAAATGGTTGGGTTTTTTTATTATTTAAGCCCAAATTACAACCCAGATTAGAGTTCTTAAATTACATTTTTCTCTTTCCTACCGACAATTTCATCAGGGATGTATTAAAAATTTGTTAATTAATTATTTGGAATTTTAGAGGCGGGATATATTATACATATATTATGCATTGTACACTGTACACTATACATTGTATACATTTTACTTTGTACATTTTACATAGAGATGCAGAGGGTCGCAATAGGATCCAGTGCCTTTGTTGACAAGTAAAACCGACGCGACGTGGTTCATCCGTCTTTTGCAATAAATAAATTTGTATGTACTTTTTTCCGGTTGCAATAAATAAATTTTTCTATTTCGATGCTTCAATGATGATTTTGTGCAACTGTTTTTCGTAAAAACAATGCTTCAATGAAGCTCTTTGCCGCACTGAAAATAGTAACATTTTTTGCATAGTGGTTGGCACACTTTGTATACCTGCCTGTCAGTTTCGTACATACAGGGTGATTCCTATAGTACCTGCCACCGTTTGGGAGCGTATAGGGGGTGCCTAGGGGAGTATTTTGATATAGGACACTTGGGGTCGGAAATCCAAAATAAGGGCGCCAGAACCAAATTTATCTTCTGGAATTTCACGCCTGTATGTAGGCAACCCAACCGGCCGGCGGTGCACACGGAGCGATCTCAGGCGGCGATGTGTGGCTGACACTTGATCAGAATTTTGTTTAAACCCACGAAATCCCGTCTGCAACGACGCGTATCAAGTGAATAAACACTATGGCACGTTTTACTAACACGGAATACGCGGACATGCTCTTCATGTACGGATTGGCAAATGGTAACGCACGAGCTGCACGACGAGCGTACGCTGAGCGGTATCCAAACCGTCAGTTACCCTGCAGACAGGTCTTTCAAGAAGTTCACTTCCGACTGTGCGAGACAGGGCAATTGCAGGTAAGCTGACGGAGGCTTAACTTTACACACAGATTCGTGATGCACATCGATACTTGGGTCATTTAAGCACCCATTTCAAGTGTCAGCCACACATCGCCGCCTGAGATCGCCCCGTGTGCACCGCCGGCCGGTTGGGTTGCCTACCTACAGGCGCGAAATTCCAGAAGGTAAATTTGGCTCTGGCACCCTTATTTTAGATTTCCGACCCCAAGTGTCTATATCAAAATACTCCCCTACGCACCACCTACACGCTCCCAAACGGTGGCAGGTACTATAGGAATCACCCTGTATATTATATATATGGTTTCGTAGTTCATGCTAAATGTCGAATATGTACGTATTTTGTGATTAGTGCGTATCATCACGTTTTTAACCACAACATCTATAGTATTTTAAACGGTTTTCAAATAAGAAACAATAGAACTGCACAGTTTAATACAAACAAATTATATGGAACTATCCTTAGGTTATAAAATATGAACGGAAACAAAAATGTAATTCTAACCTCACATATTGAATTTAGAGGTAACCTCAGAGCAAAGGTACTAAGGTAACGACCTACCTATATTAATCAGTTTTATTAATCTTGCAATTATTAAAAATTTTTATAGATACTGTTGCATTATCGCTTGCCGTAATTGAAATCTGTGGAAATGATTGTTTTTCATCCGTGACCACAATCGTCTTACTTTCATTTAAAGTAACTGCAACATCTGAGTCTGGAGATCCATCAAGCACAATGGTTTGGGTTGCGGATGTCATTGAGGGCCTTGTCGAACTCGAACTGCATGTTGCCTTATTAAATGTTGAGCAATACGACATGGAGGTTCCTGAGGTTTCGGAATTGCAAGAAAACATACGAGCCACTTTCGTCTTCTGCTTTATGGAATCGTCAATGTAGCCCTCTGCCACAGTGGACGATTTCCAGCCACCATGCTTTTTAATTGCAAGAAGATCTCCCCCTCTATTTGCAATATGGGATGCCGAAGATCGGCGAAAACAGTGGCCAATGTATTGCATTGGATTTGGCAAATTAAGGAATGCAGCGATTTTTCTAGGAACTTCGCCTATCTTGTTAATACCGATAGGTGACACTGTGCACCTACCGCTTCGGTATGTTAAGAAAAATCTGTTATGAGAAGTGTGCTGAGGCCTTAAATCTGCATATTTTTTAATGAGGGTAATCCACGATTCTTCAGTAATCAGAAACATGCGCGGAACTTTATTCTTTGTTACAGGAATCGTAACTGCTATCGAATCCGCATTGAATACGATGTCGTTTACTGAGATATTTAACAGTTCGATTCGTCTGCAGGCACCCGAATAACCAATTATTAAAATGATCTAAAAGTTAGGAAGGAAATAAGTTGATACGCTACCTGTGTCACATTAACCGCCGGTATTACATATGGCGGCTAAATGTTTCGGCTAGCTATCTCTCGGCCGGAAGATAGCTATCGGCTACCTTATAAGGTGTCATACGACATCATACCACGTCATAGTTAGCTAGCTGAACGATAGCCATGACTGCATTATGTTTTCAGTAACTTTCTAGATGTGTTTTAGCACGTTGGTAGTAAAGCGAACTAAAAACAAATAGTTAGGTACAAACTTCCGCCTTGCGCTGTCATAATTTGATATAAAATTGAGTTATAGATTTGAGTCACGAAAATGAACAAAAGGTCCGCAAATTTCAGTTCTGAAGAGTGCTTCTTACTCGTGGACCTGGTCCGTAAGTACCAAAATGTTGTTGAAAATAAAGTGACGAATTCAAAAAGTTGGCAAGATAAGGTTGGTGCAACTTTTATATATTTGTGAATTAAATAAGTGCATACAAGCACAACATTTTAGAAAAAGGCATGGGATGTAATAGCTACTGATTTCAATTCATGCAGCGGCCCTCCGAGAACCGCTGAGCAATTGCGATCGAAATTCGATAAGTTGAAGAAGGATACTAGGAAAGTTTTTGCTGCTGTTAGGCTTAATACCATAGCCACAGGAGGTGGGCCATTTGAAAATCCAAAAATTGATTTACTTTACGAACAAGTTATATATCGTTATATTCGTCGAACAATGTTATATGTTGCCTGAATCGTTTTCGCGCTCTCGTCTTTTGCAAAAACCCTTCTAACATTTCATCATCACTATCACTATTTACATTTAAATGTCTCAATAACGCCATTTAGTGGTCGATTCGATTCGAAACGATTAAAAATCGATTAACTGACAGAAATGCGTTCGATGACAACAATTATTCTGATTGAATATTGCCGGCGTCTCATTGGCTACGATCTGTTGGCTCAGAGATAGCAGGCACTTTTGGTTACGGCTAAGCTATCTGACGGCTATCTCGACAACCGCTAGCTAGCTCAGTATTGTAATACGCTACATTTTGTTTAGCTGAGAGTTAGCCATAGCTCTTACAGCTAACCCTACTTCGTAATACCGGCCGTAAGTGTACCTTCATTGCCAAGAAACAATCATCGCTGGCTTCCGTTACAAATTTAATGATATCTTCAAATTCTAATATTTTTGATTTTGTTGGTTGATAGTTCTCGGATTGTCGCTTCAAGAATGCATGTAGTTTGAGAAATTTGGAAATATCAATATTTTTATAAACCGAAAGGCATGTACGGAGCATTGAGTAATTGGACCACATTGTGGAGGACTTTTTGTTGTTACTCATATTATTGAAATATGCTAATAAACAGTTTTCGGTAATATTTACTACCTTATTTGCCTCACACCAATTATTGAAGGTTTTGTATTCCTTCTCGTACTTCGGCCTTGATTTTGTAGGCAATAATTTTTCTACTGCAGAGTTTGCAATTTCACGCAATTCTGGGGGCGTAGAAGAGAACTCTAAATCTGAATTCATTTTAATAAAATAACTACAAAATGCAAACTACAGATTTAAATTTTCAATTTGAATTGACATTTGTTACCAACTTTTCATTGCTGCCAATCTAAGAACTTTCATTTTCTCCATACGTATTTTGAATTAAATTTTCAAACAAAATTTTTTATTTTCACTCGAAATAGAAAAAATAGTATGAAAAACACGTGGTACAATGCTTGATTGTAATACTCCTATCTTGTGGACACTCGTGGCTCCGCTTCGCTACGCCACTCGTGCCACAAGATAATCGTATTACAATACGTCGTTCCGGTCCATATAAAAATATGAAGTTACTGATGGTTTCTCAAAGAGGAAACGTCGCAGTGAAAATCTATGCGCACCATGGTTCCTATGAGGAAGCCTGTTTTGCTTTTTGATATACTTTCAAACAGGGTCAGAAAAAATACAAACGAATTCATTTCGGTTTTTTGAACTGATTGGAATTTCCAAATTTTTAAAACAGCATTTGACCAAGCCCCAAAAAACGCAAATTTTCTAATTTAACCGACTGAGTATCTCTTATATGGTTTCCGATTTCTCCATACTGTCTATTCTTATCTTGGACACACTGTATAGAACCAAATTTGCCCGACTGGCAAGAAAATAAACACACGCTGTCGTGAGTTGAACTAAAAGTACTAGTTGGGGAGAGAAAAAATGTGTTATAATAATCCAAGGGACTGAGATTTAGATTTGCATACGTTAGATGTTCATCTGCATATGAAAACGAAAATTATTCATAATAAATTTCTGGAATTGCGCCGATACCTTTTGTAAAACCGAAAACGTAAGCGTAACGTTATATGGCTCTAAGCATTGTGCAACTCCAAAGTTTATTTTTTTGCGAGTGTTTTTATCTTGCAACTAGTAACAAAGGGTGTTCATATCCCTATGCTGAGCTGTCTCGCACACATTTGGTAATGTGCTAGGTTTGTCGACTCAGATTAAAACTTGTCATGCAATTTTTATTCTTTCATGCCTTTTAAAGTTTCCAAAATGACAATGAATGCAACAGCGCAAACAAATGATGGCTACATGTGAAAGCTGAAAGGAGTACAAAACAGCTTTAATGCTCTGCTCCAAAACGGGTAATACAAAAAAGCGCAGGTCATTTGGTGTCCGAAAGCCTACTTTGAAACACATTGAAATAACATTTAAATTCAGCAACATCGATTTGCTGGTAAAATTTGAATCCTTAGTTCCGATTACTCTTATAATCTGCAAGACCCCAAGGGATAATCTGCTTAACCGCCGAACGTTAAATATAGCTTTAAACTCTGTATAAGCAAACAAATCCAAATGCGATTGTGAATAAATTAGTGGAAGTAATGTAAGTTCTGCATCATAAACTGAAATATTCATTCAGTTTGAACCATATGAGAATTTCGCAAGAGCGCATAAAATAAATGTTTCATCGTTCCGCGCGCATATATGTCATCCCTTCGCTTCGTCCGTAAACTTTTACATTTAATTATTGCAGAAAATTAACTTCGGCGAGTATGTAGAATTTTCGTTTTAAAAGGTAAACATAAAAGGAAATGGGAGTATTTACATTACGTTGTTTCAAAGTCGAATACTTTTCTATATCTCGAGTTGAGCTTTGAAATAGATCTGTGACCCAGAAAAAAAGCACGACCAGAGCGATATGACACAACCAAAAAGGAAAGAAAGGAGCCTTTCTAGTCAACTTATACGTCACCTAAAGTTTTTCGAGGGCTGCGAACGAATATTATCGGACAAAATTTGTTCGTTGAATGTCAACCAGATTATGCCGCATAAAAGGAAAATATGCTGTGACGTTTGACAAAATAATCAAAAGTACGCCGCTAGCCGACCGTATATCACGATATTGCAATATGTTTGGATAAAACAAAAGAAATTTAGCAAAAGCGACAGGACATTGCGTCGCCGTCTCACGCGTGTTTCTTAACGTCTGATCCGTTTGGACGGTTGTTGGGATCACTTAAGATTGTTTTATTCCTCTTTCGACTCTGCAAACAATCTTCGCCGTCACTGCTGTCAGAAAAACTTTCGAAATGTTATTACGGAAGTTATCTTATTTCCAATTGTTCGCTCCTTTCTCATATTATTACTAATACGTAGAAGTAAGCCGGCGAGTCTAATTGTTGTTTTATTTGTTATGCATGACCATATATTCTTATTTGTTAAGTCATGAAAGTGTAAGTATTCATTAACGTAACCACAGCAGCTCTCTATTCAAAAGATGTAGGTAATTGAGTTTTATAAGTTTTAAAGAATATGTTTATAAAAGCGCTATAAGACAAACATATTTTTTCTAAACGTCGAAGCAAAGACGACAATGCACGACTCCGTGCGGCACATCCCATATGAATCCCCGCCGGAAAACTTACACTTCAACGTTGCCATTTTAGATTGTGCATGGTTGGTTGACTAAGTGGCAGTAAGCTTTTGATTATGACTAGTCGGTAATCGTACATACATTGAGACGGAAAAAATGTTATTTACAATTTGCTTAAAATGATCTAAAACGTCGGCATTTGACGAAATTTTGTCGAATGTCAAAAAAGGGTGATCGCAGGCAGCCACCTAGCTCAAGCTAGAAAGCTATTGCTCTGTCACGTCAATCATCGCTGGTCGCCGCCCACTGCGAAACCGGTCGCCTGTGTGGCCCATGCGAAAAAGGTAAGTTTTGCAGTAGGCGGCTACCTGCGACTGTTTTTATATTAAACGACGCGACGTATAAATATTTCACTCTAATACTCAATGAACTGCTACAAACCCTTTATACTATAAAATGCCTTTGGGATACATTGCATCGCAATAACATTTACTTGAATAGTGAAAATTTTGTTCAGAAATATAGGAGGTACACACTAAATTTCATTAAAATTATTGGTTTTGTGATCTGCGCAAGGATTTAAGTTGGAATTTTTTTTAAGTTTCCGTATACGAGTATGTACTAATTTTGAGTTCATTATTTTCATGTTGAAAAACCTCCACATACCAAAATTCGTTGGGAGGTACACGATTTTCAGGTAGGAAACATTTCACTTTTTTAAGAAATCCGGAGCAACATTTTGCTGTGTGGGATGGCGTGCGGTCACTACACCACCCACAAAACACCTGTTCAGCTAGCTCAAAACAAATCAAAACTGAAACTGAAGAACTGAAGAATTTTTTATGATCTCCCCTCGTACAGATTCGGCATCTGTTAGAAGAAAAATCCTAATATTGATTTAAATTTTCTTCAATTTCTAAAGAACTTAATCACAAATTATGACCAACAACTAAAATAAATATCGAACACCAATAGAAAAAATCCTGACATGAAATCTCCATCCTGGTCGCACAACGGATTCGAATAAACACAATTAATGTATTGACAATGACAAAAATTTATTTATTTTTTACCCAAAATTAAAAACAAAATCCCTAGAAAAGAGAAAAGCTTACTAAGCTTGTTTGAACATAATACCTCGCACGCAGGAAACTGCACTTCTCTAGGTAAATAAGATGAGAAATATTCAGTGGCTGCTCGGACCGTAGAAACTTATAATAACTTTTAATAAAGACAAACCTGTTAGAAAGGTTTCACAAAGCAGACAACTTTGTTTACTCACAATGTAACTAACTTTTTCTATATTATTATTATTTAAAAAAATTTACATGCTCTTTAACCGTCGCAGAAACTAACGGCCGCAGCAGCCTCGTTTTTACGTTGATTGCAGTATTTAAAGGAACACCACTTCCACTTTAAAATAATGTCCTCTTCAAGATTTTCATTAACATACACCGCCAATCACAACTTAGACTTGATAACGCCAGTTTCGAAGGAACGCGTCCCCGCTTATGCCGGAATAACTCGAAATTCTTCGAAACACATTATCTCTTCTAACAGCGATTAGAACAAGTGCGTTAATTAAATTTCGTCCGATAAAAACTCATCGCAAACGATCAGATGTGCTTATATTTTAACATGAAATTTTACGTTTCACAACTAAATACACAAATCCAACTCAACAATTTAAAAAAGCGATACATTTTAAACACGAATTTCGCGATTACAAAGCTTCTAAAAGGAAAAACCCCCAGACTTACAAATAAATTAAACTATTGTCATATACAAGGTGCCCCGTCATTATTTTGGTGTTCAGACCGAATTATCGTCTACAACTCTACATGACGTTCTTTGCACAAGAATATTAATAATAATAATAATGCTCTCGACCTTTTCAAAAAACAAATTCGTTAGTTTTATTAATTTTGATTGATATCACGCTGAGAGCAAGAACATTTTTATTATGTTTTTGTTACTGATTGAGGAGCAACAAAATTTTTGAACTTTTCATCATTCAAAGATCATGAAAATCCAGCCGAATGAGTGAATAGTGTAATTAATACCACTTTGTTTTATCTTAATATATAAAATTCTTCTGTACGTGTATTTAGACTGAACTCCTAAACGGCTGGATGAAATGATGATGAAATTATTTATGTCTCCGTATGTCTCTGGATCGATTCACTCTGCTTAGTTACTCTGCTTAGTTACTGTCAAGTCGCCTTTGGAAGTTAAGTACCATTTCCCATTTAAACAAAAATTCCAAAGGCGGTCGACAGCAACTCATTTTTTATCACATAGTATCTAATGAAGGTGGAAAAATAATGGAGCATCTTATCCAATAAACATTAAACACAAGACGTTACCCAAACAACTTCAATAGCTCCTATTGTCATGTACGCAGGTTGACCCGATAACTCTTTATTTCTTAAATCGGTAATAAATCACTATTTGGACGGATATGCCTTCGTAACAAAATAACACGAAATTCCCAAGAGAAAGGCGTTGAATGTATTCTTTCACGTATTGTAAAACTGGCAGTCTAATTCTCGCTAAGCTAATTAATTTCACGTGAATTGTACGAAAAAGTTAACTTTATTCCGTGGTCCACATATACTTGTTAATGCTGTTTGCTGATCAACTATTGGATTTGCTATTTTAAATTAATATCGAATTTATTTAATTAAAATGATGTGATGTGAATATAAATTCACTAATGCAAATTGGTATATGCATTTCTACAAAAATGTATGTTATTCTTTAATTATCAAATGGATAATATGCAGAGTAATCCTTGTGTCTATCATTTAATTCAATTACTGGTGGATGTTTTATTTGTACATAAGTAGAAAATCCATATTATGTGCAGTTATATTAAATGTATACCAAAAAATTTGATCTCAGGATTTGATCGCAATAATTTCACCAATTTTTGTTTTTATCGGGGGAAAGTTTTGTTGCAATGGAAAAAACTAGTGATCACATGCGTGTTACAATCGTGACAGCTTTAGCTGGAGCAATTTTATCTTATGCTTTTTATCAAAATTATTTTGATTTAAAATCAAGATCGAGTGTATTTTACATATTCCTCCACACATTTTTATCGCCTAGCTTTTAAACGCCGATGAAATGCTACTTAGCCTTTAATCACTTAACACATTATCTGATTGGTTAGAATTTGAAACAATCACCACGCTTAATGGTGAAAGTGTATTAATCATTTTAATACTACGCTCCTAGTTTAGCTATGCGAACGTTTACAAATAAACCCCTTAAAGCGGATCTAAAACTAAAACAGGTGTGACACTACGTCATTTTTCAATAGGCTTGTTACATGTGGTACATACACCAACTGTGCAAAGTTTGAACCGAATCGTCCCAAGAGTTTTTCGCTTAAAACTCGAAAACGGTCCATATCATGGTATAGTCCATATTTTATGAATAACAATTCTTTAGTAAATTAAAGAAAAAACACAATTCTGCGTCGATCAAAAGATGAACAAACAAAATCTGTCCAATAGAAAAATTTTTACAAGCGATCAAAGAAATCCCTTAAGCTCCCCGTCAATTCCTGGAGATCTACGGAAATCCCTGAAATCGGATAAAAGTCCTTATAAATCCTTTCAAAATCTTCTTAAATTGTTCCCCATACTTACTTTTGACACTCCATACTTTTCTACCGCCGCGCCGCTTTCATATGGAAAAACCTACCTTCGCCACACCTTCTCACAGGTATTTTACATAAATTAATAACAATATTTGCGATTGTTACATTTCAAATACTGCGTGGCAATATTGAGTAAAACAATTAGAAGCTAAAGTTTATTTTTGAACGAGCCAAAGAAAGCTATTTCAGTGACAAAGTGCAATTGGAAGGTAGACAAGGAAAATCAGATTTTGACGTTTTCCATGTGAGAATGAAAATTAATTTGGAACACAATCTCATGGGTTAAAAAATTGGAGTTCACATTACATGTCATATTTTATCAGGAACGACTTCATTCGGTACGGAAAAACAATTACCTACTGAAAGAAAAAGGTAAAAGTGACCGCATGTGCAGATAAGCGCATCAGGTGATTAATCTATACCTGCTTACGTTACCGCCCCTCCATATCAAAAATATAACTTATGACCAAATCATTCGATCGTGTTAACGCGAAGTGCAGTGCATCTTGTGTGGAATGGTTTCCAAAATTTTCAACTGGTTCGAAGGAGAGTGCCTAGTACCGAAAGCAAGAAAGCTAAGGGTGAATTTTGACAAGTACAGATTAGGTACCGCGTAAAACGCAGTAAGTAATTTGAATTTTTACCTTTAAACATTGGGCATACAATGCAAAATAATTTTGGAGTTGGACAATAGGCGAAGTGTGACTAAATATTTTGTATGGAAATTTACCTCCACACATGTAACTGCCGTTAGTTTCAATTAATCATTTTCGAAATCAAAAATTTATACACGACAATTGCAATCATCTTATCTACCCGGCCAAGTCTAAAATTAGAAACACATGTGTAGTCCATTGCGTCGGCCGCGTCGGCATTTTAAACAGGTGTTTATAAGTCTGTTGATAATTTCACAAAACCGCACTCACCTTTTTATTATCTTTAGTAATCATTGTCGCAGAGTTTACTGATATTGAATTAATTTGATACGAGTGAACCAAATACCTTCGCAAAATGAAATGCCTTAAAATCGAAACATGCAACTCAAGATTATGTCATCTCATGCCTGAAAACTGTACAAAAAGGGTGACTAGCAATTTCCTTCTTTCTCTATGTATTCATGTTAAATCCGGGTCCTTATTATTAGAGGCATTTAACTGGTCCAAAAATTCATTCAACATATAACGTATTCACAAACTTCTTTAGAGTTGAAGAATCGAAAAGTGGATTTCCATTTTTCGCATTTTCAGACCAGATAATTTTGTCTTGAACTTGTATTATTACCTCTATCTTGCATGAGTGTTTAATGGTATTTGTCTCAGCAACCATGACAAATGGAACGATTGAACTTGCGGCATACCTAGGTTTCGGGCAGGCCTTTCTGATCTCTAAAATTTCTACCCAAGGAGGTGCTTTTTTAATCCTCAAACGACGCCCCTAGGGATGTTGTAAAGCACATTAGAAATGCTGTGGAACATTCAAATTCATTAGCCCATTGCGTAAAGACGTGGTTTGGGTAAGTGTAACATCTAAAACGATGTTTTAAATTTTAGGGGCTATTTATCAAACCAAGTTCATTCAATATATGAAAATTAACTAAAAATACTGTAGTTGAAGCGTGTTAGTTAAGGAATTTCGGAAATGAATGGTGGTAACGCAACCACAAACGATGTCATTTGGGAATAGAAGTTTTGGTGTGTTTTTTAAAGTACCTTACAATTTAGAAATAATTTGAAATAATATAGAAGGTCCAAAATGTCCAAAATCATTAGTAACTTGAACAAAAGACGTGATTTTGGCAAGCATTATACCCACAACAATGTTCTTAGGGACTTTACAAGTTATATGAAAATAAAATACACTTTCGTTTGCCCGTTATTAGATAAGGGGTAAGGCTTTATGGCTTAAACGTCACAAATGCCGCTGTTTATATTTCATATTTTTAATTTAGTGCTAATATCACTGCGATTTACACTCGTCAAAATGAACATAATATAATTAATCAAGTAGGTATTAACAAAAAAAAAAACAATAAGGTAAATAACAAAGCAATATAGCGAGAAAAAGAGACAAACGGTTACAAAAATGGTACAAACTATGAAATATTATCCGCTTCTAAGAATTCTTCAATTGAATAGAAGGCATTGTCTAGCAGGATGGTTTTGATTTTGGTTTTTAGGGCATTTTATTGGAAGATTGCGAACATCATGTGGTAGCTTGTTGTAAAATTTTATGTCCATATTTTCAAAACTTACAGAACTTTTCGTTAACCTCAAATCCTTGTGAATTATGTTATATCTTCCTCTGGTTTTATATTCATGCATACACTGGTGAGTAGCATAGTTGGAAACATGTTTCTTTATGAATAGAATTGCCTCTAGTATAAAGATACTTGGGAAGGTAAGTATTTTCAACGTTTTGAAAATATTTCGACAGTCATTTCGGTAGCTTATGCCAGCAACGATGCGCACTGCTCTGCGTTGTAGGCCAAAAACACGGTGTCTGACGGGGAGTTGCCCCACGCGAGAATTGCATATTGACATGAGGGCATCAGTGAAGGGGTGGTGTTGGAATTCAAGCTATTTGGATAAGTTTTGTTCAGTCCAACACATTTCAAAAATTGGTCCAATTTTAAATTTTTGGTACTTTTGAACTTGGGATGTCCTACAATCTTTAGGAAGGAGGTTGTGGATTTTACCGTTCGTTTAGGAGCCACAACGCATTAAAAAAAAGGTTAACTCAGTTTTTTAGAAAAGTTGGAAAAAATGGGTGTTTATTGATCGCTTTTAACAATTTTTCTATTGGACCGATTTTGTTTGATCATCCTGTGATAAACGCAGGATTTTATTTTCTTTTTTTTCTAAACAAGTGTTATTCATAAAATATGGACCGTTTACGAGTTTTAAGCGAAAAACTGAAAAAAGTCTAAACATTTTCAGGTTTTTTGACTGCCAAAACTTGTGCCCGGAAAAAATTGGTGTGCACTCTTCAAAATTCATGTTATTTGGACCCAAATGGACCATTTCAAATAATAAACTCTTTTACACGGCTTTGGTTATAAATCTTTATTCAAAGGTAATAGCGTAGTTTCCCGCACTGTAACGAAAATAATGCGGAAAAGTGATAGTTTCCGAACCATGTTTGCATGGCAGTAGGGAGAGCACGCACGGGCGTAAAAAAGTTTAATGATTGTCACATGAAATTCAGGCATAATTTCATGAAGGCATGAAAGGCGCCTGAAATTCCTACTAACTGATTCGTTAATTAACCTAGTGTGCAGAGAATCTTGAATATTAAAGTGTATCATATTTTGCTACGCCTATAGTAAGATTCATAGTATGTAAAACCGCGGATTCTATACATCGTTATAATAAACAAAACGCTTTAAACACAGATACTCTGCATAAACCCCTTCTGATCATCAAGGGCAAATATTTATTCTGCTTTATCTGGTAACCTAAAACAATATAAGCTGAAATTACAATGATACCAACGCTGTTGACACTGCTTCATAATATTAAATTTTCAAAGCTCTGTATACGGATACGTTATTTCCGGGATTGAACGTCACGGAGACAGCGATATGAATCGATGTCAAAAGATGGTGAAATGGATTAAAAATGCGGCCCGTTTACGTTTTACGATCCTAACATTATTGTGCATTAACCCAAACTAAATTATTTTGAAAACGCGACACTTAAAGGAGATTTGTGTTGGAAGGTCAACAATAAGGTCAGTAATCTGCACTTAAACATCCAAGGGACAGACAAGCTGCTAAGCTAACAGACTTGACTCTTAATCCACCCTCCATTTCAGCCGCACCGTTATCGAACCTTGGTGTTATGCAAACTTACAACAAACATTTGAGATTAATTTTCGATTAGTTGTTTAGGCTTTTAGGTTCGCTATTAATAATCCCGCTAATTTGCATATCCTGGTACCCCAAGACTGACTCGGTGCCAACTACGAGAGCGTGTCACAACTTTGCGGAAGAGTTTATCCTTAATTATTTTTTTAATTAAATCGTTCTATGGTTAGTTAAATATTTATCTTATAAGCGTAATCCTTTTGCACTTAAACTTTAAATGGAAACTCCACATGCATACAAAATCTTTTATTTCTACGGTTTAAATTTAACCCGGCGCACTCAAACGCCCTGATTCGTATCTAAATTAATTGTATAACACATTTAATACAATCGCATTTTAATTAAAGCCGGTTTGAAAATTTGTTGCTATCTAACTCTCCACTGACAAATTTAGATTACAGAGATAGCTTCGTTATTACTGGGAACCACATATTGATTTATGTAAAGTTTGCACTTACCGCGAGGTTTACACAAGTTCAGAAACTCATCGGAATAAAATGTTTGTTTAATGAAACCGTGGAACGAGATAGTTGAAGGGTTAATCTAATTAGGAAATTTGACACACTATTTTTTAAAGCAGGATATCTACTCGTATGTGAGATGAACTTTATGACGTAATGGGACTTTCTGTTTGCGGACGGTATTACTTTTCTGAAAGTTTATTTCTACGTACTGAAGCTTAAGGGTCGGTTATTCATCTTCTTTTATATTTATTTTTGTATTCAATTTATTTTTATTTTACAAATAACCATTTGACTTGCCCAAATTAATGAGAGACTCAAAATATACTGAGTTCATAAACCCATGTAATTTTTAGAAAAAAAATTGCAAACACCTTAAACCTAAAAAAGATAAGGAAAGAAAAATAACATTGATTTATTATTAACAAAACAATCACTTCGCTGGAAGAAAATTACAGTTTAGTAGATAGAGAATAGGTAGCTAAAATGAATAAAAAGAATACACAAATTAAATTCATTAAACTGGCATTTGAAAATTTATTTTTATGTTTATTTATTTATGAATAGGTTTCTTAGAGCTCGAATCGCAATCTCTCTTTTTCGTGTAGACAATAGAAACTGGAGCTACGAAAAGAAAATGCAGTACTATTCTATAGGCAAGATCTTACTGATGGTGGAGTCAAAACTGGCTAATAGAATACTCATCTGACACAAAAATGCGCTGCAGTCACTTCCATCGCATACCAGGATAATTTGTTATGAATCAAAGGTTTTTTGTAGGCAACTTGGACTAGGGCGGGAGTCAAATGTCCTATTCGGTTGCAACGTGTGCTTTCAGAATTTTTCCATAAAAAATAAACGTAAAGGCTTTCCACGGTGTTAGCTCTGTTTAGTTAAAATTAAAAAAAGCAGCAAGTACAGACATGCAAACAGAAAAAACGATAAAAAGTAATGTAAGGTAATGAATAATTTAAAAATAAACACACGCCCGTTTACGAAATAGAATTTAGTCAAAGTTTATTTACATTTCGAAAATGTGTTTAATTCAGAATGCACACCTTTCCAGCATTTGTAATGTAGAGTGAAATTAGTTCGAGTACACGGAGGGTGATTTAGTGACATTAAAAAGTGTGCTTTATGTTAAACTAGGGTCGGATTGTACGTGCACGACTAAGCCGAAAGTTAGATTTTCAGAAGTTACTGCTGCAAGACGTCTAATACAATTATCGCCGGTTTAAATTACTTTTACATTCGTAAGACATGTTTAAAGCTCCTTAAATCTAATCTCATCTTCCTGAAAGGAAAGATTTCCCTTCTTATTAGAACATGCCTACGGTTTAACCAGTACAACTACGAAAACCTACGAGTTCACTTATAATTGGTAGCTAATAAATTGAGAGTGAAAGATGTTGGTTATAAAAAAATTTGACCGAAACAATTTGCATAATGCCGTAATTTTTCTCCGTTAATCATTTCAGAACATTAGATTTGCTTGTAGATAACAGTGTATATTAAATAATGTATTCGTATTTGCTAAATTAAGAGCTATAAAAACTGCATGCTATCAATGTATCTTAATTATTCATGGTATGGTTCAGAATGCTAAATAATGGTAAACTTTTTAACTCCGTTACGTTTCAAAACCGTCTGCCCGTTCAATTTTCATCAAACATACTCATTCGTAATGTATCCACAATTTATCCCGCTGTATATTATCGTGTGTAATTATGATCTTTTTTCTTCTTTCCAGTTTCCTCAGATTTCACTTGAACATTTGATTTTAACATTAGAAATGTTTATGTTTTTGTATGTGGGTTTTAAGTTACGAGTTTCGTTCAAGCAAAAAAGACAACGGTGTCGCATCAAGTAACGGTTGTGCCATACTGCTGGACTTTATATCGAAATTAAATGTCAAATGACACATTTTTACATGCAGTTTATCTAAAATATGATTGTAATCGACGCACAAAATCGGACATTTTCTTCTACTATTCTGAACAACATATCTTTATGAACAAAACTCAATTCCTTTTAATCAAATCCAATTTTTTGTGGTTTCAGAAACGGTAAAATTGCATGCAGGATAACAGCCTAACTGCCTCTAGGCTGAGCTCTTTTACTAGTCAATTACAATTAAATTACTAATCAAACATTTTTGTATCAACTTCAGTCAGTCCGGTTTAAAATTAAGGTCATTTTTCTTAGACAACATAGGCGATGGCCCTTCTGCAGACTGCGATGTTGATATAAAACTAGGTGTAATACAGTCTTGACAATGAATCAGGAAAGAAAGGTGATTACTTTAGAGTTTTTATCTTTTAACGATAAATCACGGAACTCGCGTTATTATATTTTACGTTTAAAACACAGATTATCGAGCATATCGACCCTCTACCAATGCAATGCCCAAACGACTCTATCCTTAAGAACCCAAAAGATCACTCACGACTGAATCGCATGCTGTTTACTGCAACTCATCTAATTAAATACGGTTAATGATACTCAATTGAATGGTCGGATTAAAATTTCCCAAATCGGATACCCAGTAATGCTCATTTGTCTCGAATTTTGGATCAATCGTAAGAGGACTGCGATAAGGAAATAAATTGCACGACTTTGCAGCTGTAATGCTCGTTTTCGCTTAACATATAACCTATAGTCGGTTATTAATGAATGAAGGAAACTGAATTTCTTCCACAGCGGTAGTAAGTTCTGGTCATTCAATCTTACGTACTTCGTCACAACTTACCAATGGGGTTCGACGCGACTCAATTTCTGTCTTAACTGTTTCCCTAGGAAACTGAGAAGATACGATGGTAGTAATAATAGTGAATTCAAAGTGTTTCCCTAAACGTGTACGTTAAACTTCCCATAAAAGTCCCAAATTAGCTTCCCCCAAAAGAACAAATCACGAGTCAATAATGATCGAGATATTGATCGATTAAATTAATTACTGAATTTTAAAACGATTTTCCATAAATAACTTGATATTCCGAGCAATTTGCACGTATAGGGCCAAGTACAAGTAAAACACATAAGGAAATTCTTACCTTGAGTAAAGCAAGCCGTTGACGCCAAGAAGTGAGGTCTGTTCTTGACTCCAATCCTGAAAACAATCAAAGAAAAACCTCCCAAGCCGCAAGGCTCGGTATATAATTAGTTGATTACCTGAAGGGATTTGCACTAGAAATCAGAAGTAACCTCCCTCTTAAAGAAGAGGGCTACTCGTAGATGAAGCAACGATTGCCGATGGAAATTACATTACATCAAATTCCAGTCGAAACCTAAAGAAGGTACTTACGTCAAAAGGGTAATACGCGTATGTAAAACCTCCACTGGGAGCACAGGCGAATCCCGTCCAAACTAATCACTTCAGAATTATGAATTCAATCACCAGAGATCGATATATTCGGAAGATGGCAATTATAATTCCATGCGTGCTACCTTACGCTTTGAGCTGTTTTTTAATCGACGGGTACTTCCATGCGGATTACGAAGAAAAGGAAGTGAATATGGACACCGAAAATCAAGGCAAAGAAAAATATTCGCGGCCATTTCTGCGGGGAAAAATTGCGTGGTTAAATTCCATCAATAGGTGGAGTCATTTATCAAATCGCTTTAAATGTTACGGGGGTTCTTCGACAACTAGTAAACCGTAAACAAGCTAAATTTAAGAATAAATGGATACACCTTATTTCCTTAACAGCGGTTACACGGCTCTCTAAATTAAAACACAACTTTTACCTTCCATTGCTCCAACTCCTAAAAGAAATCAAATACTTCAGGAACGACACTTGAAGCGCCTCTAGACCCCACGTGTTCAATAAAACTGGTAGTGGTCATTTATGTACGGTATGTTCATAAATCCCGGTATGACAACTGAGTGCTTCGTTAATTTCATTTGAAAACTATCCACCGATTGTAATTGATAATTTTGATTTAAAAAAATCCCAGTGTACAGCGCAGACTTGGCCCGATCAGACTTTTGGCGTTTCCCCAAGTTGAAAAAACATCTTATACACTTTTCTACAGATGATGAAGTCAAAGGCGTCGTGTGGTCATGGATTAAAAACCAAGAGATTCGACTGTTAGACAATTTTGTTCCTTAACTCATCAAGTAAACAACACATTTAATGGAATGGTCTCCATTTGCGTTGTGCGTTCAAGAATTGCAGTGGACATTTTTTTCCGAATTTTCAAAAACTAATTTCATATTCCTGATTTTCATGTTCAAAAACCCCCATATACCAAATTTAGTTGAAATCAGAATTTATTTCGCACCTCCGTTGAGGGGTGCGCCCTTTCGTGGTAGAAATTTTGAAAATTCTTTTGCAAAATCGGAAAGGGCATACCTCAAAACCTATACAAAGACGTGCCACCAGTCTGTATAACTCTTATGTTGTTGAGAAAAAATTAAAGAGGAAATGCAAACTTTACCACCATACCACAGGGTGACTCCCAAACGAAACACGTTGGACCCTCGGTTTATTTGGAAAAAGTGCTTGTTTAGCAGATTTCCTCTACCACCCAATTTTTTTACATATACAGATTACATGTATGTAACACCCTGTATATCGGAAACTATTGCACAAAAATAATGTGTAAAAAACACAGATTATCATCATAAAGGTAGAGGAAAATTGCAAAACACCACAAGGGCAAAAAAGGATATAATGCATAAGAATAATTAATGGACCTTACATTTGACGGAAGAGTTTGTTCCCTGTATTGCTAATGAATACGAATTTGTTTTCAATTGACAAAACGAATTCGGGGTAAGCACAAACATTCATAAATTTAAAACACATTTAATGATCAAGCGATCCATAATTATATTTTAAGCAAAACGTGACATTTTAGAAAGTTTTCTCTTTATAATTATGTACGAGCCACAAAATGATTTGAGCTCGGAGAAATCTTGACAAAAATAACGACACTTTTATAGACAAAAGCGAGATTAAAATCTTATTTACAAACAACATTGTTAAGAAAAAAGCGAGTATTTTTTATCTTTGGCATCTATCCTAAAGCCATCCGCGCGTTTAAGTGCGCCGTGTTTTGCAATTGTAATTAACGTCGAAGAGAATTATTTTAGGTATACAAAAATTTTATTTAAATTGTAGAAGGCGGGTGGTAAGTTCGTCTGGTTCAGAAGCAATCCGACCTTCTTGTGTCTTTGCGCAAAAAATTCAATAATTCAAGATGCAACCCAATTTGATAAGAATAAAGGAGGAGCTATTTCAGGCGGAGAATGCTAATCTTAGAAATGCAATAATAAACCCTTTTTGTAGTGAACTCTGAAATGAAATTTTTATTATCTTTGTTTTGTGTGTGTGCTTCTTTCTGGCGAAGGAAGTCTACTCGTACACTCTGAATCATGACTGCCAGCTGAGTTCGATGTCAAGTTCATAAAAGTCCAGAACGTTCATTACTTAGGCCGTATGATGGCGAACGTAAATTTTCTTTACGTATTAGTAAACTGTAATTTTTCAAGTCTCAGAAAACCGGAGGTGGTTGTTTAAATATACCATGTATCACTCGGATGTTTCAATTTTTTGTACCATATTATATGCTAATGCACGTGTATGTTTATGCATACATGCTACTTCGGTTAAATGTGTTTTATCGCCAACTTAACTTAGAATGCATTATCCTGCCACGATTGTAATTAATTATCGTACCACCAAGTACGAAATCCATGACTTCAACGACTCTTTCTTTTCTTTTGTTACATATTAAAAAAAGTGTACACCAATAACATACATTAATTCAAGAATGGCTGTTCGCCAAATATCCTCTACAATCGAAAGTGCAGCAAAAATCCCACGTCATTAGCCAAACAATAATGACCACAGAAAACCACCCGTAATTGGTAAATTTATTTGTAATCCCCTGTAATGTGTCTTTGTTATCCGACACAAATGTTCAAATTCTCTTCGTGTACCTAAGTATGCCCCACGAGTCCATATGATCGTTTGCGTCGTTCCCCATGAGTCTACTCCAGGCAAGAGATCAGAACTGCTTTGGTAACCGTAATCATTTATAGTATTTCTTTACTATCATGTTGCTCTCTTGTTCAACCGGTCCAACCCCAACAACTGTATCAAACGAGATAGTTGGGATCACAAACGGTATTCGTTGTAACAGTGAAATCGCAACCCTTGCATATTGATGGCATTTCTACTTGCCACTGTGCTGGATGAACCGATGTTCTAACTACCAGTGGCGGCTGGTGCTAAAGGTCTCAAGGGCACATGCTCATTTAATCGCCGAGATAAATGGCAGAACTAATGAGCATGTCGGTCAGTGAATTATTTTTATTTGATATACATTCATATTGTATAACGGATGGTATCAAATCTTTCTTGCGTCCTTTCGCATGCAGATTAGACGTACTTTAAGGCTTAAGGCTATCTTCCAGCGCATATTCCGCCGGTGCCCCAAATGCGAGTATATTTTGCTTCATTTGCTTGACTTCGGTTATCTCCGTATACGTGATTGAAAGTCGTTATAGGGCACGCAACTCGTGAGCCCCAGTACACATTTAACTTTTGTGTCTTTTATCTTGTTTTTTTTAACTATCCAAAACAAACTGCTAGATGTAATATTTATTGGCAGGAAATATTAAAAGAAATGCAATCTGCATTCGTTGCTTTGGAGGCCCACAGATACGCCCTTCATGAACAAATTGTTATTAATTATTCGACACGCTAGATAGTGTTAAAGAATTTTCTTTCCACCGTGATAAAAGTGAACGTTAAGTCCATTCAATGTTTGGTTTTGTGATTTAATCGAGCCCACATTTCGCCCCAGACAAGAGAAATGTTTCTATTTTGTACCCATCAGAATTAAATCAGGTGTTAATTGATAATTTGTTAATTAATTCTTTGGAATTGTGGATGCGGTTAATTCTGCTGAATCTCTCTAATTAATAAAATTTACGTCCGTATCTCGTGGAGGAGACTGGAGGTATCCTAGAAAAATTATAATTATTTCTTTTAAAGGTTTGGTTAGTACCTGTACTTAATTAAGCAAGGGTGCTAGGTGCTTCTGAGTGGTTTTAGTGACCGTTTGCCACCACACACAGCATTTTTATTTGGCACCCAACGTGGAGCATATGGCAATATGATACTCAAATCAAACAAGGCCTTTAGGGATGTTACGTTGACCACCTTGTAAGAGAAGAAGCACATTTTCTGTATTTACCCATCTACGTATCTCTTTCCACCTTTTCACTTTTACGCTAAGAATTCACTTTGCGGAAAGCACGTTCCATTGCTGCTTAGAGTTGGGTAACAATAAATTAGCAAGAGGAATCGCGCAAAGGTCATTTACTGGTCATACAATTTTTTGTTGGGGAAATGAGACCTTTAGGAGTTTTTTTAGGGATAGAGGTGAACCATTACTCATAGTCGTTTACTTAAATTACTCCGACTGAAATTTTGGGTTTCGAAATGGCATTTAATGATGCTATGGCTATTTAATGTTGTTATGGGTAACAGTACTATCAAACAGATCAATCCCGCCGAGTTCCGATCGGTGGTATTGGATGCAAGCTTAAAATTGAGTCGAAGCGATAGGTGCTTTTCTAGTTTCAGTGACGAATGGCACACTAATTGAGAGCTGTAAATTTGCTCGTACAAATCCCTTTTAATAATATCGAAAAATTCTCTTCCTTGACTGCCAATGAGGTGGAAAATATTCTCCAATCAAAATGACGCCCACTTCCGGCATCGTGTCTGAACTTAAGACGGATGTAGTAGTGTTTCGGAGGTCCGTCCAAGCTCAAAAGAGGGATCCAGAAAATACCCCCTATCGAATATGTACAAAACAATAATTACTAATAAATGGAGAGAATAGTAACAAAAGAAATTGCAGTCATTAATAAGTAGTGGGCTTACCTTGATTAATTAAGAAACAAAGCAGCAAAAGTATTTACTTGCTTAAGCTATAGAATATATAATTGTGTTTAGGGGTAAATTCGAAACGGAGTTGCCCTAGCACACCTCTAAAAAGCGGGACTATTATAATGTAGTCGTAAATTTTATTACAGCCCAATGGAAATTTGTCTTTATTTTTCATTATTTATTGATTAATACCAAAGGTAATATGATAGCTTACCACTAATTATCTTTGCAACTAGACGCTGATTACATAATAATTAGTGATCATTAATTACTCGTTCCAATGCAAATTGCAGGCGAACTATTGAATATTCTCGGTAGCTACAGTGTGGCCAACAACATTCCACATTTGAGGACACAACCCATGAGTTTTTTTTGTACCGCAGGGTAGATAGAAACAACACAGTTTAAGAACAGAAAAAATTCCAACATCAAGATAACATGGCTTTCTGTTTTTAAATTAAACAGGAGTTTATTTTCTCATGTATGTATTAATGATTTTTAATTCTTGATCACTGCAAATATTGGTTGAGATTCGCTGACATACTTAAATCGTAACTGGCAGGCGCATTCTTTGCTTTTCAACTTCCCCTTCCGGCATCCTTCTTTTCTAGTTACGAGCACGTTTGAATTCGACACGTGTAGGATGAAGTTCATGAAGTTCTGATTGTATTTTCCAAGTATAGTTATTGTGGCGATTGAACCTATATTTTGTGGATCTATGATTTAGTTTCGACCAGTTGCTGCATTTTTTGCCGAGTTTGGGGGGCTATACTTTTGGATTCACCAATTATTTGAGTACGGTCAGTTTGTTTTTTCCACCTGGTTAATTTCTTTAGGCTCCAGCCGATTTCTGTCCATGGTTGCGGTAATTTCATTGTTGTCAGTTGTTGTGAGTAGCCCCCTTCTTTAAGTGCTTTGTTAGTTGCTAGGTACGTTTAAATGGTTCATGTGAGTAATTTTTAGGGTTCAAGTACCCAGCACAGGGTTACAATCAAGTTGTGGGAATCCTTCATTTACACGTACATCCACGTGAATTACGGGATATCTACAGTACCTTATCAAGACAACTGTATATCTAATGGCGACCATGTCGTTGTGAAGCTTACACCAAAGTAAGGTCGACGTTCACTCAACATGTAATCTCCACGCGTAGGAACATTTCATTGGGACTACTACAATAACTTACTGGTATTAAAATAAGTAATAATTAAATGGAAGCCTCTTCAAGGAGTATATGGTGATTGCTTTCGGAAAACTTTAATTCATTTTTTCCTCGCAGTTTATAATTTGGTTACCTCCTCAATGATATAGATATTTGAATTTAATTTAATTTTTGAACGCCATTATTTTGTCGGTAATTCATTGTGACTTATGACCGATATTAAGCGCGGTATTGTTTTGGTTGAATACACTGCTTTCCTTCCAAAGCAGTAGTGCGTAGTTTAGATGACCTTGAAGGTGGTTACAAGACCCTTCAAACATTAATCAATTAATTCATTACTGAGCCACGTAGTTGGGGTTACGGATACTGTAACCTAAATTTAATTACGCGATTTATTTATGTACAATTAATTATTAAATTCTTAAATTGATTGACTGTAATGTATAACATGTGCATTTATAACACGCGACCGCGAAATTCAGTATTTTCACGTCGGCATCGATGTTGGACCTTAAATTAGAAACTATTCAATTTAACTTCTAAAACATTCTCGAATAAACACATCCTGTTTCCCAGAAAATGCGTCACATTCGCCTTCGTTCATTATCGCTAGTAGCGACTTGATGGCGCCCCGATGTCGCTCTAGAGTATTCACTAAAATGTTTTCAGTATTTGTCAGAAATTATTAAATTATTCTAAAATTACGGTATGGTACGATATTGTGCCCCTTTGTATGTCGCGAGCTCGTGTTAACATTGCACTTGCATAAAATCTGCAAAAGAAAATTAAGAATCCAGAACTACAATTGTCATCAAGTGGCATTACAAATCCAGAAAAAAACACTCACAAATGCTATTGTTGCTGCCCTAAATAATGAAAATGTAATTACATGTAGTTTACGCCGAATAAAGCACATTTCTTCCAACGAAAAAGTTGAAACTAAGAACCCATATTCTAGAATCATTACGAAAGGCCTACAACATTTCTAAGAAATTATACCATTATTTTGGAGGTTATGGAACGTTATCAGGTAACCCTTTTTTTCCTTAATTTTCCTTGAGGCCGCGCGCTTCGTGGTTTTATTGCGTTCATTTGTATTTCCACATTAAACATTTCCAGTCAAAAAAATCTCATTACTTTTTCTCGCTTTGTAGAAATGATCCCCCTAACCCTTTCGTGAATCTCGACCTTTATTCTTAAACCTGTCCGCTCCTTGTTTACGCACAATTTATTTCTCTTTATCAAAAGCGGAATCTTTATAGCTTCCGCATGACTATTCCTGCAATGATGGGATTAAGATCGCCAAGCCTATAAACGTGCCAAAGCGGATGATTCGTTTTGCAGGTAAATTTGATATGACTTTGCCAATAAAAGTGTATTCCTTTACATACGTATGTCCCTTGTTTCGTTTACCTAATGTAATTTGAAATCAGTATCGCGCCGAAATAGTGTGGGGCGTTATTCGGTAATTTGATAACTCATAAAAGCAACGTGGATAATAAAGGAAATCCAGTAGAAGACTACAAAAAGAGGCTTCTGTTGAGTGAATTTATTATGCAAAATATTTTGAGTAAAAGCGCACCACAAACAGGCTTCCTTTTATTACAGGAACCTTTACAGGCCGTCGTAAAATCTCATCCACATGATGAATTTATGTTTCTTTTTGCTAGTGTTCCCTAATTGGGACCTGCTAGTGAAATTTACGCGTTGTGTTTAGACGCCTTCCTTCCCCTTCGCTCCTTACGCTCTACTGCACATTCGAGAATTTTTTAACGGCCGAACTACTCATGAATTACGGTGACTCTATAAAATATTTTCTTTCACACACAAAACTCCTTTTCGTTACATTGTTTCCTTTGTTTCAGGTGAGCAGATCGCGAAGGAAACTGAAAAATTATACAGGAATGTGAACAAAAAACTTCAAGTAGGATTTTTATGTAAGTAAGTAATCGTTAAAGATGTTTGCGCCAGCAGTTTAGTAAATCTTTTCTATCATGGCACTTTTGAAGTGCTCTTCTGCAGCTTAAAGTCTGTTACTGATAGGACCGAGGGCTACATGAAGCAATTAATCGAAACAAAATAGACAAGTGCGGTGAAAATTTATGTTTAGTTAACGGTTTTGTCACCCATAATTGGGCTAAAGAATCGTCCAAGAACAGCCCTTAAAGTGAGTGTAATATTCGAAAATCCTGAATGAAAAATTATCGACACGTCAAACTTCACTTCGGCCGCATTTCAAACTTAAGATATTCAGATTTCAATAACTAGCGCAATACATTTTATTAAATTTCCTCTCGTGTAGGCATTTGCAATATTTCATTTCCAATTTATTTCCATTGTTCTTGGCAAATCAGTGAATTTGATTGATTTGCAGCTCTTGTGTGATTCGATACATATTTGACAGAAACACCCCGATCATTTTACCACGTACGTAAAGTGCTGGAATAAAAATGCAGAACGAAAACAAGAACTAATTACAGAAGCTCGAAATGGAAACACTGCTAAGTCGAGCATTAAATTTTTTATTTAGCTTTCAGCATAAAAATTTATTGTGTTGGCTTAACCTTTTTGGTATAACTAACAGTTATCAGGAAATTGAATTTTTTATAGACATTTAAAGGCTTGCTTGAATATAAACTCTAACATTATTTTCTTGTTATGGCTTACGGTTATTATCTCTTTTGGTAGCATCGGTTGTAAAATGACCTTTTTTAGGTGTGCGTATCATTGCGGAGTTTTTCTCCTAAATTTAAATATAACGCATAAAATTAAAACAAAATGAGAATTTTTAGTGTGGCGGTTAATGTAAATGTAATATTCACAGTTACGATATTTATCGGACCTAAACAAAATATGAGATTAATTAATTTTTTGTGGCTTCAACCGATGAAGCTTATAGCATTACATGTTCGACTTCAATTCCCTTTGTAAGGGAAGTCCAGTAAATGTCACCAACATAAGCTGCCAATAGAATTGTAAAACTTCGATTCATGTAGTAAGTGACACGAAAATTGCTATACCAAGAATACGTGACAGTTTTTTAAATGAAAATTGGCCGACACGTTTAACTACTTAATATTTGATACTCTTCCAGAATTTAGTCAACTGGCGTTGGCGATGTGTCCCTGATAGGGGCTAACAGGGGTGCATCTCCACCACTTTAGTTGCCATTGCTGGGCCACGCCATATGCCAAACAGTGTGGTGGATTTTGTGGATTGGAGAGATTGTGGGGGGGGGGGGGTGGCTAATTGAGTGTTATCCGACACGGTCACAACTTCGCCACTGGAATATCTGCATTAGAAGGAAATTTGCTTCCTGGTGACAGCCTCTCCCCCTTCGTTTCCGATGCCTCCGTGCTTTGATCTCATCTCCTTCTTTTTTGTTTCCTCTCCGTGCCTCCCTTCTTCCACCCCCTTGAGTACTCGTCTGCTTTCTTTCTTCATTTTGTGTTTGGATCTGCTCCACTGTTCCCATCTCTCTATGCAAATTCCCAAGGCCGCCACCGTTTGGTCTATGGGGATGTCCCATGTGAAGCAGGACCGGTTTACTTTCCATTCCGAGGCACGTAGATTCTTGCCCACCTGCAGGATATGATCTTTGTTCCTCCTGTTGATATGTTCCCAATATCTCAACTGTCTCATCTTCATGCTCCTGGTGATCGTCTTTCCTTTTACTAATTCCCTTATCTGCTTTCAGGTGAGGTTGCTGTTTCCCATCAGTATCCTTAGTGCCTTCCGTTCTGCCCTTTTCGTTATTTATATGTAGGCCTGTCATCCAGGTATACCTCGCTGGTTTGGGCGAAATCCTCGATGTCTGCTATCTTGTCCGCGATTACGCGTAGGTGGTCCGCGTACGCCAATAGTGTCGGTAGTTGTAACTGGCCATCTGTGCTGAAATTCCTCACCACCCTCCTTGTTTGCTCTATGGAATTTGAACAAGTTCAGCAGCGTCAGAGAGGTGTATTGCTAGAAGCCATAGTTTGGTTCATGCCCTCTAGTGTTCACCTAGAATCCTCTTGGTCGTGAATATATGGTCGTCCGTTGATCTGCCTTTTATAAAACCTACTTGGTATACTGGTGTCTTGGATGTGTGACCCTTTAGGCACTGCAGTAGATAGGTTGCGTATATCTTTACCGGCACTGCATACCGAGATTCTCCTGTGTTCCTTGTGGTGACCTGACTTTTGGGATGGGGAACTGCACTGCCTACTGCCATTCTTTGGGGACCAAGTTCCTGGTTCATACCTCCTGAATTAATTCATGTAGGTCCTTTATTAGCCATTCTGATGGGTATTTAGGAATTTGGCCTAGACCCAATCCTGCCTTGTCATTTTCCCCTTTTTCGGGCTTCCTAATATCTCCATCATTTCTTCCATCGCGAGGGGTGGCGGTAGTGGTGTGATTCTTGTTCCTGGTGCAGGAGCTTCTCCGATGCTGTCAATGGTGCATATTTTTTGGTTCTCCCTTGTTTCTTTCTTCTGTTTTGTATGTGCTTATACATTTCCGCATTGATCTGCATTGGTTCTAAGCTTGGCGATGTTCTCTGCAAATTCGGCGAATTCCTTGATCTCATTTTGCTCAAAGGTTCTGTTTCTCTCCTCTCTGGCCTCCTTTAGCTCTTTCGTTGCTTCCGGTTTGTGTGGGATTTGCCCAAACCTGTCCAGCGTTCTGCTGTGGTTGTCCAACGGCCATGGCTTGCTTCCTGTTCAGTTACATGCGCCGATTATGTCCCCCAAGTGTGTTCCCTGCTGCTTCCTTGCGTGTCGGCGATCCTAGTTCAAAATGGTACCCCTTCTTCCTTTTTGTTCCTGATCTCGTCCTGCTCCTTTCTTCTCCGTTCTCCCGCTTTGCTCCCTGCCCTTTCCTTCTTATTCGCCCCCCCCCACCCCCTACTTTTGCCCTTACTATGGTACGATCCTACTGGTTCTGGCCTATACTCCCACTGTGTTCGTGATGCTTATTTCCTTTGATTTAGTCTTTACTATGTGGTCGATTCAATTTGAGTTTCCTCTCCTCCATCTTGTCAGCACCGTTTGGGATTTGCTGAATGTGTTTTCCCCCTCAGTCCATCTACATGTACCATTGTCCTAAGCTCGCTGCCATTCATGTTGTCTTGCTAGTGCTTGAGCATTTTCCCTATCCTTTGTTCCTCCCCTTCCCTCCGTCTAGACTACCTAGTTGCACATTGAAGTCACCTAATATGATGCCGCTCTTTTGCTCTATTATTTCGCTCAGCTTCCCGAGTGCCGCTTGTCCTTTTTTATCCGAGAGTCTGTGGCATCCTATAACCGTTCCTATGCTCGTCTAGATTTGGGTCATAAATATACTATCACTTCTTTCTTCAATTTTCTCAACCTCAATGCCTCGGCATTTCCTGATTACAATTGCTGTGCCTCTGCTGGTTTTCTCCTTCCCTCCTCCCATCCACCAGTCGTAGTTTCTTGTCGCGCCTATCCCACTTGTCAGTTCAGTTTAGTGTAGTGTAGGCTGGCTGCATCTATTCCTTTGTTTTCTTAATTCGTCGTCAATTAGCTCCCTTTCCACGTGGCTATCCTCATGCTCTTGGATCAACCTGTTTGGCCGCTATTGCTAGTCGTTTAGGTGGTATTCTGCCGTCTTAATCTTGGTGGAAGGTGATGGATGCTGTCTATGGATCGCTGAGAGAGATAATTGAACGCTAAGAGAGAAATAATTGAATTAGATTATGGGTTAGAACAATGAGACGTTCGTTTCTTGTACTAAGTGACACGAAAATTGCTATACCAAGAATACGTTGGAGTTTTTTTTAATCAACATTGACTAAACTGTAACCTGTGATAGCTCGCTTCTGTTTGGGAAGGCATGAGGACCGTAATAGAGGTGAGATGAAGACGTGGGCACCAGCACAATGGGCCTGTGAAGTGGTGACGAGGTGATAGAAATCTAATCAATACTCATCCCCATACACAGCCCAACTTGATGACGCCCGTTTCTTGCCATGGTTAGTCATATCTCTGCCTTTGGCCTATTTAGAGAATTCTCTACAGACGCTGCAATTTTTTGTCACTCAGCTCGCATTCAGAAACCAGACTTTTAATCCGGCTCATATTCAATAGCACCGACCCCCTTGAACCCAGAAATCGATTTGCGAAGGTTTGACAACGCTGTCTCTTTTTGTTATCGAGTTAGAAGAGGAACAGACGGATAAAATCACCACATAAGGGAAATTTGTTTCTTTCGAAAGATTCCCCTATAAATCAGGTATTAGGTCTTAATAAAATGAGATTAAGTATGGTATAATGGTAAACAAATAAATGAATTTAGTGCAAAAGTCTTCAATTTCAATTAAACAAAACAACCCGTAAAATGATAAATTGCATGTAAATAAAAAACATCAAAATGGCATCTCTCTTCTCCAGCATCGGCTTTCATTAATTATCGCAAAAAGGAAGCAACATGATACAGCGAAGAATCGGAACTATATGCGATACTTCCTCCACTGAAGAAATGGTTAGTCATACATCACATTGATAATCTACTTCCAAGTAAACAAATAAATACTTAATACATCAATATAAAGGTATAAACATCTGTATAGTATAGCAAAACAAGCATGATTCAGTAGCGGTACCTTATAAAACAAACCTTGGAGTATTAAACAAATATAAGTATTTATCCAAATGTAAATAATTAGAAAATTTGGATGGTATGGAATACCCCAAGAAAGGAAGATTACTGACAGTTTTTCGCCTGTACAGGGGTGTATTCCATACCACCCAGAACTCCAGGAGCTACGTACTCCCCTAAAACGTTCATCCCTTAAAACGTCGTCCATGGAATATCTATTTACGTGCACAAAACATTGATCAAACAGAAATATGCGCGCTCATGCGAGTCGTAAACTAATGATAATGATTGTATAAACCCACCATTAATATGAAGAATCTCGGCAATGCCCACTTCACAAAAAGTCTGCTTCGGCAGAAATCATTACGAGATTTACTTATATTACTCTTTTATATATAACCCTTGCATTTCATTCTGTACTTTTAAACACAAATTATCAAGTTTTTGTTTTACCCATAAAAACAACTCTAGGAAGGCGCCAGGGCGGTAAGCCCGTTATTCCGCCTACACAATTAAAGATACCACTTTTTCAATTTGAAGTGCACCGGAAATTCTAATTAACTTGTGATGAACGGTTTTGCTTTACATCATTTTGTATATATGATTTGATTAATTTTTTGTGTTGTAATGTTGCGCTATAGCTGTGATGTAAGCTAAAAAGCTACCTTGCATTAAATCGGGGAGCTTTGAAATTTGGCATGTTAGGTCAGTTTTACGTCCTGAACAACATATTCAGTTTGCGACATTGTACTGTCCTGGGAAAATCAGTTTTTTGGCACTTCTCAGTTGCTTCCATCCAAAAACTACCTATTGCAAAAATTGTATAGGACTAAATTCTCTACAAGTTTCGTCTGATACATTTTTCTATTAAACAAATGGTTTCTGAGCTATTTTATATCAAAACAAATTAATTAATTAAGGTATTTGATCAAAGGTAACCATTAGCGTATTTATGGTACCATGCAACGTTCAATATATATTATTCCATGCAAAGGGAACTCCTACAAAGAAATGTATAAAGGAGCATGTACTAGATATTCCTTTTCTGCTTCGAAAAGAGAAATATTTTCTGTTTAAGTGCAAGAGTTATGAATTAGAAGAAGAGGCATCTTGAAATCTAAAAATGTAAGGTAGAGTCCCAAGGTATCAAAAGAAAGCTCGAAATAAATAAAGAACTGTTGCAGTAAAGTGTATATTCTTAAATGCACGACATCTTATAAAATATTTGACAGCGCGAAACGTGCGAGAACCGAAACATCTGATGCCTTGCATGCATGTTAAGAGAAAAAAGGAAAGTATTTATTAATGGAAATGAAAACTTATCAAAGGCCCCTGGACAAAGAATTTGAACGTAGGTATTAAACGTTCGGGATGCAAGCGGGTAAATATTTGCATCGAGCAAATATTTCACGAATGTAGAAATCTACTTCAAAAAGTGAATTTAATATTTACTTTGATTTCTGCAAATTCCCCAGTGTGAAATGTACGTAATATAAACATTCATTTAATATGTAGGTAATATTGTACGCTTTTATGTGCTTGTGTTTCGTTTTATGCTTAAGTAATTATTTTATTGGTTTTAGCAGAGCAAATAATACATTTCGCAAAATTTTATTCCCGTGCAAGTATATGCAAATATCTCTTAAATAAATTAATTTGCACAGTTGTTCTATAAATTTATACCCAGTCCTTCAGCAATCCTTTCGCACAAAATCGTCGAGGAGATGTCAATTTTATATAAACAAAAAATTCCCCCAAAAGAATAACTGCAGTATCATGCATGTCTATCTAGATCGTTTACAAGAAACGTTATTACTATAACAGACCATGATGTTAGTTTGCATTAATGTTAAAGATGACATGAAGACTAGAATTATATTTAAAGATTCCTAACAAAACTCGATTTTACCCATTTATAACAAAGCTATGTGTTGCGAATCAAAAAATACAAACAACAGCATTAAATGACAAATAATTAATTTTTAAATCCGCTAAATAAGTAGGTTATATTTTCCAATTCCAAGAAGGGTAACACAAATTACACTGAAGTTATGAAAGTACGCACTAAGACGAACTTTACCGGGAAATCCGTGCACAAACGGTTCGTTTAAGAGTTAACGGTATAATTCAAAAAAACTGTAGTTAAGACACAAGAACATGCAATTATATGTAATTTTACTTATTTATTTATTTATTCAAAAAACTTTGCAGAACAACAGGCAATGCCCAATAACTGTTCTGCAGACCAATTTACAGTTAACAGAAAAGATAATAATAAAAATAAAATTAAAATAAAATAAAATTCACCTACGCTAACTTACTGATTTGTAATATTATGTTGACAATTTCTAGATGTTATTTAAATGTTGTTTCAATTGTGATAAGGACACACCAAATAGTCGCAGCTCAGGAGTTGGATCGTTGCATAACCTCATCATGCGATTAACAGGAGAGTTACGGAAAGTATTAGATATGCATATGGGAACTTTAAATAGAATTGATTTTGGTCTAGTTCTATGATCTGAAGTATAAAAATTAATTAATTACAACAAATATGGTGACTCTATTTGCCCATTAACCAATTTATAAAGAAATATTATTGCCGAATTTCGTCGACGAACTTCTAAATCACAATAGTTGTATGAACTTAAAAGATCGACGTAGTGATGAAAGCGAGGATATATATACTGACGTGATTCTGTAGTGTAAGCAGCGAATAAATTTATTTTGTATTCGTTCTATAGCATGACTATATTTCTGTGTATGCGGTGACCAGATGATAGATGCGTACTCCATCTTAGATCGACACAGGGAATTGTACAGAAATTTATAGGAATTTAACGATTTAAAATTTGATGTGGATCTAAGAATGAAGCCCAAGGTACCGTGTGCCTTTTTTATAAGATCGTATATATGCACAGTAAAGTTTAACCTGTTATCGAAAATCACTCCCAGGTCTCTTTGACAACTGACATTCTCCAGACGCTCCCCATGCAACTTATAAGAAAAATGATAGTCCGTCTTTTTCCTTGAGAACCTTATGAATTTACACTTCGTCATGTTTAAGGACAAATCGTTAATTTTTACCCAATTTGCTACTGCATTTAAATCTGATTGTAACTGTAGACAGTCGCCTACATTAGTAATTTTACGACTGATCTTAACGTCATCTGCGAATAGCAAGGGAGTACTAGAATCCACAACATCTGGTAAGTCGTTAACGAACAAGAGAAACAGGAGAGGACCCAAATTCGACCCTTGAGCACTCCTTTACAAATAAACAGTGGACAAGGCGACAATCGGCGCGACGATAGGGAAACTTCGACGCCACCAGAAGATTCGAAAACCCTGCTTCTGACTAAAGTCGGCAGTTTCGGATGCCTAAGGTAATCAGACGGTGATTCAAGGGAGCGGGCGATCGTTTGCCGACGAATAAGCTAGAACAGAATTACGGCACACAAAAACGATAACAAGTGATAAAGAAGAACGTAAATTCATAAATTATTAGCTGTGGAAAATAAACCCCTTTTATATCCAAAACGATCGAAAAGGTCCCTTATTAACCAAGCTCGTGCCTTTTATAGAAATCTCCGAATACTGGAAAGGAACTCTGGGTTTTCCAGCTGGTCCAAAGAAATTTTCGGCTTCCGGTCATCATAAAAATCTAAGAAAAGTCTTAAAATTCATGTTAATTAAGCGCGGTTCATTTGACACCAAACCCACGTCCAACTGACGATGTATACTACGACACATTAAATTCATTACAGTTAATTATAGTCACTTAATTGACCGAGTTGAAATTTCTAAATTCGATAATCTAATTAATACCTACGTCTTGTTACATGAAATTTTGGGTCAATCGTAAAATGTGTGAGATAATTGGGAAACTTAAATCGGTTAATAAATTAATTAACAGAGCAGAAATCGTAGATACAATATTAATTTTCACAAAGTGCCCCAAATTTATATCACGGCTCTGGGTGTTACTCAACGCTGTTAGATCTGTTTTGTTGGTAAAATGGTGAAGTGTAGATATGAATCACGATAGATTTCAAATTTCAAAATTGTTGTACCTACCTACATGATTTTAAAAGGAGCGCAAAGCTAATTGAAGAATAGTTTTGTCTAGAGTATTGTCGAAAACTGCTAACTAGTTACATTGTCGTGCTATTGATTTTCACATTTCGCAAATTTCATTTACATACCTACTCGTATATACCTACCTAATGAAATAAGTGAAATTTCCAATAATTGGATGCTCTGGCTTTGATTGAGTATTTCGGTTAATTTGAGATAATACCAATACTGGAATCTATGTCGAACAGAATTCGAAATATTACAACGGATGCAGATTCTATTTAGATTACTGTGTTGTTCGGTAAATATAAATAATTTATCTTGTCTTGCTAACAAAATTTGTGCTCTTTCGGGGACAAAGGTAATCGTAATTAATATCTACCAAAGAATAGAGCATGCAACGGAAAAATAAATTGTAACCCGCGACATGTCGAAATATATACTTTTTTTTGTTCCTGGCGTAAAAGTAATGAGAATTTCAAATTTTGACTGATTGAAAGTTGATTTTAGCTACTATAAATCATAAAATCCACATCAAAGTCAATGCTTTTGTGTTCCCATTCGCATCACGCATTTCAATTTCCACGTCGTATTTTCGCGACGGGCTGTCTTGCAGCACTGTTGGTGGTTGAGACCTCCCGCCCGCTTATTGCGCTATCATTCACGCTCTCTTACAACCCCGTCGTAGACAGACTTGCATTTCCCTTGGTAAAGCCAAATTCTTCCGACAATACGGCTATAAGAAATAATGGAATAACCTAATATTTTCGAACTCCTGTAGAGCGCCTTCCTATGTTATAACCACCCTTGAATACTGCGCGCGAACCGCGTATTTTTATCGATCCCTTTATTAGGCAATCGTTCTCTTTTCCGTTTTTCATATCAAGCCAAATTTGCAACAAATTGTTACTCCCTTTTTTGTTAATTAGTTTAAATTGTATTTTTTGTGAACGTTGTGGCAAGGACATTGAAATGAGTCGTAAATAGGGAAACGTCTTCCGAAACACAAATACATCAACTTTGCCTTGCGAGCTAAAATCATCGCTAAATCCACTGCAGATTCCAATATGTAAAGGTAAAAGGATTAAGTCAATAAACGAATACAACGAAATATCGAAGGATCCCCAGTATTACAATCACTTTTTTAACGACCATTTATTTTAATCTTAAAAAATACATTTTATAATTGATAAAAATGCACCAAATTCATGTCTTGGGCATTGAGATAATGCTCTTAGTCTTTTCCCCAACGATCTTGGTGCATGAATAACGATTTTGACATGTTTTGATCAAAATCCATGCGGCTTTAGAAAAAGAATTGAACAACTTATCACAGTTAAGTTTCTAAGTAAACTTCTATCATGATGTGTGGCATCGATGGTTCCCTATGGTACAATTTCAGTACTGCAGTTTCGACATGGATGGTCTCCAAAATCGCGGATAATACAGAACGAGCCGTGGATCTCAGGAAGGAATGCTGCTTAAGTTTTTGGATATTTCGTATGATTACTTATTACTGCGCAATCTAGTGGCCAATGAACTTGTGATGGTGTATACAACAGGCAGCACACATTACACCACAAACAAGCCGCGAATCAACACGCTAGATTATTATTTAGTTCGCTGGGTGCGAGAGGTGAGGCGGCGCAACCGGGGAAACTGAGCGTATGCTTCATATAAAGAAAACGAGATTTCTCAAAGGCAGTACGAGGTTCGCGGGGTCTGCTAGTTATATATTCCTGTGTAACGAATGTGGAGGTTGTTGTTTTAGGCCCAGTCGCCTGAAGAAATACGTGTCGCTAATTACTAATCAAATGTTCATTTAAACTCATTTAATTAATCTGATGGCTTTCCTTACGGTTAAACACAAAAGAGTTTGCGTATCTATCCTGTATCCAAGGTATTTCTTTATTTGTTTCGTTGTAAAAAGATTATTAAGGATAGGGAAATTTTTATCATATTCGTTACCAATTTGTTTTGTTAAACAGTTCAGATTTAATTTATTGGGCACTTTATTGATTTTTATTAAATATTGATGTACCTAATTATCTATAGAGAAGGATGCAGTTTATTCGGAAAAAAATCAAAATTGTGAATTTAGATAAGATAATTCCGCGTAAAGTTTACCTACGTGACTGCAGAAAGCGTCCTGTAGCGAGGGTTTGACTGATTTGACGCGTTGCTACGCGCAGTAATTGAATAAACAATTTCGATTTGTTTAAGGAGGGAAGACACGTTTAAATACCGGAGTTATCATTGAAAAGGGACTTTTGTCAATTTCGAGACCGAGTTGCGGTTCGTTTGCAGAAGCCATTCCGTGAAGTTCGAGGCCGAGGTCCATTGTAAATTCGTTTGCTAGTGCCAAACAGACTATAATGAAGAAGATTATGTCCCTCGAAATAGTGGGATACTTGTTTAAGCATCCCGTGTGCGAAAGTCTTGGAAAACATGGGAAAATAGGTCTGTATTTTCCTCAGCCTTACGACATTACTTAATAAGTTAATTTTGATTCAGAACAAAAAAACATAACAAACTGTTCTGTTGAATGTAGAACGATCGTACAAGCAGTATTTTGAAACACGTGCAATAAAGGTGTCTTTTGCACTTCCGTCTCGTGCAATAAACACTCGTTCTCTGCTCTGCTTGTATAATTAATGACGATTATGCAATCTTCTGCTTTGCATTTTTATTCACAGGTTGACCTATATTGCTCAGTTTGAGTACCTACTACTTAATTTTCTACATATTCGATCATTGGTCAAAATGTAACAATTTTCGATCTGTTGCATAATTTCCATATAAGTTAAGTATCCGTTAATAATAAACACCTGCGGTCAGAAGCATAACAACGCAACGGCTTTCATTATTGCTCTATACGGATAGTTATTGACTACAGCGACACGACTTTGTACGATCAGTAGTGGCCATTTCACTAATGGATTCTAAATATACCTAATCCGAATTAGACAAGTTACATAGTCTTGCACGACATACTGTTACTGAATACTGAATACTAACGTTAAACTTAACGTGCAAAATAACGTTTTTTTGACAGATAATTTACACGTCAAGTTTTACGTTTCTGATACATCACAGGGCTGAATATGTACACAATTATGCTTAGTATAACCGAGCGATAGTAGTATTTTGATATTGTGTACATTACACTATTATTTTTCTACGTAGTCTCCCGAAGCCGACGCACATCAGCCATCTCTATCTGAAAGCGTGACCGTGTTTTGAAAAGTCAACATACAATGTTCACTTTAAAAAGAAACACGTAAACCGATATGACCATCCGACACACGTGTCACAAACTGAACCAGCCTTCTTAATGCTTTTTTAGGTTAGGTTCTAAGCTCAGTGAAATATTCCATTTCAACAGAACAATATTTCTATGGAGGTAATAACAATAATTGTGCAAAGTATCCTCCTTCATTTTCTAAGCAAGCCGGCAAACGATTATGGCTTCTCTTAAATAATTAGGGCCTTAACCCATTAACAAATCTTCTAGAATGTGGAGGAGCCTCCTCCATTTGGAACCATACATTCTCAACATCTACGTTCTGTAATGGTACAATACAGAAACTTGGTGTAATTGAGATTCCCGTAAATAAAGAATGGGCCGATAAGAACTTTGACTCTTATTCTCGCCAAACGTTTAGTCTTGCGTTGTATGGGTTCGATTTTGTAAACGACGATTTGTAAGCGACCAATACGTATTTCAAATAATAAAAGGCTGTAAGGAAAATCGAATATGTAGTAGTGGCGTTTGTAAACCGATAAACCGAAAATTTGTAAGATCTGTATTTGAACTTTTTAATGTCTTAAATACAGAGGCACTTACAGAAAATGTCAAATTCTTCGGCGTTTAGAGATTAGAGTTTGAGGTGAAATGTTTGTAGGCATCGCCCCATTTAGATTTTGGAATTTTTTTTACAAAACTGGGAAGAACGTATCCGAAAATCTATCCATTGCTTTAATCCTTCGTGTCGGTCTGAGGATCAACCAACATAAATAAAACGCAAAATGTAGTTCTTTGTTTGTGCTCACCTGCTTGCCTTTGGGTAAGGCACAACCTATCTCATTGTGTAATATAAGGGTACAATATCTGCATACAAAGTAGGGTTTCGAGACCCATCGCATAACAGCATTCTAATAACATAAATACTCAGGAGTCATGAAAAGTCTTACAATCTCCAATCTGTTTTCTGCAAACCAACCAAACGGATGTCCCGGTGTTTAACCAATTTCATATTACGCAACAACTTTCAAGTACCAACCAAATTACAAAATCGCCCTTGCCTTTTTCAGGAAGATCACGAAGACAAGCATCAATAATCATACTACGGGCAAAAATCATACGTGAACAAAATTCCTATTACACTTTGTAATTCCATCCAACCGTTACAAATTTTTGGTATTGGTGGCGCCAATAAAATAAAATAAAATAAGCGTTGTATAATTTATGAAGATGTTTCGGCTTAATGCGCCAGTCAACTTCACAAATCAAAGGATTTGATTTCAAAAAAATTGTTACCCATCATGTATTTTCACAATACATGGTTTACGAGTTCTGGACAGGCAATGTGATTAGATTACTCGCCAGGTTGATAGTTCTCATACACTGTAAAAAGTTTTTCGGTGTAAAGCTGAAAATGCAAAGTGTATGTTGTTTTCGTGTATAATGCTACACGAAATCTGGTAAGATTTACACCTTCTTACTATGAGACGATTGGTAAAACGCAATAGTGTAGAATTTCTATAAGACTTACACCGGGACTTGTAAAAGTCCTCAATGTGGTGTAATTTTGTCGTCAGTGTAAAGAATACGCGGATTCTTCGTTAGATTAACACCAGATTGTGCAAATAGACTCAATATTGTGCAATTGTCTGGACTTGAGTCATTCACCATTATTACTTCAGTCGGTTGTTCACGTCTCTTGTATGACGCCATTGTACACTACATTCAAATAAGGCAGCAAGTGCAGTATACCTTAGAAGCAGTTATCTGTATAAGATTTCAATTTTGAATTAATTTTATTGTGCTGGTGAAAGTAATATGAACGCAATTAAATTTAACTATAAAAACATTGTGAAGTGGTAATGATCCCGGAGGACAGTACGTACGATGTAGTTGCGGATAAGGTAATATTATACACCCATTCAATTAATGGAAGATTCATAAAATCATGCTTTTTAAAAAATACTGTGCAGTTTAGTTGATGTGATGGTATTAGGGCTGGCCCTTAGAATATACAATTTTGTTTATATATACATATATAAATTAGTTCTATGTATTTCGGTTGTTTTATATTGTCTATGTATATTGTCTATGTATATGTACATTATATACATAAGTATAAAGAAGTTTATTTAAAAAGTTCTAGTAGCAAACGTTTTCGCTCACTTCCCTCCACCCTCCTCTATATTCAGAAAAAAGAAACACTGGAGTGCGGGTATAGTAACACGAAAATTCGTAGAAATTTCAACACCGCAAATGGTTACCTTTGACCATGATTTAACGAAAACTGTGTGTAAAGTTTACACATCTTCGTGTGAAAATACCTACACCAACACGGGGTAAAATTTTACCACTATCATTTGGTAGACTTTACCAAAATGGATATGGTACAGTCTACCATTCCTCGTGTGGTCGTATATCGACCACTTTCCGTGTTGATTTTTACACGAAACTTTTTACAGTGTAGTGAAACATGCCCAATAATACGTTGATGAGTTCAATTAATTTTGTACTACTTGCATGGATATTTTCAAAATGTTATTCGCGTATTGTTTCCAACCTTAGACAAGGAAAGAATATGGACGCATAATTCACTAGCGGTAGTGTTACCAGCTGCCACATATTGACATTGGCCAGTGTCGTAGCATCCGTAAATGCGAATAGTGGCAGAAGCACCTATTATAGCTAATAAATCACGTTGAAGTTGAACATACGAATGAAATTCGTGCGTTGCGCTATTTATTAATCAGACACGGGTATAAACGAAACTTCCTCTCATCTTTTTTCGAAAATGCCTTCAAAACTAACTGTCCCTCCAGCTAAAGACTGTGATAAAATAAGAATCTTCCTTGCTTTCTGTTTGATTTTTCACGTAAAGCCGTTTCCGTACCAATTTTCTCTTTGAAAAACGCGGAGTGCTAATGACTACGTCTATGGAGTTTATTGAATAATTCCGTCCTTGAAAACGTTTGTTATCAAAATTTGAATGCATGGGATTGGTCCTGTTGTAAGAAATTAAGTCAAGTCGCTCATTAAGCTATGAATTTTAACATATTAAAAGAAGAATATTCAAAGAAAAAACTTTATGAGGAAAAATAGGAAAATACGTGGTAACGGCATTAGGCACATTTTCAATATTTACGTTTGAAATGAAATTCCCGGTTCCTCCTTCTCACTCCGGCTTTTGCATCCACAATATGCACATTTCACCATGATTTTAAGTTGTTGTTTGTGTATTTCCTCTCAATTTAAGCGCAAAAACTCGTAAAAAACGATGTTACTTTAATGACATATGTGCCACATATAAAATGGCGGACTTGTTTAAAAAGGTAACACGATTCATACACGGGCTGTACGGCATACGCGGTATCCATACTCTTTCCTAATCTAAGTTTCCAACAAATACCTTAATATATTAATACAGGAAACTCGCTATTATTTGCAATTTTGCATAGCAAAAGTTTTGTGAGTTGCTCGTTCTTTCGATCTTTAGAAAATTTCAAATAATTCCAGAAACAAAATCGGTATAGTTCAAATTTTATTACAAAATACTCATTCTTTTCATCTAAATTCACTATCATATACCATTCTTTCCCTTAAAATATAAAAACCAGTTGACTGACCTACTACTAAAAATAATTGTGATCAAGTCAGCATGACAATTGAATTCATGTTTGAAGCGAAATAATGTATTCATGAAATGTCACATTTCCTTATGTAATATTTGATATTCGATAACATTATGAAACTCGTTATGAGATTAATAAAAAAGATAAAATACGAAATGCCATAAGAAGAATACAATTTTTTTTAACATTTTTTATAACCGTATTGTAACGTTTTAATGTCATCAGTAATAACCGAAGAGGAATAAACATTGTAATTTAATTTTCGAAGGAAAGAGATAAGCTTAAAAATGTATAAATTAACTGCTTTATTGACAAATAAATTAATTAAAATGACAAGGGAGATTTTCTATGACAATAAAGATCCATTCTGAATATGGTCATTTGTAATTAGTCGACGTCTAATTATTCATAACCCTAATACGATGACACCTGAAACCGTGTTTAGAAGTTTCTATTTAAAATGATAATCTTGTAACAGTATCCTGTCAGACAACTTAATTTAAAGTTAATGATGTAACGTTTTAATAAAACCCTTTAGTTTGGAACTTAGTTTCTATATAATAGCCATTTTCGATGGTAAAAACCGAAAATTTAGACCTAGCTAGTAGTTTTCTTTAAATTATTTAGAAATACAATGGTAGGTAATCAAGAGAACTACCGGTGGAATATACAAATAAACGTACAAGAGAAAACAAACTTCCCTTGGTACTGAAGATATGAAAAGGAGATTTGACTGTCAGTGCGTTGATTCCCTATGTATGTTTATCGAGTCACAAGGTGATATTATCTAGATTTTATGCCCCGTCGCTTCAAGCCATGCCTTATAAACAGAAACGAGCCAAAGAGAAATCTAAAAAGACAGGGGTCGCAAGTGCAAAACCTCTTGAGGGTATGCTCTACTTATTTCCCATATCGAATTTCTTCAGAGACTTTGAAACACTGCACGCGGATATAAATTCCTAAATGTGCGTTTGAAATTTTTTTTCTGAACTAAATTTACAATTCTTTTGTAGAATTTCCCTTTTATATCCATTCAAAATACATTTTTCGCGTACACTACACAAATACTAAATCTTTAAACTTTATGACAGATAATGCCGTGCATTTGAAAGCGTTTACGGTTTGTCTTTTTGCCACAGTCCTTTCCAGCGCGAAAAAAAGAACGGCGAAGGAGGAGTTTATTGGTAGCTATAACGGGAAATAAACGGAACAGCCCGCTAAAACAAATTTTATGACGAAGTAAATGCTGATAAGGTCCTGAATCATAAAACATCCCACGGGACTACAAAATAATTTCATTTGGAAACGAGATAAAAGCCGAACGTGCTAAGATTGAATGCGCGTAGAAACCGAATTCACTTCAGACGTGAAACTTTTTTTACCGCGTTAAAGCATTACTCTAAACAATTTATAGTCGATTTATCAAGATAAACGGATCCTTATTGAATTAAATTGCGATAATGGCTTTGACCAATCTAACTCGCTCTAAATTTATAAGGAGCTTTACCGCGGTATTGTTTTTCGAATTAATCTCGGATTCCCGCAAACTTCTTAGGGGATTTTCGAGAATGACGTGTTTATGTTACATATTTAGAACTTCTCCAATACTCCTCCACATTACGCAAAGTAGCCGTGTTGTGGCATTACCGATTCCGATATACAAAACCGCTTCCCCAAACTGTCGTTAGTTTAAAATTAATGAAAGAAGATTCGGATTCCTTGCCGGAAAACTTATACTAAACGGGTACATTGTTTCGCGACACAACCGTTTTGATTAATTTCAGACTTTCCTAATCATTTGTGCGCGATCCCCAGTCTGAATTATTGGCAGATTGTTATTCTATTCACGTACTTTCTATTGTAATTCAATTTGTAAACGAAATGAAATAATTTATTGCATCCCAAATTTAATATTAAATCCAATATTTGACTTCCTTGTTCCAATTCTGTCGCTAACGACAACTGTCCTCAGAAATGTAGAATTCTGTAACAGTCTTATAAACGTGAACATTTTTTGTGAACGATAAAGCATTATAGCACGGTAGCGAATCCATTAATGGCGGATGTAAAAAAATCAGATCTCTGCCAAATTTCGTCTCTGGTGGTTTTACGTGAACAGCTGAATTTGAAATTAGTTTTCCCAGATCGTGCAAACAAATGGGAATGCAATTCGCGCAAACAAGACGTCTAACATTTTGGACAGGGTACTTCAATATAAGTCGGTCTTTTATTGCATCACTTGACGAAGACATGAAAATCACTCAAAGTAGCGCATCACCATTTCAACATTAAATAACAGTTGCTTTTTTTAGGGATTTACAGTGCATGATTTGTTTACTAACGGTCGTGAATATGTGTAAGCAATAGATATTGCAAAAAGAATTAATTTTGAAAAATCCATCTTCAGGCAGTACGAGAAATAGTGTCTACATTGAAAATGCACAAAAACGAAAGGTTTAATTTACACATGATGTGGTTATTATGGTGTGCATAAAGTAGCAACTGTAGACATGTCAATTACTTTACACACGGAAGTACCGTAACATAGATTTAATAAATAATTTAATTAATGTTTATTTATGTGAAATTAATTATTGATATAGACAATATATGTTAGCGCAACAGGAATAATAATTTGTAATGGGCTGTAATATGTTTGTTGCCCCAACATGTATAATTTATAATAATTAATTCATTTTGAATGAAGTAAACGAAAGGAGAAAAAAAAATAGTTATTCTTGCATCAACAGGCGGTGTAACGCAAACCATTACTAAAAGTTTTCAGACTCCCATTAATAACTTAAATTTAAAAATTTGCATACCAACAATGGTTTTTCATGATCTATCGAAAGAAAATATTATCATGATCGTCTCACTTCCGGCTTTACCGAATGTGGATAGCAATTTTCTTATTTTAAATAGAACATCCCGTATTTTATTGTATTTTCGCAGTCTACATGAACATATTTGTCGTTGATATCACATTTCCCAATACCCAGCATCAAGGGTTTTCAAGTTATTCAAAATTTTTGAAGTTTGACTGCTTTTCTTTAGGGATTCCGTTGACAAAAAGTCTTCCAAAATCAACAATACTAACTTGATGTTACATGAGAATGATTTAAATTTTGATTGCCCTTCTACAGGGCGTTTTAAAACTAATGGTCAATTTTAATAACTTGAAACCTTTCAATAGATATTTATTTTATTAGGAGTATAAGTTACACTTTATGTGACCGAGTATGAGTTTAAACGCCGAGCGTAGCGAGGCGAGTTAAATTCATACGAGTCACATAAAGTAACTTATACTTCGAATGAAATACTATATTTTATTTTCAAACGTCATTTACATATAATGTAGGAAATGGGTAAAGATGCACTCAATAGGTACTGCAAATAATATCAGCATAACATTGCTTTGTATCCATGACTACAGTATAAGTCAAACTGACAATTTCACTAAAGTAAAACTTGACAATTTTCGTTTTTTGTAAAGCAGTTACCTACCGTCTACGGTACCGAGATGGTCCTATATACTTCAAGATATCAAATGGGAAGGAATATACTGGTCATTTCTTGAGGAGGACTTCTTCAACTGTGTTGGCAGATTGTAGAGGTGATATTACCTGTTTAACACAGACATGGAGGGTGGAAATCTGATACAGTTGCTGCAGGGTACCTATCGAAGAATCGTTATAGAATAAAGAAGACATTGCCACCAAGATCCTTTTGCATGATACAGTGAAAATTCATAAAGATTTCGGGAAGATTTCAGAATCCAATACAAGCCCAATGTTACAAAATGCTACTTTAAATAATTGCACGTTTAATTTTAACGTCAACTAGAATTTTCTTCAGAAAAGGTACCTATAGTTTTGTTTGATTTGATAAATAGAAATATAAAGTTAGTGGACGTAAATGCTAAGTGTGTATTTTGTTTTCACTAGAAAGGCGTATAAATGTTATACGCCGCCGGAGTATAACACTTATACGCCACTCAAAATAGGTGTCAAAAAGTGACACTTAAACCTTCATAAAACTGTCGCTATAACTACAGTTAAACGACGTTTGAAAATAAAGTTGATTTTTTCAAATGCAACCTCTTTTTTTTGCATTTTTAAATGTCGAAAAAGTTGTATATCGATCAATTATTAAATTATTACATTCCCTATACCTATCTGACTTGTTTTATTTAAGATTTTCTAAAATTGTGGCCGTTTTGTTAGTAGATGTCATTGTATCATTCTTAGAAACATTCCCAGAGGAAAACTATTGGTATCAACTTGACCAAAGTGTAATATTATCTTTGACTTGACGGAGCGCCCGGTGATTCTACCAATGAAATGATGCATATATGTCTTTGAACATTTTTGAAGACATGTAGATTAAGCCTACAGATCTGGGGTATTGGTCTTCAAGTTTTCCAGGTATAGCGTCACTGAACTTTTACGTGTGGGGGTCTTATAAAAAATAAAAGTTTTTTTTACACCAGTCGCGTCTCGTGAATATGATAGATAGTATATTTGAAGTGTACCTAATAAAGATGACATTCTTGTTCCAGTGGCTAACAAATGGTCGAATAGTTGATCCTAAACACTTTAACACTATCTTTAAGTAACTAGAGTAATCGAGTTTGTACATGAAGTACAAGTCAAAAATCTCACAGGAACATTCCAGTCGAAGTACTTCCTCATTTCTTTTATATTAAAAAATCCCTCGTGAGTGTATGGCTTTGGGTGATTCTATAACTTCTACGACATCTTTTTCGCTGTACCAAAATTGATCTTTCAGAGCTGGTCAGCGCCACCCCGTTTTACCACATGGAGACATAGCATTCACAAAATACTCGTTATTTTTTATGGACACTATTTGGCCGGGAAAATATTTTCCATCGTACAATGACGTGATCTCCCGCACGGGGGTTTTGACTTACTGTCTCCCTTATGTTCATCTTCTTCCTCTTCTTAATTTGAAGAGTTGTCTTCCGAAGAAGTGTCCAATGTCACCGGTGTTCGTTTGTTGGATGTTTTCTTACTACTTGCTTTCTATATTGTGATCCAATTAATTCGCCTTCAAAAACAACGACGGCTTCATTAATGATGTTGTCATATTCTGGAGTAAAATTATCCTTAAGGTTTTCTGGAATGGGGCCGCTAAGTGTTTTTAATGTTTTTCCAATCATAAAGTAGGATTCTATCGGTCCAATGATAATTGAGAAATTATAGTCAAAATTGCTGAAGAGTAGTGTGTAAGGAGTAGTTGGTACCATTAGTATTAACAAAAATATCACTTTTGCTTTTGTTGTTGAAATCACAAACTCAAGTTTTTGGGAAAGATGTTGATTTATTGGAAAATTATAGAGTCATCATCTCACGCTAAAATTGTCTAAATGAATTATCTAAGCATCTTTACGCGAATGGGACGTGGTTGTATCCTCTTCAGCTAAAGTTATTTTTATAGAATTGCTGTTTGTTAACATGTTTCTTTTTAAGTTGTGTCATATGTTTTTATTTAATCACCTATCGTTACTTTACCTACATCGCAATCTAAAACCCATTTATTAATGGGTACGTAAGTTTGAAATAATTGACGTAGAGCTGATTTTGGCATTGTGGTTTGTGGATATATTTTTCTTTGTACGTTATGAGAATTGGGGGTGAACTAGTATAGACGTGGTCACTCGCAACCAACAAAAACATATTTTCCTCGCACAGAATCAGTGGTCGCTCGGGAAGGAAATGACTAATCCAATAAATGTTTGGCTTAAACTGGAAGACTAGTGGTGGTACAGATGGACAAAGTGCGTACAATGGGGTTCAATGCGCTAAAACACGAATTTTGAGACCTTTGACCTGGAATATCTTAAGTCGCGGACGCGAGATTTTATGCGACTTTTGAGACAACTTTCACAATGTCAACGTAAATGTATACCTATACACAAATTACTGGAAAGTTACGAGTGTACGAGAATGCTTAGGGATATATATTTTTTAGGTAATCTCATCAACAATTTAATTGCATTTTGTAATAGTGCAAATCCAATTTGTTTTGCTTAACAACTGAATAAACGTAAAATTGCATTATATGCCACGTCCTTTATAGAGAACATGAAAGCTATGTTTGTGTTATTGTATACCTATTCAAAACAACTTCGCTTTTGCAATTGAATAATTATTGTAGCAAATACAATGATTTAATCAACGAATTCTATTTAAATATATACAATGTAACTGGAAGCAATTTACGAACTGAAATGTAATCGACCATATGTAACTGAAAATGGAGTGAGCTTTTTACATTAATAAATATTCAGTGATTGCAGGTGTACGTTTACTTGCTACTAAAAATTGTGGAATTTGTGAAATTAAGACGTCTCACGTTGCATGTTCTGTTGGATATCGCTTACCAATTTTGTGTCTCAAATAACGACCGCAAATTTATTGTTTTAAGGAAACCTTGGCGTGATTAGATCGCAAATATAGTTGAAATAAGATCTCTACGTTCATTTTTAGAGATTCTCGTAGACTTCACTAGTCTAGTTTTAGTTTGAAGCAAGAAATCGATACCAGTTGAAATTAGTGGAAAACTCGCGATAGAATTGTGTCTGAAGCATAGTCAAAGGACTAATATTTATTTCTGTAACATCTTAATCCATATTTTGCTCTCTCTTGTGGCGATCTTCCCACGGGGATCATTATTTAAGGCCCGTCATCTTGCTCCGGATTTCCATCCTGATGACGCTTTCAACGTCTCAACTAGTCCCAAGATTTGAGGTTGTTTTTGCCAACACGTTTCCATTCGCAATCTCATGTGCTTCAGAGGTAATGTTTGATGATGTTGAACGGGATAACAAGGCCCCCGACAGTTGCCACTTTGTCACTTGAATCGTCATTTACGGAGTCTTTTGGAGTCAATTCAAAATATAATAGAGAACATAGACATAAAGAAACGATAAAAGGACCTTAGTGGTATTTCTTGGAATTGTTATATTAACGAATGTTTGTACCTTAATTTTATCTGTTATCACGGTGCTCATTAATGCGAATTTGACAGTTTCGATATGATTTATTAAGCTTTTCGTTTATTTGAGAAAGATAAAGGTAATTATAGAGGTAACGTGACAAATTTAATCATTAAGAAAAAATTGTATTCTGAGGTATAAATGTTGATTTAGATAAGGAAAATTCTAAGAATTAGTTTGGCCGTGATTATTTGAGTTTAGTTCTATTGGTTATTGTCGTTTCTACGCAGTTTTTAATGGTTGATAAAGTTTTAAGAAATGTAAGTGGGATTTCCATTTAAATACGGGAAGGCGCGGAAAGAAGACGCCTTTTGTTGGTTATCGAGGCCGAACCGCTGTCCGTAGAAGCAGTATTTTTTCGTGTATAAAATATTTGAAGCCGAGTTACGATCCGTTTATAGACGCCTTGTTGCCACTTTCAAAAGGAAATATTTTAGCAACATTAAAGAGAAAAGAGAAGGCAGATTTCGAAAAATTTTTATTAGCAAGGATCCAATATGTTGATTTAGTTGTAAAAAAAGCTACTTATCAGTTAAAAAACCGTGTATATTTTGGGAATTTTCTAGAAATGTTTCTATTGGAATGATATTTCTTATTTTTGATTGGTAAAATATAAGTTTTTACTCAAGTTTTGCTATTTTGCGCAGCTCTGTACGATGAAAAAATAGAGAGCTTTGTCACGAAATTGTCGTGGAGGGGTATATAGTCAGGGGATTCGCGAGTCATATATATTGCCTTCACGACGCTCTATTGAAATCAATGGTTTCAGCCACTCGTTGGAAAGCTCTCGGAAATGAATCACTGCGACCCCTTCGGACCACACTCGCGCTGTTATAATTAGTTTTTTCGACGGATCGGGTCTTCCTACAAAATTGGTTGGGAGTAAAAGATGCCCCTAGGCCAATTTGGTTTTCGCACGAAATTGGGCGGGTGTTTGCGCTGGAGTAGAGGAGGAAAATTAAAATGCTTCTAATATGCCTTTCATAGTACGCCAATAAAATGTCTTGAGGGAAGGAATGGTTTTCCACCAAACGGTGTATTTCCAAGTTATCAATTAGTCTGAAAGCTACTGATCTGTCGCATCAAAAACGAGCTTAAGTCTAGCCATGGCTCATTAGAGACTTTTTAGCGCATTTCCACAAAAATAAAAAAAAAATGCGCTATTGTGGCCACTTTGTCCGTCCGTCCGTCCGTCCGTCCGTCCGCTAACTTTGCGACGCTACTAGTTTTTATCTTAAGAGCTATTGTTCTACTTTTTTCGCTATTTGGTTCGTTATGGTGTCGAGTCTTGTACCAAGGAAGGAATTTTTTCTGTACCGCTTACAAAAAAAGTTATTTTAAAAAAAACAAAAAACCGTTTTTTACATGTTCCATAATTTTACACTTTTGCCGTTTATTAACGATCCTAGAGATCGTTTATAATTTTGCATTGCTATCTCTCGCCTGCCGGTTGATCTCTCCGTCTGTTCCTTTGTCTGTCTGTCCATCTATCTGTTCGTGTGAACGATAACTTTGTTTAGAAATGTTCGATCGCTTTTACATCTCCGTTAGTTATGAACTGAATTGCATGAAATTCAATATGGGCATAGCTTTAGCCATATAATACGCCATGCCAAAAGTTTGAATCGAATCGATTCAAAATTCACAGTGCCCTTTTCGCATCTCGACCATTTATAAACCGAATTGCAAACTTTTTTACTTATAAAAGTATTTGAATGAAATTTGATACATAGGCACTTGTAATAAAGGAAAATCAAACGCCAATTTCAAAATTTGGTTTGCGCATGCGCAGTGCCAACTTTTTTATTTATGGAAGAATTTAAACGAAATTTGATACATAGGCACTTGGGATAAAAGAAAATCAAACGCCAGTTTCAAAATTTGGTTTTGCGCATGCGCAGTGCCAACTTTTTTATTTATGGAAGAATTTAAACGAAATTTGATCATAGGCACTTGGGATAAAGGAAAATCAAACGCCAGTTTCAAAATTTGGCTTTGCGCATGCGCAGTGCCAACTTTTTTATTTATGGAACTATTTAAGTGAAATTTGATACTTAGGCGCTTGGAACAAAGGAAAATCTAACATTAGTTTTAAAATTTAGGTTTGCGCATGCGCAGTTCCAACTTTCTTATTTACAAAAGCATTGAAATGAAATTCTTCTCATAAACTGAAATTGAAGTAGCACGTCAACAATGGATTGCCCATGTGCAACGCTATCTTTCATATTTGTGGCCGGATTTTTACGATTTTAACAGAAGTTGCATCTTACAAATGGGAAATGATTGCAAGTGGAAATGCGCTTTTTGTTAATCGTTTACGATTACTTTTTAACTTGTTAANATACATAGGCACTTGGGATAAAGGATAATCAAACGCCAATTTCAAAATTTGGTTTTGCGCATGCGCAGTGCCAACTTTTTTATTTATGGAAGAATTTAAACGAAATTTGATACATAAGCACTTCGAATAAAGAAAAATCAAACGCCAATTTCAAAATTTGGTTTTGCGCATGCGCAGTGCCAACTTTTTTATTTATGGAAGAATTTAAACGAAATTTGATACATAGGCACTTGGAATAAAGGGAAATCAAACGCCAGTTTCAAAATTTGGTTTTGCGCATGCTCAGTGCCAACTTTTTTTATTTATGGAAGAATTTAAACGAAATTTGATACATAGGCACTTGGAATAAAGGAAAATCAAACGCCAATTTCAAAATTTGGTTTTGCGCATGCGCAGTGCCAACTTTTTATTTATGGAAGAATTTAAATGAAATTTGATACATAGGCACTTGGAATAAAGGAAAATCTAGCGCCAGTTTCAAAATTTTATTTTGCGCATGCGCCGTGCCAACTTTTTTATCTATGGAACTATTTAAGTGAAATTTGATACTTAGGCGCTTGGAACAAAGGAAAATCTAACATTAGTTTTAAAATTTAGGTTTGCGCATGCGCAGTTCCAACTTTCTTATTTAGAAAAGCATTGAAATGAAATTCTTCTCATAAACTGAAATTGAAGTAGCACGTCAACAATGGATTGCCCATGTGCAACGCTATCTTTCATATTTGTGGGCGGATTTTTACGATTTTAACAGAAGTTGCATCTTACAAATGGGAAATGAATACAAGTGGAAATGCGCTTTATGTAAATCGTTTACGATTACTTTTTAACTTGTTAAACTTGCGCTAATTCAGTAACAAAACGCATGTTATATAATTTACTGCTCATACTGAAATCGAGAAAATCAAGATTAAAGACGAAATGTCGTTGTGAATTTCGACAGGTGCCTTGCAATAAATGTGAATCTCGGTGCACTAAACTAGATAATAAGAAACACATGTCTTTGATTCGTCTCTCGATTCACTATTACATTACAAACTCGGATAAAGTTTCCGAAGTTATGAGTTTATTTCATATAAAGCATCTAACAATTGTTGAAATTGTTTCTGCAGTTGCAGGCACACAAAGTACGAGACGTTGTGAGCTTTACTGTAATTCCGGATGGTTGTCATTTTGCACAATCCATAGATGCCCAATAGCGGAAGGTTTTAGTTATAAATAATAACGGCATTCGGTGGCACTAATACCTCCTAACTACCACGAATGACAGAGTGAAAGACATTAATAGTTAATGCTTTAACAGGGCTCTTTAATTCCCGTTGTCTCGTTTGAAAAAGTTTTAAGTACGCGTAATTGGTTTCTGCGGTCTCCTCAATTACGTTTTTACCTTCGGTGAGGTTTCAATCGAACAATGAAATTCAATTATTTATTTTTAAAGAAGCGTTTCATGTAAATCATGAACAGTAAAATTGTCAATAGTTGACTAGTATGGACACAAAGCTTTTAGGTGAATTTTAGTACAAAAGTCTTTCAGCTTTTACTTTCGGCAAATGAAATTGTGGCCTCCTTATGATAAAAACTAAGTAATGAAAGCCGTATACGTCTTTGTACAATAATGGAACACGACCATGTTCATTCACTGAAGAGGTTTCTCGCAAGAGACCGTACAGTGACAATCTACAACGTCCTCTGTCACTCCTTGTGCTCCATATCTAAAATGTAATGAATTCGCTACATAGCAAGATAATTATGCTGTAGATAAGTTAATACCCTTGCGGTTGCACGTTCATTCTACCCCCTAAATGTGACATCTACTAATTGTAAGAAGTAATGGCCATATCGGTAATGGAAAACGAACGCATATAATATTCAATCTTTAAATAAAGTCTTCAGCTCCCAATTATTCGGATTATGGAATATGAAGTCAGGAAGCCCATAAAACCCAATAACTTCAAGATTACGTAGTGGATTAAGATCAAAATTGGAGTATGTGTTTAAAAATTTCAAATTAAGGAAATGAAGCAAGTGTTATGTGGAATGTACGATCGTAACTTTTTTTAGTTCTATTTTACAAACTCCACTCTTCTCTAGCCATTGTCTTTCTTTTCATATCGACGTATCCACTCCCCTCTTTCAAATCGTCTACCGTCTTCACTCGTCTCCTTCCGTTTATCTTTGTACCCTCCGCGGTGCCTTCGATCATGCCACATGCCCATATACACGTGCATTTCTTCTGCCTTTCCAATTCTCATTACCTTAGTCTTTTCCTGATTTCTTTATTTTACAATTTTTACTACACAAATTACCACTCGGCTTGCCTAAACTCGCATGAAACTCAAAATTTACTATGTTCGTAAACCCACAAGACCCACTCAGGGTTAAAAAAGAAAATACAAGTTTGAGATCTGTCACAGCAGTAGTTCGTTCTAGGCATTTGATCTTCGTCCTTCGTTGCAAAGTAAAAATCAATTTAGGTATCACAAGGAATACTGGTTTATTCAAAGAAATAGCAAAAATAAAAATTCGTCAAGAACTAATGCCTGAAGGACATCGCTCTACTCGTAATCTGCTTCTATAACAGGTACGGTACTTAATCGGCCAACCTCTTTAGAAGGAAGTGGTGGACTCGACCAACATTCACGTTTCAAACTCGATCATAACTTATCCGAGATGGCACAGATAATAAGTACTAATTTTAACAGATTACTTGAATGTGATAGCATTTAACTCAGAAGGAGCAAAATATGTAGTTATTAACTAATCCACTAAAGGGTTATGGAAGCTGTCTCTTTGATGAGGATCGAATTCCCATTTTAAATCTCGTTCATAACCGAGTGACACAATTTCGGAAAATGGCGGCTCGTTATCAGCAGGTAGAATATAAATGTCAAAGGTGGTAGGTCTCCGCAGCTCAAGCTGGTCCTTACAGTTGAATTAAATTTGAGTACTAAGTAACTAAGATTAAATCTAAAAAGTCGAGCCGGAGCTTGAACCCTACAAGAAATCAAAAGTAATCCTCTTCGTTGATACCCTAAAATGTACACACCTCTTTAAATAAGAGGGCTAATTATAGATGAAGCAACAATTGTCGATAGAAAATCGCCGTATAACAGATGATAGCCGAACTTAAAGAAAAGGTACCTTTCAAGTAAATAAAATGCAAATGGCGGTACTTACAATAAGACAGAAAAAGCAATTATATCCTCTCTATAGGAGTTTTTAGGGGAATCCGTTCATTAATTATTCCAGAATCCCCAATTTAATGCGAGAGGTGAATAAAATATTGATGACGGCAATTTAAATTCCATGCGTTCTAAACTAATTCTTTCAGGTGTTTTAGTAAAACGAAGGGTAACTGGACATGGTTCGACAGAAAGAAAGTGGATCAGTCTTTCGTAACTACTTTCAAACCCATTATCAGATCACGACGCACTCAGAAATCAGGGACACATAAAAATAAAGAGCGGCAACTTTATGTACGAACGTACGGACTTTGAAAAACGTAGAATTCAAAAACCCCGTATACTCCCTTATAATCAATACGCAGAACAAAATTTAAAGAATTTAACCCCGTTAAAAGGATCCCGTTACACTTACCTCGCATAATATCAGATATGTTCAAAACGGAGCCCATATTATTATTATGGTATAAAAGTAGGTAGTAGCAATGTACACTGAGGACATTGAGCTCGTAAGAGTAGCTGATATACAGTATAATACGAGTGGTCTTCCAATAAAGCAAAAGAAAGTAATGGGTTTGCTTCGACTTGAAGAGAGACATCACATCACATGTTAAAAAAACAAAAGTAACGGTAAATCAAACTCAAATTTTATTTATTTATTTTTTTATTTTTTTTTTATTATTATGCACAAATGCTGACATGACATTCAGAGAGCAATAATTAACATGAACGCACACCATAAAACTAATGAGTCAAAGAAAACGAAAAATCTTTGATCATTTGAAACGAAAATTCTGTACTGTATTCCAGCCCAGACAAGGGAAAAAGTTATGTAACAAAAGTTGGAAAAGTTATGTTTTAAAATGTCAATAAATTATTTCTACATAGTACGAAATGCAACAATTAGTTCTGTTCATAACTGTAAAATGTTATCTTATAATCGAAAAAGAAAATTAAGAAGACTGATTCCGTCCTTGTGAAGATGAAAATCTCCAGAGGAAAGCGCTCTCAAATTTGCTAATAAATACACAATTTCAATACAGTTCGTAAGTTTTTGGTCGGAAAACACAAATATTAAAGTCTAGACGTTTTCCACAGAAAGTGCTATGCAAACTTACGACATAACTCAAAAGACCACAGTTTTAATTGCGTACCACTTTACGAAGAAACGTTAATTAAAGTTTTTAAAGTTAATTTCGCCAACTTTGTTTAAGCTGTAACCTTTACACGCATCCGAGCACTCGACTATAATAATGAAATTATCAAAAGCCCTTTAACTAGAAATATTGACAGGCTGTGACTCCTAGTTTATTTTTTGAAAGCATTTGATGTCTGTGTTCATTATCCTCACATTTATAAAGTGTAATTCACTTACCGCGGTAATTTACGACACGCTACTAACAATAGGGGAACTTTGAAACGCATGTATCTTGTGGTAGGTTATCAATGCCGCCACCATAAAAATATATGAATTATTTGAGCATTTTTGATTGCAACTAATTAAAGTTAAGTGATGTGGGTCTTTATCATTCGTATACATCGGCGTATTAATTCATATTTGATAAACTAACACGTTTCGAGTGATGTTAATTATTTGAATGGAAGAACGAATGGGAGGTCTGAAAAGAATTTCATGCGAACGTGCAAGGGGGAGATTGTAGCATTTTAAGTTCTCTACTTCTGAAAAGTTGAGAGCAAGCAAACTGGATTTTTTATCGTTCTATTCAAAAAGTCGCCCTTCGATTACATTCGATCAACTGTACTTTGTGTTGTTCGCAAGTGACAGCTCCGATAATTGGGACGGACAAAGATGAATATATCCAGATTTACAAATCGGAAGAAGACACAAAACGAAGGGCGTCCAAGTTATAAAAGTGAGCTCATCCGTTTCTAAAAGTGTTGCGTATTTTTTTCTCATATTGATCCATATATACAACCTCTTTCTTTTCGGGAGTAATTTCTCGTATGTATAACGCCGTAGAATGTATTTGCATCAATAACTTCTATCATTTTTGGTAAATAGCTTTTGGTGGCATAAAACTCCGCGAAGAAAGTTTTATCGAAAGATTTTATGGTTTTACCTACCGAAATGTGCGGTCAGCTATCACTTTTGTTTTCTTAAAAATGTTTGGAAAGCTTTTAAAGTCAATAAAGCACTAAAGATAAGTACAGTTTATATAGGGTGATGGTATCTCAGAAAATTCGACAGACCACTTCTTTGCCACTCATCGATCTAATGTCAAGTTGTCCGAAAGAAAATTTCAATCACTCGGTTATAATTAGTTTCAAAGAAATATATCGCGCTTTCATTTTTTAGAGCTTTACTATCTATGGGTATTGGTTCTATTTTCCACGTAACCACTTTAAAAGAAGTTCAACGTTAACACATTTACCTATTTTTACGCTTTCAAAGAAATAATCTTTATTTTAGAATCTGTACTGACGAAAGGCTAACTCGCCTTCGTTTGTGTATTTTTTACTTTTGATTTTGTTATTTATTTAGAAATTAATTTACCGACATTTTTAAAAGGACTAATGTTACGAGTAATAGATACAGTTGTATAAACGTTTTAAATAAAATGAACTGGCGTCATTGTAGATCATAAAAGTTGGAGAAAAGTGAACGAATTGAGGTTGATTGAATTTGTTTATTAGTTAAACAACACGATTAAATTTAATTAAAAGAAATTTGCTACCATACCTTCAAGCACAGATAACTCTATAAATGTTCGAACAGTTCGCTTCAAACCGCCACCGACAAATCTGAAGAACATCATCGAAATTGACTTGGCATATCGACGTTAGACGTCTTCAATTCCGTATGCTCCAACTTTGGACACCAGTTAGCACTGACGCATTCGTACCGATTGGTGTTAGTTCACCGAGGGTGGAACACAACCCCCGACCTCCAATTGTATGCTGGAAAACTGCGGTCAGTATAATCATCTAGCTGCTTCGTGTCCAGAACCAAAGAGACTGCGATGCTACGGTTGTAACGAACCCAACGTAACCATATAGTCCAGGTTAAATAGGTCTAAAATAATTTATTTTCAAAAAAAATTAGTTACCGGGCGAAACCGGGTTTTTCAGGCAGGTGAATGGTTAAAAATTGGGAAAAAATAATTAAAACAGCTGAATTTTTCCGCGGATGAACTCCCGGGGGTTGAAAGGGGTGGAAAGTGGTGTTTTGCAAATTGTGGCAAAACTGTTAATTTTAGACGAAAATGTTCAATGTAAAAGTTATAGAGATTAAAAAAATGAGCAACTTTTGTATCTGCACTATTTTCACAACTACTGCAGATTAACCAAATCGCAAAACAACCATTCGTATCAGGCACAAAAATTTTTTAATATGCTCCCAGAAAATCTTGACAAAGTGCACACAAACATCCTTAAAAGACACCGTATCAATAAGGCATATTATTCCACCACAGAATGTATTCACGATGAGCTTTAAAAATAAATATTATTATTAATATTATTATAACCAATTTTCCTAGATAAACCGGAAAAACTGTTTTTTTCGTTTTTTATTCTTATTTTTTCGAAAAAAAGTCGTAGGGGTTTGAAAATTTGGAGGAGACACGGGTTCGTAAAGTTGAACCGTTTCCAAGATCTCACGATTTCTGGAAAAAACCACCTCTTTTTCAAGGGGTTGAAAAATCTATTTTTTTTATCGTACAGAGGTGCGCGGGGTAGCAAAATTTTCCTAAGGACTTACATTTTTATAATCAAAAATAAACAATATTATTCCAATAGAAAAATTTTAAGAAAAGCGGCAAAAACTGGGGTAACAGTTTTAAGATATACCTACACTGTTTTTGACATAGTAGGTAAATAGCTCTTTTTGCAATTAAATTAACGTATTGGATCTGCGCTAATAAAAAGTTTTTGAAATCTGTCTTCTCTCTCCTGTGGCTAAAATATTTTCTTTTGTTTCCTAGTGCCCAACTGGCTTAATTAAAACATCTTTTTGATTTCTTTTTTCTGCATATTTACCGCATAAAAAGCAATTCGATATAAAATCGAATTCTTTTGCTTGCGTTAGAATTCGACCGCTCTCAAGATCTGCCAAAAGGTCAAAGATTATATACATCTACGATCAGTTCTAACTTAAACTTCAAGAAGCTTATGACAAAGCTCGCCAACATTATAACTTACGAAGAAGACCTGATGAATATAATGTGAATGATCGAGTATGGAAAAGGAGTTATGTTCTATGGAATGCAGCTTGGTACTTCGCAGCCAAACTCGCACCAAAATTTGTGAGACCCTTTATTGATAAAGGAAATTTTCAAGGTGGGTTTACGAACTTAAGGATCCGGATCTGAAACCATATTCTGCTCTGGCACCTAAGGGTCATAACGGGTTAGTGTATTCTGCTTTGAGATCCAACTCCAACATGGCGGGCGATGTAGTGAAAGTCGACGATCCTCCAATTTTGTGTAATTTGTGCGGTGTTTGTAATAAAAACACAGCAAAAAAACGAGTTATGTGTAAAAATTGTGAGACATTCTATCACGACAGCTGTGCAAAATCCAAAAAACCGACCGTTGAAGTAATCAGTGAAGAACTTATAATTTGCTGTGATGCTAATAACGCTATCGGCAAACCCAAGGACGAATCGGGCACAGACGCAAGTGTCAACCTACACACGTACTATTCCAAGCAAATCGATTTACTCCATAAAATTATTGACCAAAACCACATTATAATACAGGAATTAAGGGAAAAGGAGCACCTTCTCAAAGATAAGATAGCTTTTCTAACCACCAACCAAAAAATAAACAAAAATAACAAACAGGCGACATCTAACCAAACTGCTCGCAATGCTAAACCAAGGGAATGTTACCTCCATAGATGGCACGTCGGCTGCTAGGGCGCCGCGGAACTTAAAAAACCCCGATCAAACCGACAACTCTGGAGGCACCTCGGGAGGCAATCCCGCTCCTAGAAAAAACGTAATAACGACTGCTCAGGTCAGGGACGCATGTGCACTAGCTACTGTACAGTCCCACGTTACAAAGAACAAGACCAACACAACAGAAGAAAAGTCATTAGCTCGCGCCATCAACAACAAGAATGAGAATAATTCTGAAGAAGAAACCGAAAAATGGATTCCTGTTGAAAGAAGAAAACGCTCCAACCCAAAACGAAAAGGAATAATAGGAACGCGAGACTTCGATACGTTGCAAGTCTTGATAACCTAAGCAACTTATCAGACGACACCAATTTTGAGTGTGTCGCGTTATCCTATAACAAAATCACGTGTGTTCTGTGTATCTACAGGCCACCACATGGAGATATAAACACCTTTCTTATAAGATTAACAAGTGTTTTAACACAAGCCACACTCAAATTCAAAAATATTATCATGTGCGGCGATTTAAACATAAATAATATGAATAAAAATCGAGCTTTCATATTATTAGAAGACGTAATCGACGCACATAATTTATCAATCCATAACGTTGACGTCCCGACACGAATTTCAACAAGGCTAGGCCAAACCCCATCAAGTAGCATAGACTATTTGATCACGAACTTGGAACTGCACAAAGTAAAGTTTGATGTCGAAGATCTTGGCTATTCCGATCATATGGTTCTACTACGGAAGTGCAAATTGATGGCCACATAGAGCAAACACACCAGACCACCATACATAAACGATATTTCAACGGCCTCGGAATCTTCGAATTTCTTAAACTTTTTACAACGAAAAACCCACCGCATGCTGCTGACACAACCTCATGGGCTTTCGATCGATTTTGGGAACACTTCTTGTGGTGTTTCAATACCGCTTTTCCCTAAAACCACCACCAAAATCAAGACTCCACGACCCCGAAAATTAAAATTCAGTACCGAATTAAACAAAAAACTGAACAGAGTTAAGATGTTAAACTTCTTGAGAAAAACTACACAAGAAAGCTGGCTGGAGCAGCTTTATACAACTGAAAGAAGAAATACACGCATACAAATTCGAAACGAAAAGGTAATCCACTATTCGACCCAAATAGAACGATCGAGCAATAAACCCAAAACATTATGGTTACTGGTGAACTCCGTACTCAACCGAAGTGCGAAAGGGTCTAAATCAGTAACTTACGAAGGCAGATCTATTACACGAAATGATGAATTATGTCATGTATTTGCAGAATTCTTCGAACGTGTAATTCCACGTAAACTGGAAGAACATTTTGGACAACGTGCATCTCAAGCATGCTCCACGTCCGCCAATGTTCCAGAGAGCATGTACCTGAAACCTGTTACATCCTCAGATATATGCTGCATCATAGATGTCCTACAAACAAAAAAGGCAACAGGTTATGATGAAGTACCGGCAAAATTCATCAAACAATATAAAAACACGCTCGCCCATCATCTTGCGGAATCCTTCAATGACTCGTTACAAAGGGGTGCTTTCCCTGACGCGCTCAAGTTAGCTGTGATCATACCGGTTTCAAAAAAAGGGAACCTCACGAACATTGAAAACTTCAGACCGATTGCTCTGTTGACCATAATCTCAAAAATATTTGAGAAGCTTTTGGCGCAGCAACTGTCGGATTTTCTTAACAAACATCACCTCATTACAGAATGTCAACACGGTTTCCGGAAAAATCGTTCGACGGAGACGGCAGCCACGGCTATGATACAAAACATTATGGACCACCTTAACAACGGCAAGACGGTATATGGAATATTTTTCGACATGTCGCGCGCATTTGATACCATAGACATCTCATTCTTGGGAGATAAGATTGAGAAAATGGGAATACGCGGACACGCCATGGCATATATCCTATCCTACTTGAAAAACAGGAACTACATGGTCAAATGCGGCGAGGAACTGTCCAAGCCATTCACAATAAACATAGGCACACCTCAAGGCGGTGTCCTGGGACCTCTGGTGTACCTCCTATACGTAAACGATCTTCCGCAACATATACATGAGGGCGAATTGTATATGTATGCCGACGATACTGCAATTATAGTGTCCCACTCGTCGCCAAAATGTGCACACGTTCAAGTACACCAAGTCATAGAACAATTTAGCCAATGGTGCTCACAAAACAAGCTTATAGTGAACCAGAGCAAAACTGCCATTATAAACTTCCGTCCTCGATCTGCTATCCATGACACATTACCAACAATCAATACTGTCAAATATCTCGGTATATCCGTGGACAATGATCTAAAGTGGTCTTCACATATAAATGAGCTCGCCAAAAAATTAAACAAGTGTTTCTTTGGTATTATGACGTTAAAGAACTTTTTAACTCAAAAATCACTGTTGAGTGTTTATCACGCTACTGTACATTCACTGCTGTCCTATAATGTTATAGTTTGGGGCCAGTCCTCGGAATTTAATCGTGTTTTTATTGTGCAAAAACGTATTCTCAGACTTATATTCAACTTGGGTGGTACCCAATCATGCAGAGATACGTTCAAGAAGTATGGCATCCTAACAGCAACGTCATGTTACCTACATAAAATAGTCAACTACATTTATGTAAATAAACAAACCTTCGCAACACAGGGATCTATCCATGGACATAACACAAGAGGAAAGGAGAGGCTCTACCCGTCCAAACCCAACAGCACGCTGTACAAACGATCTCCTGTATATGCCGGTATTCACTTTTACAACTTGCTTCCAGAACACGTCAAATCATGCTCAACGGCCCAACAGTTCAGCAGAAAAACAAAAAAATTTTTAACAACAAGATGTTACTACACCATCAACGAATACGTTGATGATTGTAAAAGTCTGTGATATTTTAACTTTTTTATGTTGTTACGTGAATGTCTAATGTAAGAACCTGTGATACTCATCTACATAATTTTAACTTATCTATATGTTGTGTCACGTGAGTTTAATGTTTTTTTATGTATGACGCGTCCTATGTACTGTTGTATGCCAAAGGAAAAGAATTAAATTGAGAATTGAGAATTGAGATATTATCTTTTTTAGGGTGGTTGGTTAGGTATGTAAGGGCAGGTCTACCTTGGGAACTTACGTCCACCTCTTTATTTTCATTTCGTACGTTAGATTTGCTCCTCCATCTGAGCTTTTCACTCTTTCCCTCTTTTTTCTTATTCTATTAATGGGGAAGTAGCCTATCAGCTTGGGAGCGGGAATTTTATTTTGTGTCGTCCGGGTGGGGTTTCTATCGATCACCATTCGTTAATTGTTATTCTTTCTCGATTTAAACTTTTCTAATTTCCTACATTAGTGCTTTGTTATTTCTTAGGGTGGGACTTTTATTTTCTGCAGTATTGGCTCTCGTCTACGTGATTGTTCTTCACCTGCAGATTGGGGGGGTGGGGGGGGGGTATTTGGAATTTCGTGCAGGAGGGAAGTGTGAGTGCATATGTATGATTTTATAAAGTGAGGGTATGTAGGTTTTGAGTACTGGTTAGGAGTGGAAAAATTTAATTCTCGAGATTTGAATCTTATTTTCTCCGAAGTGAGAAAACTTCTTGTTCCAGTAAGGTCTTTTTAGTGGGAGAGGAATTATTACGTTCACATTCCCTTTTTGGTGCATGTTGTTTAACTTGGCTCAGAATTTGGGACCTTTATGTTTTGCATAAGCAAGCATGTTTTATTTATGCTAATTTCGACCTTGTCCCTGAAAATTTATCTTTGGCATACTTTCCTACACACGTATTATCGGTTTTGATAAGGCCAATTTAGGGATTATATGATTTGCCTCGTCCTCTTTCGAAATTCAGCTATGGTGCAAGTGAATTTTCTAGTAAAAAAATTTTTGGATAAATTCAACCCTTTAATAATTTACATATATAGAAAGACAAATATGAACAATTTTAGTGCTGCTTATTTAAGTACATCAATGTCCGGTACTCGCTAGCTTGCTATAGCTACTTTTTAAAATGTAGCACGTGCAAGCATACACCTATATCACTAAAAACTGAAATTCTGTTGTACTAAATGGTGCTACATACTATTTTTAAAGCCTAATGTGTTGTCATTATGGCATGGTATACTAGTTCATAATTTAACAAAGATGTTAGTTAATTCATTCCAATAGTTCCAAATATGCTTGCGATTACAATATTTTCTTTGCATATGAGCCTGCTAAATTTATGTTTCTGTTTGTGTATTAAAAAACTATACTCATTCATTTCATAAGATCACGCTACATCTCAAAATAATAATTATCGGAACGGAATAAATAAATTAGGCCTGCACAGATTTTTCTTGATGCAATTTTCTTGTATCAAATTCTGTGGGGGATTTTCATGCACAGCGAAATACGGAATTTATTGTTAATATTTTCGTTCATATGTGACGTATCTATGCATAAGAATCACTTTTATGTAATATCTACTTGTAATAAATACATATTTGAGTGTAATTCTGGATACACCGATGGGAGATGGAGACATAAAGCGCATTTATTGGGACCGCCTGACAGACGACGACAGGATTACAGCTCAATATATCTTTTTACGCATTTTACTTTATCTAAGCAGTAATACCATTTTGCTTCTTTCGTTTTTATTATGTCATTCACGTTCCCGTTTTGATTTACAACAAGAGATTTTTAGTTAAATAGAAAGGAGTGAAACACTCGAATGGCATCACGACCAAGGAAGGATGCAACTTAGACAGACTGGTTTAGTAAGACAAGACAATGAGTGTACTTTCTTGGAAATAAGGATGAACGAAGTGAATTCGCATTGTTAACTTAGGGTGGTCTTTTACCGCAAAAAGTGTGAAGTCATACTCAGTCACCGATTTTTTGCGGAGGAAGCCATAAAAATAATTCATACGAATAACACATTAACGAGTAATTGGTAGGTAGAACGAATCAACCGAAAACATAAAACCGCAACACCTTATAAAACTGTCAGGTGAGTGGATATCTTAATCAGAGAATACCTGAATCGAGTTTCGTAAAACTCGACGACTAGTTAGAACGATCTGGTCTGGTCCTCGTTTCACCTCTTCGTTGGCGGCACTGTTATTAGAAACAATCGGTCATAATCAAGCCAATGTGTATTTTGTAAACTTGTTTTACTACAAATTTATTCAAAACAGATAATTACATGCGTGATAGGTAAAAAATATTGCAATCGGATCCCAAGATCTACAGGACAGAATTCTTTAATTGTAAATTATAATAGTAGTATATAAAAGCTGAAAAAATAGTTTCCGTAGGTATTTCAATGAAATATTGCAAAAACAACTTTATATTTTGAAGCCACTTTAGAAACACCGACACCGCCTTTATTTCTGAGAATATAAAACTGACTGATTTATAACTGGCTATCTATTTATCAAAAATATATACGGGTGTAGACTTACTAGTTGTTCATAAAAACATAGGAATTTCTTAATTTGAATTTTCTTCATACGTCCATGGATCCCACATAAACATACTTTATTACGGAACGTTCATTAGCTAACAATTTAAAATTCTATTTCACGCATCTACGTGACGTAGTTTCAAAACGACAACACCTCCAGATTGAACCTATTTTATCGATTCTATCGCATTTTCTAGATATTTCCCGGGTTAGCGTGAAGAGTGAAAAACAATTAAATCCTAACAACTCTCTAATGATGTTCATTTAAACGAAATGAAAAACGCCCTTTCAAATATGGCCAAATTAAAATCTTTTATGCGTAATCTCGTATTGAAAATTGCACAAAGGAGAGATGCGATAATTTAAATTTAAAAATTAAAGCACAAAATCAAGCGCAACTCGTTCTCATTTATTGTACGAGAGGATAGGAAACGGACGTAATGAATATAGCACGGATCGGTTCATTACGCGTCGAAATCGAAACCGTGTGTTCTTATTTCATTTCTGCCGTGTAGCTAATTATGAACCATTTCGAATAAACGCAATTTTTTCACTATTTTTGCGTAAATCGCTCTAGTTGTTTTCTGTTGTTTAGTCCTGATCTACATTTACGAGTGCTCTGTGGAACGTAAACTTGGTACAAATGCTCAAGGCGTACATTTGAAATGCCGTGGTTAATTTTATTTCACTTAACAACGTTAAGTTACGCTCATTTATATAAACAAGATCTTTTTCAGAGGTATACCCGATATGAGAATTTTCCCTATTATTTTCAAAGAATTGTTAACTCGTTTGAGGTCTTTTTATTCATGATCATTTGACTACTAAGCAGGTTATTTGTTTTGTACGGAATACCTGGAAGAATCTTCGACCCTGTCACTCATCACCTGATCACTATTAATCAAATAGTATTGTCCTTCTCTTTTTATAGAATTTTCGTAACCTTAGAAATTATTTGTTAGGTTTTATTTTCATGTTAAGATTGTTGCATACACTTTGACAATAACAGCCCCTCTCTTACATCCTCAACAAAACCAAATCCAGTGCCCACCCAGAAGAAAGAATCCCTACAGTTTTGAGTGATGTAACACCAAATTCCCCAAAGTAAAGAAACTCCCCTCCCGGAATAACAAAACAACACAAAAGACCAAATTGTGACTCCATTGTCGATAGAGTGAAGAAGGGAACTTTTAAAAAGCACCCACCATGCACTAGTGCGATTGAATGAAGAAGGTGCTATGAGTAGAGAATAGGAAAGTGAGAAATCACACTTGCGGAGAAAAGAAAACCTCATTCATGCCGATTCCAGAGGTCCCATGGTTACCGAAGCTCGCACGGGGAAGGCGCACTTGTGTGTCATCCATACATCCATTCATACAGTACCATGGAACGGAAGAAAGAAGAGTAGAAAACGACAGAAAAATAGGAAAGTGAAAAGAAAAGGACAACCTCTCCCGAATCTCCCCTGGTAAACTAGAAGGCAGAGAAGTGGTCAGGGTTCAGGATAGAAAAATGAAGAAGAATACAGGGAATGGATCGGGGAAAAAAAGAAATCCCCTGGCCGATGTTGTTGCTATGGTCCAGAGCCCAGCTCCTGTGCCCAACCAACCATTCACAGAATTAAATAAGAAGAAAAAGAAGAAAGAAATATGGAACATGAATAAATATTGCAAGTCAAATCCGGTAAAAAGAATACGTCTGGTCTGTGAGGCAGAACCGTCATCAAACGCACAATCCGGCGAAAACAAATGTTTAAACGTGCTCATGGGGTTCAATATAAGGTTTGAGATCTTGAGCATAGCATATTGTCAAAAAATTTTCTCATAAATTAAATACACAATTTTACGGCTAACCGTAAATGGTCGTAAGAATTTGGGAGCTAATTTCGCAGAATAATCTTTAGTGGCATCAGACAAAGTTTTATTTTTACCCCATCGTATCGTTTATTTCGGTCATGGATGTCTTTAATGCGTGCAATGATTTTGTCGTTGTTGTTCTGCTAACCGTTGTTCTCCGTCAATCAGTTTATGGCCGGCCAAGGCAGTGTCGAAGCTGTGCGTCTCCTCGAATACGAAATTCTTTCCCAAAATTAGGACGTTAGGGAGTAACACCAATAGTTTCGTGTTTTGAAGTTCAAACGGCACAGTTTCTCCTCAGCCTGTGAATGATAAAAAGGAGTAAACTGAACTTTTACGCGGTACCGTTCACAAGGATCAAAGAAAAGTTGACTGGACACCATTGTCACAAATAAGAAATTGTGGAGTTCCATATACAAAAAATACAGAATCCGCCAAAAGGTGTCGTTCCATGCTCCGTCAGCAGCAAGGCGGCTATAGAGAGGCCCTTAATGTCTCAGTACCTGTACCAGTGCCCGATTTTATGGAATCCGCAACATATTTCTAAATTCTTTACGGAAGAGATAAGAATTAATTTTCTTAATAACGTCCTACTTTCCAGTATCTTCGTTAACCTCCTTTAATTTTGTTCGAATAGTTTTTGACCTCTTCCAAAAGCACGGATTTTTCTTGTACAATTCTACAATAGTTTCATCATAATATCTTCATGTTTCTTCTAAATTCATTTTGGAATTACAGGCATACACACAAAGGTTTACCTTCGAATTTGCTCTAAAAATAAACCACCAACGGATTCCCTTCGTCGCGTCTGGAACTAAACGCCCTGTCAGTCTGTGTATGGGATCTATAACCGGCCGGTACACTCAATAATGACATCAAGACGGCCGTTATCTCTCTGGTAATAGCGAAATAGGTACTGCGCCTAATTAAGTTGATAACGTCGCATGGGAACACCCTGGTTATCTTACACTCTCGAACTGGGCTGGTATTGTTCACCGTGAGGTACCTGGAGGACCTTCCACAATTACTATCTATATAAAACAGACACCTCTAAATCCACAAACGCACGTACCTCTAATTACACGAGAGGGCGTAGAACCCAAATAATGCGAATAAAGGTGGCGAAATAATTAACTTACCAAGGAAGGAATCAGCAAATCACTTACGTGTCGATAATCTTATAAATCCTCCAAGAAAAGTGGACATAAGTGCTTCCGCGCAGTACGAAAAAGAAGCCGGAAGATGGCATTAGTTAAACTTAAATAAAGCCAGCGACTCTCAATCAACTTAAAGTTAAGAATAAATCGTTACAAACAAAAGTACTATCCTGCTAAAACTAATTTATCTCTGCATAGCATATTCTTATCTTCTTCTAACTCATATTAATAATTTACAGATGTGAAACAACAAAACAAACTTATCTGAAATATGAGTGTTATTTAAAACACTCGATGACAACAGCTTAACGTTTTAAATTCATAAAGTGGTGCTCCACCCTGGAGGTTTTCCAGCATAGGAGATTTCGGGATATTGTACTAGGAGTGCCAGTAGGAATTCTCCCGTAAAAAGGTAAAACCCAGTAACTCATTTTTATGAACTTTTCAAGAGAGCAATTAATAGTACAATGTATTGACATAACGTTGACAATTTTATTAAAGTTGACAATTGTAGTATGGGCATTATGGTGTTTTAGGTCGCTATGTTTGTGATTATTATATTGTTTTTATAATATATTTAGTATTTTGCAAAATATTGAACATACGATGTTTTTAACAGGAATTATGATGCTTTTACTACACCAATATGTAGTATGTCAAGTTACGGTTTTATTAATATTGAAAATGTTGCACTATAAGCCATGAAAAATTTAGTAAGGTACTTTGCTAGCTATTTCCAATGGTATCATGCTTACTGGTGGTTTTAATTTCTGGTAAATATATGACTTTACTATGTTCTTACACTTTTTGGCGGGAAGCAAGACCATCGGTAGATTGCTTTGCTAGGTTCTTCCATTGAACGGCAGAAATCAAAATAACTTCAATTTAAATAAACGCTATTGAAATAACTAGTAAGAATGAATGCTGTGTTTTTCCATTTGGAGGTGAGGTTGTTTATTCAGTAAATGCCATAGTTTAAGTGAAACAAGTGACAACAAGTTTTTAACTTAGTCGTTACACCTAAGGACGCTAAAAATGATATTTTAGTTATTTTCATTTTGGACATTTTTTTTTACATTTACATTTATACATAGGTTATAGGTTTCTGTTACAACAAGAATGTAAATAAATGGTTATTATTATTATAAATGATAGGTTCTTCCACTGCAAATCGGATTTACTATATTCTTGCTTTGAAAAGATATAAATTATGACACTTACTAGAAAATTCCATTGATTGTAGAATGCTTATTAGTTGGAAGTGATCTACAAAGTTTATACCTCTACAAAGGAAAAAAGTAGTACTTTCAGATCGTCTCAAAGTCTAATTTTAAGCAAAAA
>NW_022170249.1:39559844-39625314 GCF_008802855.1 Photinus pyralis
CTGCTATCTTGTCCGCGATTACGCGTAGGTGGTCCGCGTACGCCAATAGTGTCGGTAGTTGTAACTGGCCATCTGTGCTGAAATTCCTCACCACCCTCCTTGTTTGCTCTATGGAATTTGAACAAGTTCAGCAGCGTCAGAGAGGTGTATTGCTAGAAGCCATAGTTTGGTTCATGCCCTCTAGTGTTCACCTAGAATCCTCTTGGTCGTGAATATATGGTCGTCCGTTGATCTGCCTTTTATAAAACCTACTTGGTATACTGGTGTCTTGGATGTGTGACCCTTTAGGCACTGCAGTAGATAGGTTGCGTATATCTTTACCGGCACTGCATACCGAGATTCTCCTGTGTTCCTTGTGGTGACCTGACTTTTGGGATGGGGAACTGCACTGCCTACTGCCATTCTTTGGGGACCAAGTTCCTGGTTCATACCTCCTGAATTAATTCATGTAGGTCCTTTATTAGCCATTCTGATGGGTATTTAGGAATTTGGCCTAGACCCAATCCTGCCTTGTCATTTTCCCCTTTTTCGGGCTTCCTAATATCTCCATCATTTCTTCCATCGCGAGGGGTGGCGGTAGTGGTGTGATTCTTGTTCCTGGTGCAGGAGCTTCTCCGATGCTGTCAATGGTGCATATTTTTTGGTTCTCCCTTGTTTCTTTCTTCTGTTTTGTATGTGCTTATACATTTCCGCATTGATCTGCATTGGTTCTAAGCTTGGCGATGTTCTCTGCAAATTCGGCGAATTCCTTGATCTCATTTTGCTCAAAGGTTCTGTTTCTCTCCTCTCTGGCCTCCTTTAGCTCTTTCGTTGCTTCCGGTTTGTGTGGGATTTGCCCAAACCTGTCCAGCGTTCTGCTGTGGTTGTCCAACGGCCATGGCTTGCTTCCTGTTCAGTTACATGCGCCGATTATGTCCCCCAAGTGTGTTCCCTGCTGCTTCCTTGCGTGTCGGCGATCCTAGTTCAAAATGGTACCCCTTCTTCCTTTTTGTTCCTGATCTCGTCCTGCTCCTTTCTTCTCCGTTCTCCCGCTTTGCTCCCTGCCCTTTCCTTCTTATTCGCCCCCCCCCACCCCCTACTTTTGCCCTTACTATGGTACGATCCTACTGGTTCTGGCCTATACTCCCACTGTGTTCGTGATGCTTATTTCCTTTGATTTAGTCTTTACTATGTGGTCGATTCAATTTGAGTTTCCTCTCCTCCATCTTGTCAGCACCGTTTGGGATTTGCTGAATGTGTTTTCCCCCTCAGTCCATCTACATGTACCATTGTCCTAAGCTCGCTGCCATTCATGTTGTCTTGCTAGTGCTTGAGCATTTTCCCTATCCTTTGTTCCTCCCCTTCCCTCCGTCTAGACTACCTAGTTGCACATTGAAGTCACCTAATATGATGCCGCTCTTTTGCTCTATTATTTCGCTCAGCTTCCCGAGTGCCGCTTGTCCTTTTTTATCCGAGAGTCTGTGGCATCCTATAACCGTTCCTATGCTCGTCTAGATTTGGGTCATAAATATACTATCACTTCTTTCTTCAATTTTCTCAACCTCAATGCCTCGGCATTTCCTGATTACAATTGCTGTGCCTCTGCTGGTTTTCTCCTTCCCTCCTCCCATCCACCAGTCGTAGTTTCTTGTCGCGCCTATCCCACTTGTCAGTTCAGTTTAGTGTAGTGTAGGCTGGCTGCATCTATTCCTTTGTTTTCTTAATTCGTCGTCAATTAGCTCCCTTTCCACGTGGCTATCCTCATGCTCTTGGATCAACCTGTTTGGCCGCTATTGCTAGTCGTTTAGGTGGTATTCTGCCGTCTTAATCTTGGTGGAAGGTGATGGATGCTGTCTATGGATCGCTGAGAGAGATAATTGAACGCTAAGAGAGAAATAATTGAATTAGATTATGGGTTAGAACAATGAGACGTTCGTTTCTTGTACTAAGTGACACGAAAATTGCTATACCAAGAATACGTTGGAGTTTTTTTTAATCAACATTGACTAAACTGTAACCTGTGATAGCTCGCTTCTGTTTGGGAAGGCATGAGGACCGTAATAGAGGTGAGATGAAGACGTGGGCACCAGCACAATGGGCCTGTGAAGTGGTGACGAGGTGATAGAAATCTAATCAATACTCATCCCCATACACAGCCCAACTTGATGACGCCCGTTTCTTGCCATGGTTAGTCATATCTCTGCCTTTGGCCTATTTAGAGAATTCTCTACAGACGCTGCAATTTTTTGTCACTCAGCTCGCATTCAGAAACCAGACTTTTAATCCGGCTCATATTCAATAGCACCGACCCCCTTGAACCCAGAAATCGATTTGCGAAGGTTTGACAACGCTGTCTCTTTTTGTTATCGAGTTAGAAGAGGAACAGACGGATAAAATCACCACATAAGGGAAATTTGTTTCTTTCGAAAGATTCCCCTATAAATCAGGTATTAGGTCTTAATCAAATGAGATTAAGTATGGTATAATGGTAAACAAATAAATGAATTTAGTGCAAAAGTCTTCAATTTCAATTAAACAAAACAACCCGTAAAATGATAAATTGCATGTAAATAAAAAACATCAAAATGGCATCTCTCTTCTCCAGCATCGGCTTTCATTAATTATCGCAAAAAGGAAGCAACATGATACAGCGAAGAATCGGAACTATATGCGATACTTCCTCCACTGAAGAAATGGTTAGTCATACATCACATTGATAATCTACTTCCAAGTAAACAAATAAATACTTAATACATCAATATAAAGGTATAAACATCTGTATAGTATAGCAAAACAAGCATGATTCAGTAGCGGTACCTTATAAAACAAACCTTGGAGTATTAAACAAATATAAGTATTTATCCAAATGTAAATAATTAGAAAATTTGGATGGTATGGAATACCCCAAGAAAGGAAGATTACTGACAGTTTTTCGCCTGTACAGGGGTGTATTCCATACCACCCAGAACTCCAGGAGCTACGTACTCCCCTAAAACGTTCATCCCTTAAAACGTCGTCCATGGAATATCTATTTACGTGCACAAAACATTGATCAAACAGAAATATGCGCGCTCATGCGAGTCGTAAACTAATGATAATGATTGTATAAACCCACCATTAATATGAAGAATCTCGGCAATGCCCACTTCACAAAAAGTCTGCTTCGGCAGAAATCATTACGAGATTTACTTATATTACTCTTTTATATATAACCCTTGCATTTCATTCTGTACTTTTAAACACAAATTATCAAGTTTTTGTTTTACCCATAAAAACAACTCTAGGAAGGCGCCAGGGCGGTAAGCCCGTTATTCCGCCTACACAATTAAAGATACCACTTTTTCAATTTGAAGTGCACCGGAAATTCTAATTAACTTGTGATGAACGGTTTTGCTTTACATCATTTTGTATATATGATTTGATTAATTTTTTGTGTTGTAATGTTGCGCTATAGCTGTGATGTAAGCTAAAAAGCTACCTTGCATTAAATCGGGGAGCTTTGAAATTTGGCATGTTAGGTCAGTTTTACGTCCTGAACAACATATTCAGTTTGCGACATTGTACTGTCCTGGGAAAATCAGTTTTTTGGCACTTCTCAGTTGCTTCCATCCAAAAACTACCTATTGCAAAAATTGTATAGGACTAAATTCTCTACAAGTTTCGTCTGATACATTTTTCTATTAAACAAATGGTTTCTGAGCTATTTTATATCAAAACAAATTAATTAATTAAGGTATTTGATCAAAGGTAACCATTAGCGTATTTATGGTACCATGCAACGTTCAATATATATTATTCCATGCAAAGGGAACTCCTACAAAGAAATGTATAAAGGAGCATGTACTAGATATTCCTTTTCTGCTTCGAAAAGAGAAATATTTTCTGTTTAAGTGCAAGAGTTATGAATTAGAAGAAGAGGCATCTTGAAATCTAAAAATGTAAGGTAGAGTCCCAAGGTATCAAAAGAAAGCTCGAAATAAATAAAGAACTGTTGCAGTAAAGTGTATATTCTTAAATGCACGACATCTTATAAAATATTTGACAGCGCGAAACGTGCGAGAACCGAAACATCTGATGCCTTGCATGCATGTTAAGAGAAAAAAGGAAAGTATTTATTAATGGAAATGAAAACTTATCAAAGGCCCCTGGACAAAGAATTTGAACGTAGGTATTAAACGTTCGGGATGCAAGCGGGTAAATATTTGCATCGAGCAAATATTTCACGAATGTAGAAATCTACTTCAAAAAGTGAATTTAATATTTACTTTGATTTCTGCAAATTCCCCAGTGTGAAATGTACGTAATATAAACATTCATTTAATATGTAGGTAATATTGTACGCTTTTATGTGCTTGTGTTTCGTTTTATGCTTAAGTAATTATTTTATTGGTTTTAGCAGAGCAAATAATACATTTCGCAAAATTTTATTCCCGTGCAAGTATATGCAAATATCTCTTAAATAAATTAATTTGCACAGTTGTTCTATAAATTTATACCCAGTCCTTCAGCAATCCTTTCGCACAAAATCGTCGAGGAGATGTCAATTTTATATAAACAAAAAATTCCCCCAAAAGAATAACTGCAGTATCATGCATGTCTATCTAGATCGTTTACAAGAAACGTTATTACTATAACAGACCATGATGTTAGTTTGCATTAATGTTAAAGATGACATGAAGACTAGAATTATATTTAAAGATTCCTAACAAAACTCGATTTTACCCATTTATAACAAAGCTATGTGTTGCGAATCAAAAAATACAAACAACAGCATTAAATGACAAATAATTAATTTTTAAATCCGCTAAATAAGTAGGTTATATTTTCCAATTCCAAGAAGGGTAACACAAATTACACTGAAGTTATGAAAGTACGCACTAAGACGAACTTTACCGGGAAATCCGTGCACAAACGGTTCGTTTAAGAGTTAACGGTATAATTCAAAAAAACTGTAGTTAAGACACAAGAACATGCAATTATATGTAATTTTACTTATTTATTTATTTATTCAAAAAACTTTGCAGAACAACAGGCAATGCCCAATAACTGTTCTGCAGACCAATTTACAGTTAACAGAAAAGATAATAATAAAAATAAAATTAAAATAAAATAAAATTCACCTACGCTAACTTACTGATTTGTAATATTATGTTGACAATTTCTAGATGTTATTTAAATGTTGTTTCAATTGTGATAAGGACACACCAAATAGTCGCAGCTCAGGAGTTGGATCGTTGCATAACCTCATCATGCGATTAACAGGAGAGTTACGGAAAGTATTAGATATGCATATGGGAACTTTAAATAGAATTGATTTTGGTCTAGTTCTATGATCTGAAGTATAAAAATTAATTAATTACAACAAATATGGTGACTCTATTTGCCCATTAACCAATTTATAAAGAAATATTATTGCCGAATTTCGTCGACGAACTTCTAAATCACAATAGTTGTATGAACTTAAAAGATCGACGTAGTGATGAAAGCGAGGATATATATACTGACGTGATTCTGTAGTGTAAGCAGCGAATAAATTTATTTTGTATTCGTTCTATAGCATGACTATATTTCTGTGTATGCGGTGACCAGATGATAGATGCGTACTCCATCTTAGATCGACACAGGGAATTGTACAGAAATTTATAGGAATTTAACGATTTAAAATTTGATGTGGATCTAAGAATGAAGCCCAAGGTACCGTGTGCCTTTTTTATAAGATCGTATATATGCACAGTAAAGTTTAACCTGTTATCGAAAATCACTCCCAGGTCTCTTTGACAACTGACATTCTCCAGACGCTCCCCATGCAACTTATAAGAAAAATGATAGTCCGTCTTTTTCCTTGAGAACCTTATGAATTTACACTTCGTCATGTTTAAGGACAAATCGTTAATTTTTACCCAATTTGCTACTGCATTTAAATCTGATTGTAACTGTAGACAGTCGCCTACATTAGTAATTTTACGACTGATCTTCGTCATCTGCGAATAGCAAGGGAGTACTAGAATCCACAACATCTGGTAAGTCGTTAACGAACAAGAGAAACAGGAGAGGACCCAAATTCGACCCTTGAGCACTCCTTTACAAATAAACAGTGGACAAGGCGACAATCGGCGCGACGATAGGGAAACTTCGACGCCACCAGAAGATTCGAAAACCCTGCTTCTGACTAAAGTCGGCAGTTTCGGATGCCTAAGGTAATCAGACGGTGATTCAAGGGAGCGGGCGATCGTTTGCCGACGAATAAGCTAGAACAGAATTACGGCACACAAAAACGATAACAAGTGATAAAGAAGAACGTAAATTCATAAATTATTAGCTGTGGAAAATAAACCCCTTTTATATCCAAAACGATCGAAAAGGTCCCTTATTAACCAAGCTCGTGCCTTTTATAGAAATCTCCGAATACTGGAAAGGAACTCTGGGTTTTCCAGCTGGTCCAAAGAAATTTTCGGCTTCCGGTCATCATAAAAATCTAAGAAAAGTCTTAAAATTCATGTTAATTAAGCGCGGTTCATTTGACACCAAACCCACGTCCAACTGACGATGTATACTACGACACATTAAATTCATTACAGTTAATTATAGTCACTTAATTGACCGAGTTGAAATTTCTAAATTCGATAATCTAATTAATACCTACGTCTTGTTACATGAAATTTTGGGTCAATCGTAAAATGTGTGAGATAATTGGGAAACTTAAATCGGTTAATAAATTAATTAACAGAGCAGAAATCGTAGATACAATATTAATTTTCACAAAGTGCCCCAAATTTATATCACGGCTCTGGGTGTTACTCAACGCTGTTAGATCTGTTTTGTTGGTAAAATGGTGAAGTGTAGATATGAATCACGATAGATTTCAAATTTCAAAATTGTTGTACCTACCTACATGATTTTAAAAGGAGCGCAAAGCTAATTGAAGAATAGTTTTGTCTAGAGTATTGTCGAAAACTGCTAACTAGTTACATTGTCGTGCTATTGATTTTCACATTTCGCAAATTTCATTTACATACCTACTCGTATATACCTACCTAATGAAATAAGTGAAATTTCCAATAATTGGATGCTCTGGCTTTGATTGAGTATTTCGGTTAATTTGAGATAATACCAATACTGGAATCTATGTCGAACAGAATTCGAAATATTACAACGGATGCAGATTCTATTTAGATTACTGTGTTGTTCGGTAAATATAAATAATTTATCTTGTCTTGCTAACAAAATTTGTGCTCTTTCGGGGACAAAGGTAATCGTAATTAATATCTACCAAAGAATAGAGCATGCAACGGAAAAATAAATTGTAACCCGCGACATGTCGAAATATATACTTTTTTTTGTTCCTGGCGTAAAAGTAATGAGAATTTCAAATTTTGACTGATTGAAAGTTGATTTTAGCTACTATAAATCATAAAATCCACATCAAAGTCAATGCTTTTGTGTTCCCATTCGCATCACGCATTTCAATTTCCACGTCGTATTTTCGCGACGGGCTGTCTTGCAGCACTGTTGGTGGTTGAGACCTCCCGCCCGCTTATTGCGCTATCATTCACGCTCTCTTACAACCCCGTCGTAGACAGACTTGCATTTCCCTTGGTAAAGCCAAATTCTTCCGACAATACGGCTATAAGAAATAATGGAATAACCTAATATTTTCGAACTCCTGTAGAGCGCCTTCCTATGTTATAACCACCCTTGAATACTGCGCGCGAACCGCGTATTTTTATCGATCCCTTTATTAGGCAATCGTTCTCTTTTCCGTTTTTCATATCAAGCCAAATTTGCAACAAATTGTTACTCCCTTTTTTGTTAATTAGTTTAAATTGTATTTTTTGTGAACGTTGTGGCAAGGACATTGAAATGAGTCGTAAATAGGGAAACGTCTTCCGAAACACAAATACATCAACTTTGCCTTGCGAGCTAAAATCATCGCTAAATCCACTGCAGATTCCAATATGTAAAGGTAAAAGGATTAAGTCAATAAACGAATACAACGAAATATCGAAGGATCCCCAGTATTACAATCACTTTTTTAACGACCATTTATTTTAATCTTAAAAAATACATTTTATAATTGATAAAAATGCACCAAATTCATGTCTTGGGCATTGAGATAATGCTCTTAGTCTTTTCCCCAACGATCTTGGTGCATGAATAACGATTTTGACATGTTTTGATCAAAATCCATGCGGCTTTAGAAAAAGAATTGAACAACTTATCACAGTTAAGTTTCTAAGTAAACTTCTATCATGATGTGTGGCATCGATGGTTCCCTATGGTACAATTTCAGTACTGCAGTTTCGACATGGATGGTCTCCAAAATCGCGGATAATACAGAACGAGCCGTGGATCTCAGGAAGGAATGCTGCTTAAGTTTTTGGATATTTCGTATGATTACTTATTACTGCGCAATCTAGTGGCCAATGAACTTGTGATGGTGTATACAACAGGCAGCACACATTACACCACAAACAAGCCGCGAATCAACACGCTAGATTATTATTTAGTTCGCTGGGTGCGAGAGGTGAGGCGGCGCAACCGGGGAAACTGAGCGTATGCTTCATATAAAGAAAACGAGATTTCTCAAAGGCAGTACGAGGTTCGCGGGGTCTGCTAGTTATATATTCCTGTGTAACGAATGTGGAGGTTGTTGTTTTAGGCCCAGTCGCCTGAAGAAATACGTGTCGCTAATTACTAATCAAATGTTCATTTAAACTCATTTAATTAATCTGATGGCTTTCCTTACGGTTAAACACAAAAGAGTTTGCGTATCTATCCTGTATCCAAGGTATTTCTTTATTTGTTTCGTTGTAAAAAGATTATTAAGGATAGGGAAATTTTTATCATATTCGTTACCAATTTGTTTTGTTAAACAGTTCAGATTTAATTTATTGGGCACTTTATTGATTTTTATTAAATATTGATGTACCTAATTATCTATAGAGAAGGATGCAGTTTATTCGGAAAAAAATCAAAATTGTGAATTTAGATAAGATAATTCCGCGTAAAGTTTACCTACGTGACTGCAGAAAGCGTCCTGTAGCGAGGGTTTGACTGATTTGACGCGTTGCTACGCGCAGTAATTGAATAAACAATTTCGATTTGTTTAAGGAGGGAAGACACGTTTAAATACCGGAGTTATCATTGAAAAGGGACTTTTGTCAATTTCGAGACCGAGTTGCGGTTCGTTTGCAGAAGCCATTCCGTGAAGTTCGAGGCCGAGGTCCATTGTAAATTCGTTTGCTAGTGCCAAACAGACTATAATGAAGAAGATTATGTCCCTCGAAATAGTGGGATACTTGTTTAAGCATCCCGTGTGCGAAAGTCTTGGAAAACATGGGAAAATAGGTCTGTATTTTCCTCAGCCTTACGACATTACTTAATAAGTTAATTTTGATTCAGAACAAAAAAACATAACAAACTGTTCTGTTGAATGTAGAACGATCGTACAAGCAGTATTTTGAAACACGTGCAATAAAGGTGTCTTTTGCACTTCCGTCTCGTGCAATAAACACTCGTTCTCTGCTCTGCTTGTATAATTAATGACGATTATGCAATCTTCTGCTTTGCATTTTTATTCACAGGTTGACCTATATTGCTCAGTTTGAGTACCTACTACTTAATTTTCTACATATTCGATCATTGGTCAAAATGTAACAATTTTCGATCTGTTGCATAATTTCCATATAAGTTAAGTATCCGTTAATAATAAACACCTGCGGTCAGAAGCATAACAACGCAACGGCTTTCATTATTGCTCTATACGGATAGTTATTGACTACAGCGACACGACTTTGTACGATCAGTAGTGGCCATTTCACTAATGGATTCTAAATATACCTAATCCGAATTAGACAAGTTACATAGTCTTGCACGACATACTGTTACTGAATACTGAATACTAACGTTAAACTTAACGTGCAAAATAACGTTTTTTTGACAGATAATTTACACGTCAAGTTTTACGTTTCTGATACATCACAGGGCTGAATATGTACACAATTATGCTTAGTATAACCGAGCGATAGTAGTATTTTGATATTGTGTACATTACACTATTATTTTTCTACGTAGTCTCCCGAAGCCGACGCACATCAGCCATCTCTATCTGAAAGCGTGACCGTGTTTTGAAAAGTCAACATACAATGTTCACTTTAAAAAGAAACACGTAAACCGATATGACCATCCGACACACGTGTCACAAACTGAACCAGCCTTCTTAATGCTTTTTTAGGTTAGGTTCTAAGCTCAGTGAAATATTCCATTTCAACAGAACAATATTTCTATGGAGGTAATAACAATAATTGTGCAAAGTATCCTCCTTCATTTTCTAAGCAAGCCGGCAAACGATTATGGCTTCTCTTAAATAATTAGGGCCTTAACCCATTAACAAATCTTCTAGAATGTGGAGGAGCCTCCTCCATTTGGAACCATACATTCTCAACATCTACGTTCTGTAATGGTACAATACAGAAACTTGGTGTAATTGAGATTCCCGTAAATAAAGAATGGGCCGATAAGAACTTTGACTCTTATTCTCGCCAAACGTTTAGTCTTGCGTTGTATGGGTTCGATTTTGTAAACGACGATTTGTAAGCGACCAATACGTATTTCAAATAATAAAAGGCTGTAAGGAAAATCGAATATGTAGTAGTGGCGTTTGTAAACCGATAAACCGAAAATTTGTAAGATCTGTATTTGAACTTTTTAATGTCTTAAATACAGAGGCACTTACAGAAAATGTCAAATTCTTCGGCGTTTAGAGATTAGAGTTTGAGGTGAAATTTTTGTAGGCACCGCCCCATTTAGATTTTGGAATTTTTTTTACAAAACTGGGAAGAACGTATCCGAAAATCTATCCATTGCTTTAATCCTTCGTGTCGGTCTGAGGATCAACCAACATAAATAAAACGCAAAATGTAGTTCTTTGTTTGTGCTCACCTGCTTGCCTTTGGGTAAGGCACAACCTATCTCATTGTGTAATATAAGGGTACAATATCTGCATACAAAGTAGGGTTTCGAGACCCATCGCATAACAGCATTCTAATAACATAAATACTCAGGAGTCATGAAAAGTCTTACAATCTCCAATCTGTTTTCTGCAAACCAACCAAACGGATGTCCCGGTGTTTAACCAATTTCATATTACGCAACAACTTTCAAGTACCAACCAAATTACAAAATCGCCCTTGCCTTCTTCAGGAAGATCACGAAGACAAGCATCAATAATCATACTACGGGCAAAAATCATACGTGAACAAAATTCCTATTACACTTTGTAATCCCATCCAACCGTTACAAATTTTTGGTATTGGTGGCGCCAATAAAATAAAATAAAATAAAATAAGCGTTGTATAATTTATGAAGATATTTCGGCTTAATGCGCCAGTCAACTTCACAAATCAAAGGATTTGATTTCAAAAAAATTGTTACCCATCATGTATTTTAACAATACATGGTTTACGAGTTCTGGACAGGCAATGTGATTAGATTACTCGCCAGGTTGATAGTTCTCATACACTGTAAAAAGTTTTTCGGTGTAAAGCTGAAAATGCAAAGTGTATGTTGTTTTCGTGTATAATGCTACACGAAATCTGGTAAGATTTACACCTTCTTACTATGAGACGATTGGTAAAACGCAATAGTGTAGAATTTCTATAAGACTTACACCGGAACTTGTAAAAGTCCTCAATGTGGTGTAATTTTGTCGTCAGTGTAAAGAATACGCTGATTCTTCGTTAGATTAACACCAGATTGTGCAAATAGACTCAATATTGTGCAATTGTCTGGACTTGAGTCATTCACCATTATTACTTCAGTCGGTTGTTCACGTCTCTTGTATGACGCCATTGTACACTACATTCAAATAAGGCAGCAAGTGCAGTATACCTTAGAAGCAGTTATCTGTATAAGATTTCAATTTTGAATTAATTTTATTGTGCTGGTGAAAGTAATATGAACGCAATTAAATTTAACTATAAAAACATTGTGAAGTGGTAATGATCCCGGAGGACAGTACGTACGATGTAGTTGCGGATAAGGTAATATTATACACCCATTCAATTAATGGAAGATTCATAAAATCATGCTTTTTAAAAAATACTGTGCAGTTTAGTTGATGTGATGGTATTAGGGCTGGCCCTTAGAATATACAATTTTGTTTATATATACATATATAAATTAGTTCTATGTATTTCGGTTGTTTTATATTGTCTATGTATATTGTCTATGTATATGTACATTATATACATAAGTATAAAGAAGTTTATTTAAAAAGTTCTAGTAGCAAACGTTTTCGCTCACTTCCCTCCACCCTCCTCTATATTCAGAAAAAAGAAACACTGGAGTGCGGGTATAGTAACACGAAAATTCGTAGAAATTTCAACACCGCAAATGGTTACCTTTGACCATGATTTAACGAAAACTGTGTGTAAAGTTTACACATCTTCGTGTGAAAATACCTACACCAACACGGGGTAAAATTTTACCACTATCATTTGGTAGACTTTACCAAAATGGATATGGTACAGTCTACCATTCCTCGTGTGGTCGTATATCGACCACTTTCCGTGTTGATTTTTACACGAAACTTTTTACAGTGTAGTGAAACATGCCCAATAATACGTTGATGAGTTCAATTAATTTTGTACTACTTGCATGGATATTTTCAAAATGTTATTCGCGTATTGTTTCCAAACAAATACCTTAATATATTAATACAGGAAACTCGCTATTATTTGCAATTTTGCATAGCAAAAGTTTTGTGAGTTGCTCGTTCTTTCGATCTTTAGAAAATTTCAAATAATTCCAGAAACAAAATCGGTATAGTTCAAATTTTATTACAAAATACTCATTCTTTTCATCTAAATTCACTATCATATACCATTCTTTCCCTTAAAATATAAAAACCAGTTGACTGACCTACTACTAAAAATAATTGTGATCAAGTCAGCATGACAATTGAATTCATGTTTGAAGCGAAATAATGTATTCATGAAATGTCACATTTCCTTATGTAATATTTGATATTCGATAACATTATGAAACTCGTTATGAGATTAATAAAAAAGATAAAATACGAAATGCCATAAGAAGAATACAATTTTTTTTAACATTTTTTATAACCGTATTGTAACGTTTTAATGTCATCAGTAATAACCGAAGAGGAATAAACATTGTAATTTAATTTTCGAAGGAAAGAGATAAGCTTAAAAATGTATAAATTAACTGCTTTATTGACAAATAAATTAATTAAAATGACAAGGGAGATTTTCTATGACAATAAAGATCCATTCTGAATATGGTCATTTGTAATTAGTCGACGTCTAATTATTCATAACCCTAATACGATGACACCTGAAACCGTGTTTAGAAGTTTCTATTTAAAATGATAATCTTGTAACAGTATCCTGTCAGACAACTTAATTTAAAGTTAATGATGTAACGTTTTAATAAAACCCTTTAGTTGGGAACTTAGTTTCTATATAATAGCCATTTTCGATGGTAAAAACCGAAAATTTAGACCGAGCTAATAGTTTTCTTTAAATTATTTAGAAATACAATGATAGGTAATCAAGAGAACTACCGGTGGAATATACAAATAAACGTACAAGAGAAAACAAACTTCCCTTGGTACTGAAGATATGAAAAGGAGATTTGACTGTCAGTGCGTTGATTCCCTATGTATGTTTATCGAGTCACAAGGTGATATTATCTAGATTTTATGCCCCGTCGCTTCAAGCCATGTCTTATAAACAGAAACGAGCCAAAGAGAAATCTAAAAAGACAGGGGTCGCAAGTGCAAAACCTCTTGAGGGTATGCTCTACTTATTTCCCATATCGAATTTCTTCAGAGACTTTGAAACACTGCACGCGGATATAAATTCCTAAATGTGCGTTTGAAATTTTTTTTCTGAACTAAATTTACAATTCTTTTGTAGAATTTCCCTTTTATATCCATTCAAAATACATTTTTCGCGTACACTACACAAATACTAAATCTTTAAACTTTATGACAGATAATGCCGTGCATTTGAAAGCGTTTACGGTTTGTCTTTTTGCCACAGTCCTTTCCAGCGCGAAAAAAAGAACGGCGAAGGAGGAGTTTATTGGTAGCTATAACGGGAAATAAACGGAACAGCCCGCTAAAACAAATTTTATGACGAAGTAAATGCTGATAAGGTCCTGAATCATAAAACATCCCACGGGACTACAAAATAATTTCATTTGGAAACGAGATAAAAGCCGAACGTGCTAAGATTGAATGCGCGTAGAAACCGAATTCACTTCAGACGTGAAACTTTTTTTACCGCGTTAAAGCATTACTCTAAACAATTTATAGTCGATTTATCAAGATAAACGGATCCTTATTGAATTAAATTGCGATAATGGCTTTGACCAATCTAACTCGCTCTAAATTTATAAGGAGCTTTACCGCGGTATTGTTTTTCGAATTAATCTCGGATTCCCGCAAACTTCTTAGGGGATTTTCGAGAATGACGTGTTTATGTTACATATTTAGAACTTCTCCAATACTCCTCCACATTACGCAAAGTAGCCGTGTTGTGGCATTACCGATTCCGATATACAAAACCGCTTCCCCAAACTGTCGTTAGTTTAAAATTAATGAAAGAAGATTCGGATTCCTTGCCGGAAAACTTATACTAAACGGGTACATTGTTTCGCGACACAACCGTTTTGATTAATTTCAGACTTTCCTAATCATTTGTGCGCGATCCCCAGTCTGAATTATTGGCAGATTGTTATTCTATTCACGTACTTTCTATTGTAATTCAATTTGTAAACGAAATGAAATAATTTATTGCATCCCAAATTTAATATTAAATCCAATATTTGACTTCCTTGTTCCAATTCTGTCGCTAACGACAACTGTCCTCAGAAATGTAGAATTCTGTAACAGTCTTATAAACGTGAACATTTTTTGTGAACGATAAAGCATTATAGCACGGTAGCGAATCCATTAATGGCGGATGTAAAAAAATCAGATCTCTGCCAAATTTCGTCTCTGGTGGTTTTACGTGAACAGCTGAATTTGAAATTAGTTTTCCCAGATCGTGCAAACAAATGGGAATGCAATTCGCGCAAACAAGACGTCTAACATTTTGGACAGGGTACTTCAATATAAGTCGGTCTTTTATTGCATCACTTGACGAAGACATGAAAATCACTCAAAGTAGCGCATCACCATTTCAACATTAAATAACAGTTGCTTTTTTTAGGGATTTACAGTGCATGATTTGTTTACTAACGGTCGTGAATATGTGTAAGCAATAGATATTGCAAAAAGAATTAATTTTGAAAAATCCATCTTCAGGCAGTACGAGAAATAGTGTCTACATTGAAAATGCACAAAAACGAAAGGTTTAATTTACACATGATGTGGTTATTATGGTGTGCATAAAGTAGCAACTGTAGACATGTCAATTACTTTACACACGGAAGTACCGTAACATAGATTTAATAAATAATTTAATTAATGTTTATTTATGTGAAATTAATTATTGATATAGACAATATATGTTAGCGCAACAGGAATAATAATTTGTAATGGGCTGTAATATGTTTGTTGCCCCAACATGTATAATTTATAATAATTAATTCATTTTGAATGAAGTAAACGAAAGGAGAAAAAAAAATAGTTATTCTTGCATCAACAGGCGGTGTAACGCAAACCATTACTAAAAGTTTTCAGACTCCCATTAATAACTTAAATTTAAAAATTTGCATACCAACAATGGTTTTTCATGATCTATCGAAAGAAAATATTATCATGATCGTCTCACTTCCGGCTTTACCGAATGTGGATAGCAATTTTCTTATTTTAAATAGAACATCCCGTATTTTATTGTATTTTCGCAGTCTACATGAACATATTTGTCGTTGATATCACATTTCCCAATACCCAGCATCAAGGGTTTTCAAGTTATTCAAAATTTTTGAAGTTTGACTGCTTTTCTTTAGGGATTCCGTTGACAAAAAGTCTTCCAAAATCAACAATACTAACTTGATGTTACATGAGAATGATTTAAATTTTGATTGCCCTTCTACAGGGCGTTTTAAAACTAATGGTCAATTTTAATAACTTGAAACCTTTCAATAGATATTTATTTTATTAGGAGTATAAGTTACACTTTATGTGACCGAGTATGAGTTTAAACGCCGAGCGTAGCGAGGCGAGTTAAATTCATACGAGTCACATAAAGTAACTTATACTTCGAATGAAATACTATATTTTATTTTCAAACGTCATTTACATATAATGTAGGAAATGGGTAAAGATGCACTCAATAGGTACTGCAAATAATATCAGCATAACATTGCTTTGTATCCATGACTACAGTATAAGTCAAACTGACAATTTCACTAAAGTAAAACTTGACAATTTTCGTTTTTTGTAAAGCAGTTACCTACCGTCTACGGTACCGAGATGGTCCTATATACTTCAAGATATCAAATGGGAAGGAATATACTGGTCATTTCTTGAGGAGGACTTCTTCAACTGTGTTGGCAGATTGTAGAGGTGATATTACCTGTTTAACACAGACATGGAGGGTGGAAATCTGATACAGTTGCTGCAGGGTACCTATCGAAGAATCGTTATAGAATAAAGAAGACATTGCCACCAAGATCCTTTTGCATGATACAGTGAAAATTCATAAAGATTTCGGGAAGATTTCAGAATCCAATACAAGCCCAATGTTACAAAATGCTACTTTAAATAATTGCACGTTTAATTTTAACGTCAACTAGAATTTTCTTCAGAAAAGGTACCTATAGTTTTGTTTGATTTGATAAATAGAAATATAAAGTTAGTGGACGTAAATGCTAAGTGTGTATTTTGTTTTCACTAGAAAGGCGTATAAATGTTATACGCCGCCGGAGTATAACACTTATACGCCACTCAAAATAGGTGTCAAAAAGTGACACTTAAACCTTCATAAAACTGTCGCTATAACTACAGTTAAACGACGTTTGAAAATAAAGTTGATTTTTTCAAATGCAACCTCTTTTTTTTGCATTTTTAAATGTCGAAAAAGTTGTATATCGATCAATTATTAAATTATTACATTCCCTATACCTATCTGACTTGTTTTATTTAAGATTTTCTAAAATTGTGGCCGTTTTGTTAGTAGATGTCATTGTATCATTCTTAGAAACATTCCCAGAGGAAAACTATTGGTATCAACTTGACCAAAGTGTAATATTATCTTTGACTTGACGGAGCGCCCGGTGATTCTACCAATGAAATGATGCATATATGTCTTTGAACATTTTTGAAGACATGTAGATTAAGCCTACAGATCTGGGGTATTGGTCTTCAAGTTTTCCAGGTATAGCGTCACTGAACTTTTACGTGTGGGGGTCTTATAAAAAATAAAAGTTTTTTTTACACCAGTCGCGTCTCGTGAATATGATAGATAGTATATTTGAAGTGTACCTAATAAAGATGACATTCTTGTTCCAGTGGCTAACAAATGGTCGAATAGTTGATCCTAAACACTTTAACACTATCTTTAAGTAACTAGAGTAATCGAGTTTGTACATGAAGTACAAGTCAAAAATCTCACAGGAACATTCCAGTCGAAGTACTTCCTCATTTCTTTTATATTAAAAAATCCCTCGTGAGTGTATGGCTTTGGGTGATTCTATAACTTCTACGACATCTTTTTCGCTGTACCAAAATTGATCTTTCAGAGCTGGTCAGCGCCACCCCGTTTTACCACATGGAGACATAGCATTCACAAAATACTCGTTATTTTTTATGGACACTATTTGGCCGGGAAAATATTTTCCATCGTACAATGACGTGATCTCCCGCACGGGGGTTTTGACTTACTGTCTCCCTTATGTTCATCTTCTTCCTCTTCTTAATTTGAAGAGTTGTCTTCCGAAGAAGTGTCCAATGTCACCGGTGTTCGTTTGTTGGATGTTTTCTTACTACTTGCTTTCTATATTGTGATCCAATTAATTCGCCTTCAAAAACAACGACGGCTTCATTAATGATGTTGTCATATTCTGGAGTAAAATTATCCTTAAGGTTTTCTGGAATGGGGCCGCTAAGTGTTTTTAATGTTTTTCCAATCATAAAGTAGGATTCTATCGGTCCAATGATAATTGAGAAATTATAGTCAAAATTGCTGAAGAGTAGTGTGTAAGGAGTAGTTGGTACCATTAGTATTAACAAAAATATCACTTTTGCTTTTGTTGTTGAAATCACAAACTCAAGTTTTTGGGAAAGATGTTGATTTATTGGAAAATTATAGAGTCATCATCTCACGCTAAAATTGTCTAAATGAATTATCTAAGCATCTTTACGCGAATGGGACGTGGTTGTATCCTCTTCAGCTAAAGTTATTTTTATAGAATTGCTGTTTGTTAACATGTTTCTTTTTAAGTTGTGTCATATGTTTTTATTTAATCACCTATCGTTACTTTACCTACATCGCAATCTAAAACCCATTTATTAATGGGTACGTAAGTTTGAAATAATTGACGTAGAGCTGATTTTGGCATTGTGGTTTGTGGATATATTTTTCTTTGTACGTTATGAGAATTGGGGGTGAACTAGTATAGACGTGGTCACTCGCAACCAACAAAAACATATTTTCCTCGCACAGAATCAGTGGTCGCTCGGGAAGGAAATGACTAATCCAATAAATGTTTGGCTTAAACTGGAAGACTAGTGGTGGTACAGATGGACAAAGTGCGTACAATGGGGTTCAATGCGCTAAAACACGAATTTTGAGACCTTTGACCTGGAATATCTTAAGTCGCGGACGCGAGATTTTATGCGACTTTTGAGACAACTTTCACAATGTCAACGTAAATGTATACCTATACACAAATTACTGGAAAGTTACGAGTGTACGAGAATGCTTAGGGATATATATTTTTTAGGTAATCTCATCAACAATTTAATTGCATTTTGTAATAGTGCAAATCCAATTTGTTTTGCTTAACAACTGAATAAACGTAAAATTGCATTATATGCCACGTCCTTTATAGAGAACATGAAAGCTATGTTTGTGTTATTGTATACCTATTCAAAACAACTTCGCTTTTGCAATTGAATAATTATTGTAGCAAATACAATGATTTAATCAACGAATTCTATTTAAATATATACAATGTAACTGGAAGCAATTTACGAACTGAAATGTAATCGACCATATGTAACTGAAAATGGAGTGAGCTTTTTACATTAATAAATATTCAGTGATTGCAGGTGTACGTTTACTTGCTACTAAAAATTGTGGAATTTGTGAAATTAAGACGTCTCACGTTGCATGTTCTGTTGGATATCGCTTACCAATTTTGTGTCTCAAATAACGACCGCAAATTTATTGTTTTAAGGAAACCTTGGCGTGATTAGATCGCAAATATAGTTGAAATAAGATCTCTACGTTCATTTTTAGAGATTCTCGTATACTTGAGTGAAGTCTAGTTTTAGTTTGAAGCAAGAAATCGATACCAGTTGAAATTAGTGGAAAACTCGCGATAAAATTGTGTCTGAAGCATAGTCAAAGGACTAATATTTATTTCTGTAACATCTTAATCCATATTTTGCTCTCTTGCTCTCTCTTGTGGCGATCTTCCCACGGGGATCATTATTTAAGGCCCGTCATCTTGCTCCGGATTTCCATCCTTATGACGCTTTCAACGTCTCAACTAGTCCCAAGATTTGAGGTTGTTTTTGCCAACACGTTTCCATTCATAATCTCATGCTTCAGAGGTAATGTTTGATGATGTTGAACGGGATAACAAGGCCCCCGACAGTTGCCACTTTGTCACTTGAATCGTCATTTACGGAGTCTTTTGGAGTCAATTCAAAATATAACAGAGAACATAAAGACATAAAGAAACGATAAAAGGACCTTAGTGGTATTTCTTGGAATTGTTATATTAACGAATGTTTGTACCTTAATTTTATCTGTTATCACGGTGCTCATTAATGCGAATGTGACAGTTTCGATATGATTTATTAAGCTTTTCGTTTATTTGAGAAAGATAAAGGTAATTATAGAGGTAACGTGACAAATTTAATCATTAAGACAAAATTGTATTCTGAAGTATAAATGTTGATTTAGATAAGGAAAATTCTAAGAATTAGTTTGGCCGTGATTATTTGAGTTTAGTTCTATTGGTTATTGTCGTTTCTACGCAGTTTTTAATGGTTGATAAAGTTTTAAGAAATGTAAGTGGGATTTCCATTTAAATACGGGAAGGCGCGGAAAGAAGACGCCTTTTGTTGGTTATCGAGGCCGAACCGCTGTCCGTAGAAGCAGTATTTTTTCGTGTATAAAATATTTGAAGCCGAGTTACGATCCGTTTATAGACGCCTTGTTGCCACTTTCAAAAGGAAATATTTTAGCAACATTAAAGAGAAAAGAGAAGGCAGATTTCGAAAAATTTTTATTAGCAAGGATCCAATATGTTGATTTAGTTGTAAAAAAAAGCTACTTATCAGTTAAAAAACCGTGTATATTTTGGGAATTTTCTAGAAATGTTTCTATTGGAATGATATTTCTTATTTTTGATTGGTAAAATATAAGTTTTTACTCAAGTTTTGCTATTTTGCGCAGCTCTGTACGATGAAAAAATAGAGAGCTTTGTCACGAAATTGTCGTGGAGGGGTATATAGTCAGGGGATTCGCGAGTCATATATATTGCCTTCACGACGCTCTATTGAAATCAATGGTTTCAGCCACTCGTTGGAAAGCTCTCGGAAATGAATCACTGCGACCCCTTCGGACCACACTCGCGCTGTTATAATTAGTTTTTTCGACGGATCGGGTCTTCCTACAAAATTGAGGAGGGGTTGGGAGTAAAAGATGCCCCTAGGCCAATTTGGTTTTCGCACGAAATTGGGCGGGTGTTTGCGCTGGAGTAGAGGAGGAAAATTAAAATGCTTCTAATATGCCTTTCATAGTACGCCAATAAAATGTCTTGAGGGAAGGAATGGTTTTCCACCAAACGGTGTATTTCCAAGTTATCAATTAGTCTGAAAGCTACTGATCTGTCGCATCAAAAACGAGCTTAAGTCTAGCCATGGCTCATTAGAGACTTTTTAAACTTGCGCTAATTCAGTAACAAAACGCATGTTATATAATTTACTGCTCATACTGAAATCGAGAAAATCAAGATTAAAGACGAAATGTCGTTGTGAATTTCGACAGGTGCCTTGCAATAAATGTGAATCTCGGTGCACTAAACTAGATAATAAGAAACACATATCTTTGATTCGTCTCTCGCTTCACTATTACATTACAAACTTGGATAAAGTTTCCGAAGTTATGAGTTTATTTCATATAAAGCATCTAACAATTGTTGAAATTGTTTCTGCAGTTACAGGCACACAAAGTACGAGACGTTGTGAGCTTTACTGTAATTCCGGATGGTTGTCATTTTGCACAATCCATAGATGCCCAATAGCGGAAGGTTTTAGTTATAAATAATAACGGCATTCGGTGGCACTAATACCTCCTAACTACCACGAATGACAGAGTGAAAGACATTAATAGTTAATGCTTTAACAGGGCTCTTTAATTCCCGTTGTCTCGTTTGAAAAAGTTTTAAGTACGCGTAATTGGTTTCTGCGGTCTCCTCAATTACGTTTTTACCTTCGGTGAGGTTTCAATCGAACAATGAAATTCAATTATTTATTTTTAAAGAAGCGTTTCATGTAAATCATGAACAGTAAAATTGTCAATAGTTGACTAGTATGGACACAAAGCTTTTAGGTGAATTTTAGTACAAAAGTCTTTCAGCTTTTACTTTCGGCAAATGAAATTGTGGCCTCCTTATGATAAAAACTAAGTAATGAAAGCCGTATACGTCTTTGTACAATAATGGAACACGACCATGTTCATTCACTGAAGAGGTTTCTCGCAAGAGACCGTACAGTGACAATCTACAACGTCCTCTGTCACTCCTTGTGCTCCATATCTAAAATGTAATGAATTCGCTACATAGCAAGATAATTATGCTGTAGATAAGTTAATACCCTTGCGGTTGCACGTTCATTCTACCCCCTAAATGTGACATCTACTAATTGTAAGAAGTAATGGCCATATCGGTAATGGAAAACGAACGCATATAATATTCAATCTTTAAATAAAGTCTTCAGCTCCCAATTATTCGGATTATGGAATATGAAGTCAGGAAGCCCATAAAACCCAATAACTTCAAGATTACGTAGTGGATTAAGATCAAAATTGGAGTATGTGTTTAAAAATTTCAAATTAAGGAAATGAAGCAAGTGTTATGTGGAATGTACGATCGTAACTTTTTTTAGTTCTATTTTACAAACTCCACTCTTCTCTAGCCATTGTCTTTCTTTTCATATCGACGTATCCACTCCCCTCTTTCAAATCGTCTACCGTCTTCACTCGTCTCCTTCCGTTTATCTTTGTACCCTCCGCGGTGCCTTCGATCATGCCACATGCCCATATACACGTGCATTTCTTCTGCCTTTCCAATTCTCATTACCTTAGTCTTTTCCTGATTTCTTTATTTTACAATTTTTACTACACAAATTACCACTCGGCTTGCCTAAACTCGCATGAAACTCAAAATTTACTATGTTCGTAAACCCACAAGACCCACTCAGGGTTAAAAAAGAAAATACAAGTTTGAGATCTGTCACAGCAGTAGTTCGTTCTAGGCATTTGATCTTCGTCCTTCGTTGCAAAGTAAAAATCAATTTAGGTATCACAAGGAATACTGGTTTATTCAAAGAAATAGCAAAAATAAAAATTCGTCAAGAACTAATGCCTGAAGGACATCGCTCTACTCGTAATCTGCTTCTATAACAGGTACGGTACTTAATCGGCCAACCTCTTTAGAAGGAAGTGGTGGACTCGACCAACATTCACGTTTCAAACTCGATCATAACTTATCCGAGATGGCACAGATAATAAGTACTAATTTTAACAGATTACTTGAATGTGATAGCATTTAACTCAGAAGGAGCAAAATATGTAGTTATTAACTAATCCACTAAAGGGTTATGGAAGCTGTCTCTTTGATGAGGATCGAATTCCCATTTTAAATCTCGTTCATAACCGAGTGACACAATTTCGGAAAATGGCGGCTCGTTATCAGCAGGTAGAATATAAATGTCAAAGGTGGTAGGTCTCCGCAGCTCAAGCTGGTCCTTACAGTTGAATTAAATTTGAGTACTAAGTAACTAAGATTAAATCTAAAAAGTCGAGCCGGAGCTTGAACCCTACAAGAAATCAAAAGTAATCCTCTTCGTTGATACCCTAAAATGTACACACCTCTTTAAATAAGAGGGCTAATTATAGATGAAGCAACAATTGTCGATAGAAAATCGCCGTATAACAGATGATAGCCGAACTTAAAGAAAAGGTACCTTTCAAGTAAATAAAATGCAAATGGCGGTACTTACAATAAGACAGAAAAAGCAATTATATCCTCTCTATAGGAGTTTTTAGGGGAATCCGTTCATTAATTATTCCAGAATCCCCAATTTAATGCGAGAGGTGAATAAAATATTGATGACGGCAATTTAAATTCCATGCGTTCTAAACTAATTCTTTCAGGTGTTTTAGTAAAACGAAGGGTAACTGGACATGGTTCGACAGAAAGAAAGTGGATCAGTCTTTCGTAACTACTTTCAAACCCATTATCAGATCACGACGCACTCAGAAATCAGGGACACATAAAAATAAAGAGCGGCAACTTTATGTACGAACGTACGGACTTTGAAAAACGTAGAATTCAAAAACCCCGTATACTCCCTTATAATCAATACGCAGAACAAAATTTAAAGAATTTAACCCCGTTAAAAGGATCCCGTTACACTTACCTCGCATAATATCAGATATGTTCAAAACGGAGCCCATATTATTATTATGGTATAAAAGTAGGTAGTAGCAATGTACACTGAGGACATTGAGCTCGTAAGAGTAGCTGATATACAGTATAATACGAGTGGTCTTCCAATAAAGCAAAAGAAAGTAATGGGTTTGCTTCGACTTGAAGAGAGACATCACATCACATGTTAAAAAAACAAAAGTAACGGTAAATCAAACTCAAATTTTATTTATTTATTTTTTTATTTTTTTTTTATTATTATGCACAAATGCTGACATGACATTCAGAGAGCAATAATTAACATGAACGCACACCATAAAACTAATGAGTCAAAGAAAACGAAAAATCTTTGATCATTTGAAACGAAAATTCTGTACTGTATTCCAGCCCAGACAAGGGAAAAAGTTATGTAACAAAAGTTGGAAAAGTTATGTTTTAAAATGTCAATAAATTATTTCTACATAGTACGAAATGCAACAATTAGTTCTGTTCATAACTGTAAAATGTTATCTTATAATCGAAAAAGAAAATTAAGAAGACTGATTCCGTCCTTGTGAAGATGAAAATCTCCAGAGGAAAGCGCTCTCAAATTTGCTAATAAATACACAATTTCAATACAGTTCGTAAGTTTTTGGTCGGAAAACACAAATATTAAAGTCTAGACGTTTTCCACAGAAAGTGCTATGCAAACTTACGACATAACTCAAAAGACCACAGTTTTAATTGCGTACCACTTTACGAAGAAACGTTAATTAAAGTTTTTAAAGTTAATTTCGCCAACTTTGTTTAAGCTGTAACCTTTACACGCATCCGAGCACTCGACTATAATAATGAAATTATCAAAAGCCCTTTAACTAGAAATATTGACAGGCTGTGACTCCTAGTTTATTTTTTGAAAGCATTTGATGTCTGTGTTCATTATCCTCACATTTATAAAGTGTAATTCACTTACCGCGGTAATTTACGACACGCTACTAACAATAGGGGAACTTTGAAACGCATGTATCTTGTGGTAGGTTATCAATGCCGCCACCATAAAAATATATGAATTATTTGAGCATTTTTGATTGCAACTAATTAAAGTTAAGTGATGTGGGTCTTTATCATTCGTATACATCGGCGTATTAATTCATATTTGATAAACTAACACGTTTCGAGTGATGTTAATTATTTGAATGGAAGAACGAATGGGAGGTCTGAAAAGAATTTCATGCGAACGTGCAAGGGGGAGATTGTAGCATTTTAAGTTCTCTACTTCTGAAAAGTTGAGAGCAAGCAAACTGGATTTTTTATCGTTCTATTCAAAAAGTCGCCCTTCGATTACATTCGATCAACTGTACTTTGTGTTGTTCGCAAGTGACAGCTCCGATAATTGGGACGGACAAAGATGAATATATCCAGATTTACAAATTGGAAGAAGACACAAAACGAAGGGCGTCCAAGTTTAAAAGTGAGCTCAATCCGTTTCTAAAAGTGTTGCGTATTTTTTTCTCATATTGATCCATATATACAACCTCTTTCTTTTCGGGAGTAATTTCTCGTATGTATAACGCCGTAGAATGTATTTGCATCAATAACTTCTATCATTTTTGGTAAATAGCTTTTGGTGGCATAAAACTCCGCGAAGAAAGTTTTATCGAAAGATTTTATGGTTTTACCTACCGAAATGTGCGGTCAGCTATCACTTTTGTTTTCTTAAAAATGTTTGGAAAGCTTTTAAAGTCAATAAAGCACTAAAGATAAGTACAGTTTATATAGGGTGATGGTATCTCAGAAAATTCGACAGACCACTTCTTTGCCACTCATCGATCTAATGTCAAGTTGTCCAGAGGAAAATTTCAATCACTCGGCTATAATTAGTTTCAAAGAAATATGTCGCGCATTTTTTTTAGAGGTTTGCCATCTATGGGTAATGATTTTATTTTCCACGTAAACACTTTAAAAGAAGTTCAACGTTAACACTTTGAAAGAAATAATCTTTATTTTAGAATCTATACCGACGAAAGGCTAACTCGAGTTCGTTAAATTGCGTATATTTTACTTTCGATTTTGTTATTTAGAAATTAAATTACAGACATTTTTAAAAGAACTAACCAGTAATAGATACAGTTGTATAAACGTTTTAAATAAAAAGTTTTCACTGGCGTCATTGTAATAATAAAAATTTGAGAAAAGTGAACGAATTAATTGAATTTGTTTATTAGGTAAACAACACGTTTAGATTTAATTAAAAGAAATTTGCTACCATACCTTCAAGCACAGATAGCTCTATAAATATTCGAACAGCTCATTTCAAACCGCCACCGACAAATCTGAAGAACATCATCGAAATTGACCTGGCATATCGACGTCAGACGTCTTCAATTCCGTATGCTCCAACATTGGACATCAGTTAGCATTGACGCTTTCGTACCGATTGGTGTTAGCTCACCGAGGGTGGAACACAACCCCCGAGCTCCGATTGTATACTGGAACTGCGGTCAGTATAATCATCTAGCTGCTTTGTGTCCAGAACCAAAGAGACTGCGATGCTACGGTTGTAACGAACCCAACGTAACCATATAGTCCAGACTAAAAAGCTCTAAAATAATTTGTTTTAAAAAAAAATTAGTTACCGGGTGAAACCGGTGTTCAATGTAAAAGTTCAATGTAAAAGTTATAGAGATTAAAAAAATGAGCAACTTTTGTATCTGCACTATTTTCACCTAACTAACCAAATCGCAAAACAACCATTCGTATCAGGCACAAAAATTTTATAATATGCTCCCAAAAGATATTCAAAATCTTGACAAAGTGCAAATCAAAAAAATTCTTAAAAGACACCTTATCAATAAGACTTTTGCGTAGTAGCATGAATTTTCCTAGAAAAACGGGAAAAACTGTTTTTTCTTTTTTTATTCTTATTTTGCGAAAAAAAAGTCGCAGGGGTTTGAAATTTGGAGGCGACATAGCTTGTTTAATGATAAAAAAGGAGATAATTTTTTGGGCCCGTAAAGTTGAACCGTTTCCAAGATCTCACGATTTCTGGAAAAAAACACCTCTTTTTCAAGGGGTTGAAAAATCTATTTCTTTTATCCTACAGAGGTGCACGGGGTAGCAAAATTTTCCTAAGGACTAAAAATATTATTCCAATAGAAACATTTTAAGAAAAGCGGCAAAAACTGGGGTAACAGTTTTTAAGATATACACTGTTTTTGACATAGTAGGTAAATAGCTTTTTTTGCAATTAAATTAACGTATTGGATCTGCGCTAATAAAAAGTTTTTGAAATCTGTCTTCTCTCTCCTCTTTAATGTTGCTAAAATATTTTCTTTTGTTTCCTAGTGCCCAACTAGCTTAATTAAAACATCTTTTTTATTTCTTTTTTCTGAATTTTTACCGCAATAAAAGCAATTCGAAATAAAATCGAATTGCTTGCGTTAGAATTCGACCGCTCTCAAGATCTGCCAAAAGGTCAAAGATTACATACATCTACGATCAGTTCTAACTTAAACTTCAAGAAGCTTATGACAAAGCTCGCCAACATTATAACTTACGAAGAAGACCTGATGAATATAATGTGAACGATCGAGTATGGAAAAGGAGTTATGTTCTATGGAATGCAGCTTGGTACTTCGCAGCCAAACTCGCACCAAAATTTGTGGGACCCTTTATTGATAAAGGAAACTTTCTAGGTGGGTTTACGAACTTAAGGATCCGGATCTGAAACCATATTCCGCTCTGGCACCTAAGGGTCATAACGGGTTAGTGTATTCTGCTTTGAGGTATGATCTTTTTTAGGGTGGCTGGTTAGGTATGTAAGGGCAGGTCTACCTTGGGAACTTACGTCCACCTCTTTATTTTCATTTCGGACGTTAGATTTGCTCCTCCATCTGAGCTTTTCACTCTCTCCCTCTTTTTTCTTATTCTATTAATGGGGAAGTAGCCTATCAGCTTCGGAGCGGGAATTTTATGTTGTGTCGTCCGGGTGGGTTTCTATCGAACACCATTCATTAATTGTTATTCTTTCTCTATTTACACTTTTCTATATTCCTACATTAGTGCTTTGTTATTCCTTAGGGTGGGACTTTTATTTTCTGCAGTACTGGCTATCGTCTACGTGATTGTTCTTCGCACTAGTTAGGAGTGGAAAAATTTAATTCTTGAGATTTGAATCTTTTTCTCCGAAGTGAGAAAACTTCCTGTTCCAGTAAATGTCTTTTTAGTGGGAGAGGAATTATTACGTGCACATTCCCTTTTTGGTGCATTTTGTTTAACTTGGCTCAGAACTTGGGACCTTTGTGTTTTGCATAAGCAAGCATGTTTAATTTATGCTAATTTTGACCTTGTCCCTGAAAATTTATCTTTGGCATACTTTCCTACACACGTATTATCGGTTTTGATAAGGCCAATTTAGGGATTATATGATTTGCCTCCTCCTCTTTCGAAATTCAGCTATGGTGCAAGTGAATTTTCTAGTAAAAAATTTTTGGATAAATTCAACCCTTTTGAGGGTAATTTACATATATAGAAAGACAAATTTGAACAATTTTAGTGCTGCTTATTTAAGTACATCAATGTCCGGTACTCGCTAGCTAGCTATAGCTACTTTTTGAAATGTAGCACGTGCAAACATACACCTAAATCACTCAGAAAACTGAAATTCGAAAAATAGGAAGGGATACCAGTGCTGGTATAAACCTAAAGATATATCAAAAGTGAATAAACATTTATTTTGTACTTGTTCTTTTATACTTCTGTACTAAATTGTGCTACATGCTATTTTTAAAGCCTATTCTGTTGTCATTATGGCATGGTATACTAGTTCATAATTTAGATGTTAGTTAATTTATTTCAACAGTTCCAAATATGCCTGCGATTACAATATTTCCTTTGCATATGACCCTGCTAAATTTATGTTTGTTTATTAAAAAACTATACTCATCCATTTCATAAGATCACGCTACATCTCAAAATAATAATTATCGGACCGGAATAAATAAATTAGGCCTGCACATATTTTTCTTGATGCAATTTTCTTGTATGAAATTCTGTGGGGGATTTTCTTACACAGCGAAATACGGAATTTATTGTTAATATTTTCGTTCATATGTGACGTATCTATGCATAAGAATCACTTTTATGTAATATCTACTTGTAATAAATACATATTTGAGTGTAATTCTGGATACACCGATGGGAGATGGAGACATAAAGCGCATTTATTGGGACCGCCTGACAGACGACGACAGGATTACAGCTCAATATATCTTTTTACGCATTTTACTTTATCTAAGCAGTAATACCATTTTGCTTCTTTCGTTTTTATTATGTCATTCACGTTCCCGTTTTGATTTACAACAAGAGATTTTTAGTTAAATAGAAAGGAGTGAAACACTCGAATGGCATCACGACCAAGGAAGGATGCAACTTAGACAGACTGGTTTAGTAAGACAAGACAATGAGTGTACTTTCTTGGAAATAAGGATGAACGAAGTGAATTCGCATTGTTAACTTAGGGTGGTCTTTTACCGCAAAAAGTGTGAAGTCATACTCAGTCACCGATTTTTTGCGGAGGAAGCCATAAAAATAATTCATACGAATAACACATTAACGAGTAATTGGTAGGTAGAACGAATCAACCGAAAACATAAAACCGCAACACCTTATAAAACTGTCAGGTGAGTGGATATCTTAATCAGAGAATACCTGAATCGAGTTTCGTAAAACTCGACGACTAGTTAGAACGATCTGGCCTGGTCCTCGTTTCACCTCTTCGTTGGCGGCACTGTTATTAGAAACAATCGGTCATAATCAAGCCAATGTGTATTTTGTAAACTTGTTTTACTACAAATTTATTCAAAACAGATAATTACATGCGTGATAGGTAAAAAATATTGCAATCGGATCCCAAGATCTACAGGACAGAATTCTTTAATTGTAAATTATAATAGTAGTATATAAAAGCTGAAAAAATAGTTTCCGTAGGTATTTCAATGAAATATTGCAAAAACAACTTTATATTTTGAAGCCACTTTAGAAACACCGGCACCGCCTTTATTTCTGAGAATATAAAACTGACTGATTTATAACTGGCTATCTATTTATCAAAAATATATACGGGTGTAGACTTACTAGTTGTTCATAAAAACATAGGAATTTCTTAATTTGAATTTTCTTCATACGTCCATGGATCCCACATAAACATACTTTATTACGGAACGTTCATTAGCTAACAATTTAAAATTCTATTTCACGCATCTACGTGACGTAGTTTCAAAACGACAACACCTCCAGATTGAACCTATTTTATCGATTCTATCGCATTTTCTAGATATTTCCCGGGTTAGCGTGAAGAGTGAAAAACAATTAAATCCTAACAACTCTCTAATGATGTTCATTTAAACGAAATGAAAAACGCCCTTTCAAATATGGCCAAATTAAAATCTTTTATGCGTAATCTCGTATTGAAAATTGCACAAAGGAGAGATGCGATAATTTAAATTTAAAAATTAAAGCACAAAATCAAGCGCAACTCGTTCTCATTTATTGTACGAGAGGATAGGAAACGGACGTAATGAATATAGCACGGATCGGTTCATTACGCGTCGAAATCGAAACCGTGTGTTCTTATTTCATTTCTGCCGTGTAGCTAATTATGAACCATTTCGAATAAACGCAATTTTTTCACTATTTTTGCGTAAATCGCTCTAGTTGTTTTCTGTTGTTTAGTCCTGATCTACATTTACGAGTGCTCTGTGGAACGTAAACTTGGTACAAATGCTCAAGGCGTACATTTGAAATGCCGTGGTTAATTTTATTTCACTTAACAACGTTAAGTTACGCTCATTTATATAAACAAGATCTTTTTCAGAGGTATACCCGATATGAGAATTTTCCCTATTATTTTCAAAGAATTGTTAACTCGTTTGAGGTCTTTTTATTCATGATCATTTGACTACTAAGCAGGTTATTTGTTTTGTACGGAATACCTGGAAGAATCTTCGACCCTGTCACTCATCACCTGATCACTATTAATCAAATAGTATTGTCCTTCTCTTTTTATAGAATTTTCGTAACCTTATTTGTTAGGTTTTATTTTCATGTTAAGATTGTTGCATACACTTTGACAATAACAGCCCCTCTCTTACATCCTCAACAAAACCAAATCCAGTGCCCACCCAGAAGAAAGAATCCCTACAGTTTTGAGTGATGTAACACCAAATTCCCCAAAGTAAAGAAACTCCCCTCCCGGAATAACAAAACAACACAAAAGCCCAAATTGTGACTCCATTGTCGATAGAGTGAAGAAGGGAACTTTTAAAAAGCACCCACCATGCACTAGTGCGATTGAATGAAGAAGGTGCTATGAGTAGAGAATAGGAAAGTGAGAAATCACACTTGCGGAGAAAAGAAAACCTCATTCATGCCGATTCCAGAGGTCCCATGGTTACCGAAGCTCGCACGGGGAAGGCGCACTTGTGTGTCATCCATACATCCATTCATACAGTACCATGGAACGGAAGAAAGAAGAGTAGAAAACGACAGAAAAATAGGAAAGTGAAAAGAAAAGGACAACCTCTCCCGAATCTCCCCTGGTAAACTAGAAGGCAGAGAAGTGGTCAGGGTTCAGGATAGAAAAATGAAGAAGAATACAGGGAATGGATCGGGGAAAAAAAGAAATCCCCTGGCCGATGTTGTTGCTATGGTCCAGAGCCCAGCTCCTGTGCCCAACCAACCATTCACAGAATTAAATAAGAAGAAAAAGAAGAAAGAAATATGGAACATGAATAAATATTGCAAGTCAAATCCGGTAAAAAGAATACGTCTGGTCTGTGAGGCAGAACCGTCATCAAACGCACAATCCGGCGAAAACAAATGTTTAAACGTGCTCATGGGGTTCAATATAAGGTTTGAGATCTTGAGCATAGCATATTGTCAAAAAATTTTCTCATAAATTAAATACACAATTTTACGGCTAACCGTAAATGGTCGTAAGAATTTGGGAGCTAATTTCGCAGAATAATCTTTAGTGGCATCAGACAAAGTTTTATTTTTACCCCATCGTATCGTTTATTTCGGTCATGGATGTCTTTAATGCGTGCAATGATTTTGTCGTTGTTGTTCTGCTAACCGTTGTTCTCCGTCAATCAGTTTATGGCCGGCCAAGGCAGTGTCGAAGCTGTGCGTCTCCTCGAATACGAAATTCTTTCCCAAAATTAGGACGTTAGGGAGTAACACCAATAGTTTCGTGTTTTGAAGTTCAAACGGCACAGTTTCTCCTCAGCCTGTGAATGATAAAAAGGAGTAAACTGAACTTTTACGCGGTACCGTTCACAAGGATCAAAGAAAAGTTGACTGGACACCATTGTCACAAATAAGAAATTGTGGAGTTCCATATACAAAAAATACAGAATCCGCCAAAAGGTGTCGTTCCATGCTCCGTCAGCAGCAAGGCGGCTATAGAGAGGCCCTTAATGTCTCAGTACCTGTACCAGTGCCCGATTTTATGGAATCCGCAACATATTTCTAAATTCTTTACGGAAGAGATAAGAATTAATTTTCTTAATAACGTCCTACTTTCCAGTATCTTCGTTAACCTCCTTTAATTTTGTTCGAATAGTTTTTGACCTCTTCCAAAAGCACGGATTTTTCTTGTACAATTCTACAATAGTTTCATCATAATATCTTCATGTTTCTTCTAAATTCATTTTGGAATTACAGGCATACACACAAAGGTTTACCTTCGAATTTGCTCTAAAAATAAACCACCAACGGATTCCCTTCGTCGCGTCTGGAACTAAACGCCCTGTCAGTCTGTGTATGGGATCTATAACCGGCCGGTACACTCAATAATGACATCAAGACGGCCGTTATCTCTCTGGTAATAGCGAAATAGGTACTGCGCCTAATTAAGTTGATAACGTCGCATGGGAACACCCTGGTTATCTTACACTCTCGAACTGGGCTGGTATTGTTCACCGTGAGGTACCTGGAGGACCTTCCACAATTACTATCTATATAAAACAGACACCTCTAAATCCACAAACGCACGTACCTCTAATTACACGAGAGGGCGTAGAACCCAAATAATGCGAATAAAGGTGGCGAAATAATTAACTTACCAAGGAAGGAATCAGCAAATCACTTACGTGTCGATAATCTTATAAATCCTCCAAGAAAAGTGGACATAAGTGCTTCCGCGCAGTACGAAAAAGAAGCCGGAAGATGGCATTAGTTAAACTTAAATAAAGCCAGCGACTCTCAATCAACTTAAAGTTAAGAATAAATCGTTACAAACAAAAGTACTATCCTGCTAAAACTAATTTATCTCTGCATAGCATATTCTTATCTTCTTCTAACTCATATTAATAATTTACAGATGTGAAACAACAAAACAAACTTATCTGAAATATGAGTGTTATTTAAAACACTCGATGACAACAGCTTAACGTTTTAAATTCATAAAGTGGTGCTCCACCCTGGAGGTTTTCCAGCATAGGAGATTTCGGGATATTGTACTAGGAGTGCCAGTAGGAGCTGATCCTGAACATAAACAACGAATAAACAGAGATCATACCTTAGCTTTAATATAGGTAATAACAATATCGAAAGTCGGGTACAATTGTATTTCGTGTAGTAATGACGGAGGGGCGCGAAGATTAAACTAATGCATATTCATAAAGCGTCAATTGGTTAAAATTATGTTAGAGGTAGGTTTATAGATTATATAGAAAAACAGATAAAATGGCCTCAAGATGATTGATTGTACCTTGCGTAAAGATGATAGCGTATCCTCCTTTGCGGCTAATTTCTATTCCGAAAGCACAAAACAAGCAAACATCTTGAAATCCCTAGACGATAACGTTATGCTTTCGGTGAGGGTTTTGCTTTTAACCGGTGTTTTACCTAAACTAAAATTGCCGTTTGTTCAAGAAGTTGTTTGTAGATAGACTGCACTTTTGAAGTTCAATGCATTTTCAATGCATACGAGTATACAATATTCATAAGCCTTTGTAATGTATAAAGAGGATAGGTACTTCAAAAATTTTCCTAGCATAAGAATGAAATATTTTCAACGCGTGTAATTTGTCCCTAATTCCATTTGTTGTTTCAGGTTTGTGAAAATTTCAATATTGGTGGTGGGAAACAATGATTGCCCTGGCAATTCTATAAACTCAAACATAGTAGGAGTCCAGGTCAGTATTACTTCTACTTGTGCAATCTCATTTATAAAATGCTAATGAGTTCGAGATGGTTATTGCACAGATTAATTACTCCGCTAATTACTATCGCAATAGTTGTTCCGCCTGATTACCGAATGGTGACCATGTACGTCTCACCCCATTAGCTTCGATCATTTATAATGAAATAAACCGAAAGAGAATTTTTTACACAACTTTATAATCGATATTTCTTTATCGGTGCAAATGGTAATTTCTATAGTAATACGACGTTCCCGTGAACGTCATTACCGCGCACTCACAGGTTGAAGCTAATTAGCAGTATTGTTCTAATTAATCAAAACAACCTGAATAGCGTAAAGGATCCAAATGGGATGAGAAGGTCTGAAAGATGATGGAAGGTCCGGTTGTCTAAGTTGTCCAAAACCTCACTGATCGTGCGAAAGGTACGGCAAATGGAGCAAATGGCAAGAGCTGATTAATTTAGAACACTATCATTATTATTTTTCAAAGCACAATTTCGTTATTAGCAACTAATTGCAGAACTTTTGAAAATATAACAGGTACGGGAAATATGGGAATATCGACCACGTACGGGAGAATTACAATATTGTGCCCCAAATTTGATTAAATAATTACACAACATGTTAAATATCCCTCTTAAATGATTTGCTTCGTTAATTCGTGTTGCATTTGCTACACGCTTTCTTTTGGTATGTTTTAATTTTTCTTATTCCATCTTCTTCATTTTTATACGGCTTCCAATCCATCTGACATTATTGAGAATAGCTCTAAGCGTCAGTCAGAACGGGCCCATTAATTTGGATCTTTTCTCACTTGAAATCTGAACGAACCAAATGAAAAACTGATTTCTTCTATCAAATCCAATTCTAATGGGTTCAGAAATGGTAAAATACATGCAATACAAACCGCTTTAATCTTTAAGAACATACAACCCAAATTTTCCTTAATACTTGGATCGATTACAGGTTACGACGATTTTTCTTAAAGATATACAATACAACCCTTAAATTTACATAAATAAAATACGTTACCTCATACAAAAATGCCCTTCTGCAGATGAAGACCTTCATACAAAAATATGATGTAGATGGTCTTCCTACAACGACAATGATTCGGAAAGATTAAGCTGAAAATTGGAACTTTCCTCCGACAAACTTCTTAGATAGATTATTTGGTAAATCTGTGTCTACTGGGCGTAGTTTCTTCCAATGGCTAATCCCTGTATTGATTGCAGGAAAGCAAAATTTTATTACCCTGTTGTAAACGAGTTTTGTAAAGGTTCAAAATGTTTGTTGTATTACCGTAAAAGGAAAATGTCCACCACGCGAGGCACTTTACTTTCATTAATATTTTTTCCAATGCATGTGTTTAAGACCACTTTTTTATTGTGAATTCTAACTGGTAAGGTCAATCCCTTTTTAGCGCTTTTTTAAGAATTAAAAAAAATGTGCTATTGTTTGCGTTTTGTCCGTCCGTCCGTCCGGACCCACTTCTACCGTTTTGAACTACTTCTAGGGGAATGGTCCTAGAGTCCGGGAATTTTTTGCAGTAGGTGGTAGCCTATACCTTGAATTTGTGACAGACGGACATTAATTTCCGCTGTCTAAAAGGGGGGCCCCCCACGAATTATTTCCTGATATGATGTTTTTGACAAACGTGCATAGCTTTTACATACGACAACCAATTGGTTTTAGATTTTTCATACGCATGCCTTTAATGGTGCTAAGTAAAACTTTAGGGGGNTGCTAATGAGTTCGAGATGGTTATTGCACAGATTAATTACTCCGCTAATTACTATCGCAATAGTTGTTCCGCCTGATTACCGAATGGTGACCATGTACGTCTCACCCCATTAGCTTCGATCATTTATAATGAAATAAACCGAAAGAGAATTTTTTACACAACTTTATAATCGATATTTCTTTATCGGTGCAAATGGTAATTTCTATAGTAATACGACGTTCCCGTGAACGTCATTACCGCGCACTCACAGGTTGAAGCTAATTAGCAGTATTGTTCTAATTAATCAAAACAACCTGAATAGCGTAAAGGATCCAAATGGGATGAGAAGGTCTGAAAGATGATGGAAGGTCCGGTTGTCTAAGTTGTCCAAAACCTCACTGATCGTGCGAAAGGTACGGCAAATGGAGCAAATGGCAAGAGCTGATTAATTTAGAACACTATCATTATTATTTTTCAAAGCACAATTTCGTTATTAGCAACTAATTGCAGAACTTTTGAAAATATAACAGGTACGGGAAATATGGGAATATCGACCACGTACGGGAGAATTACAATATTGTGCCCCAAATTTGATTAAATAATTACACAACATGTTAAATATCCCTCTTAAATGATTTGCTTCGTTAATTCGTGTTGCATTTGCTACACGCTTTCTTTTGGTATGTTTTAATTTTTCTTATTCCATCTTCTTCATTTTTATACGGCTTCCAATCCATCTGACATTATTGAGAATAGCTCTAAGCGTCAGTCAGAACGGGCCCATTAATTTGGATCTTTTCTCACTTGAAATCTGAACGAACCAAATGAAAAACTGATTTCTTCTATCAAATCCAATTCTAATGGGTTCAGAAATGGTAAAATACATGCAATACAAACCGCTTTAATCTTTAAGAACATACAACCCAAATTTTCCTTAATACTTGGATCGATTACAGGTTACGACGATTTTTCTTAAAGATATACAATACAACCCTTAAATTTACATAAATAAAATACGTTACCTCATACAAAAATGCCCTTCTGCAGATGAAGACCTTCATACAAAAATATGATGTAGATGGTCTTCCTACAACGACAATGATTCGGAAAGATTAAGCTGAAAATTGGAACTTTCCTCCGACAAACTTCTTAGATAGATTATTTGGTAAATCTGTGTCTACTGGGCGTAGTTTCTTCCAATGGCTAATCCCTGTATTGATTGATTGCAGGAAAGCAAAATTTTATTACCCTGTTGTAAACGAGTTTTGTAAAGGTTCAAAATGTTTGTTGTATTACCGTAAAAGGAAAATGTCCACCACGCGAGGCACTTTACTTTCATTAATATTTTTTCCAATGCATGTGTTTAAGACCACTTTTTTATTGTGAATTCTAACTGGTAAGGTCAATCCCTTTTTAGCGCTTTTTTAAGAATTAAAAAAAATGTGCTATTGTTTGCGTTTTGTCCGTCCGTCCGTCCGGACCCACTTCTACCGTTTTGAACTACTTCTAGGGGAATGGTCCTAGAGTCCTGGAATTTTTTGCAGTAGGTAGCCTATATCTTGAAGGTGTGCCAGACGGACATTAATTTCCGCTGTCTAAAAGGGGGGCCCCCCACGAATTATTTCCTGATATGCTGTTTTTGACAAACGTGCATAGCTTTTACATACGACAACCAATTGGTTTTAGATTTTGCATACGCATGCCTTGGGGGGGGGGGGGGGGTTAACACATGTTCTACTCTTCATGGTATTCTAAAGAAAGGTCTCATCGAAATAAATTGGTTTGTCTCAACGAAAGGAATTAATTTCTATCAACCATATCCCACCTCCTCGGCCTCTAATCGTGATCGGGTATATTCCCTTATACCTCAAGAACGGATTGTCGGAAGAGGGTACTCACAAAGGGCGATTGAGACGTCTACAAGAAATATATCCATTGGTGATGTCAAAACAAAAGCTATTTCGTTTACAAAAATGCGCTTTATCGGCACAACAGTTGTGCACAATTTATACTTGTTTGTTATTGTTGCATATGTGCCGGATAAATAGTCCTTTGTAGCAAAAAAGGCGACACCGGCACGTTTAATTCTCAACTGAATACGGTAATAATTTTACGCGGCGATATTTTGCCTACCCAACTGCTCAAGTATTTTATCGTCTTTTCTTTACACAATAATCCCTTTTTTAGCGTTAGAATTAATTAATAGATACCCGCAATCACAACTTGCTTTTGTGATGCCCGAAAGACAGAAATTTTCACCCTGGCATTAATCCCGCACGAGCTTTTTCCGCTGTGCGAATCGTAAGACAAAAACTACTAATCTGAACCAGACAGGGGATGCGCGAGTAAGCCAGGACCGAATTCTTTTTATTTTTTTTCTGATGCGCGATACACTACCGTGATTCAATACTGAAACTATCAGAGAACAAATTTACTTTCGGACTACAGACTGCTTGATCTGGTAATCCGGACCCGAATCAATGCAAAAAAAATATAATTTGAACTGCACAGATGATCGGGCTGTTAGCCCAAAACGGAATTAATTAAAAACTCTCTAGTGATCCCCACTTATTAGCTTAAAACAAATCAAGATGAAAACTTTATGATCTCCCCTCGTACACTTCCGGTATCTGCTATAAAGAAACGCCCCAGTATTGTCTTAAAATAATAATTTGGGAGGCGCGGCAGTCTCGATTAACTAGATTCGAATGTATACACAATTAATTAATTAATTGACAATTACAAAAATTTATTCCAAAACACAATAAAACAAAATTAAAACGAAATCCTTGAAAGGAAAAAAGCTTACAAAGCTTTGAACATATTACCCCGTACGCAAGTGGTCAACAATTAAAGTGAAAAGTGAGAATATTATATACTTAGCTCTAACGGGTATAAATTGAATTTAGAACCATTTTCATCAGCCATCAATTTCGCAGGAACCAATTTTTACAGCTTCTGGTTTCAAAGACATGATTTCGGCAATTATTTTACACACGCTAACATATTAAAACAAAGTATTCTTTATTGTAGAATCAAGATAAAGAATTAACCCTAAGAAAGATGAAAACCATTACTTATCGTGAGATATAACAGTGTAATTAAAATACCCCTCAAAAAGGAAAGCGGCGCTGTATGTTAAGCTCCAAAGCAGTTCCGTTTTTGTCTTCCGTTTCCTGTTATTTATATTTGGCGCACTAATGATGATATCGTTAGAAATATTAACGTAAGGTGTACGCAAACAAGTACAGGATCCCCCACGTAATTTACGTTTGATACTTGGGAGATTTATTGGGAACTAATTATTGAATGTTTGTGGGTTGGCTGCATAATCAGTAAGTATAATATAAATTTCAAGGGTCGGTAAAAAATGTAAAATTGGCAATCATTTATAATTAACTTTCGTCCCAACGAAGGAAGTTTATGCTTCTATATAAATAATAGTCGTTATTTTATAAACGTGCGCAAGAATAAGCGACCTACACTAACGAGATTTAAATTGCTGTTGAAAATGTTCACTCAATGAATACAACAGCGTCTAGTTATTTTTCTTGTAAAACAGTTCATTACCCTGGCCATCATTTCTTTCCGTCCGATTACGCATATCGCAATGTTGACGCATTCGCGTTAATCGTCGCTAATTCTTTCAATTCAATTGGACCGATACCGTTCAATAAGTCATTAGTAATTTGCTACAGTAAGATTTGTCATTCAGGCCGCAGAATGGTAGTCACTTTACTTGGCTAACTATTAAGAAATGTCACGAGTTACCTTCGTTCAATCAGAATCAATTAATCGTCAATTAATTCCCTTGAAGTTATTAAAATTTCAATCATGATCTAATAACGCGATTATAGCGCCGTAAATAATTGTTATCGAACAGTTTTCCGTTTTCCAACCCAGTCGAAAGCTGAATACGAAAAATTAAAGGAACTGCGACTTTGGGGTGGTGGTCTCTTTATTTTAAGTGATTCCAGAAACCATAGAAAAAAGCGAAAGCCGAAAGCTTTCGGATCACCATGCACCCTTACAATGGTCCCTGCAAAATTCATCACCTTTTACTTCCAATAAACTATTTTTACGGCTCTGGGTTGATTTTAGAAGTGTAACTGAGAGAAATTTCATTCCAATTTAATTTATTAGTTTTACACAACAATTGCGCGGTTGGAATTAGAGTTTAATCAACAAGCCATAATGAATTAAAAATATCACCGGTTACAATGCCGCTTGAAACTATAAATTACAGCATTGATGTACAAACAACATTACAATACATGTTCGTAGTTTCAGTGTACTTTTCCGGTTTACTGCCAACGAGAGAATTACGGAAACAACGTAGTCATTACACAAAGCTGCAAACGTTCCTTAATGGTAGTTGTTGACGTGTTAGACACATATTTCTATTCAAGTTTTCCATTGTACTCACCACTTTCACCCAATAATTTAAAGACGACATTTGCTCGGGTTCATTTTCAGCTTTCTCTTTGAAACGTTTAATTTAAAAGAAGTTTACATTACTCCCCTTACGTATTCTTTTTCTTTAATTACAGTTGCGAAAGAAAATACGGCCCCTACGCAAATTTTTTTGTTTCATTTTTCTCTAATCTCCGCCGATCTTATTTCCGTCTTCGTAGCCTTTACGCGGAAAACCTTTTTTTACATCCTTTCACCCTTCGCTTTCGTTATTTAGGCGTGGATGTAAAAAGCGATTCCATATAATCGTATTTTTACGCGCCAAAGGGTTCCACATCCATCATGTTTGCATGTCGTTGAATTATGCCTTACCTATTATTTGTGGCAAACAATACACCAATCGAATTACGTTGCTATGAATAACGATAAATGACAAAGAGAATGGCTTAAAAGTTTATTATGTACTGCTATGTGCAATGGCAAACGGTCACTAAAACCACACACAAGCACCTGTCCAGCTATCCCACTGAACCTCTACCACTATTTTTTTTAAGTAAAAATTTTGATTACCTACTTAAAGATTTGCATCGAAAAATCTCAATAAGAGTTTAATTTAGTTAATACCAGAAACTCAGCAGCCTTAACCGCTCTCCGACAACTCCAAAGAATTATTTAAACAAATTTTAATTAACACCTAACATAATCCTGAGCACAAATGTAAAATTTATTATGAGAACTCTTATTCTATTCGACACAAAACTAATCAAGTACATATGAAACAAATTTATTCGACAAAATTAATCAATTAAGCTATTAGAAAAAAATGGCACTCAGGACCCGAGAACAAATACCAGGCAACAAGCGATCGATTGAAACAAATTAAATTTAGTTTTAATTACCTTACAATTAATAATTCTATGCTATGCTTTTTCTCGCCTGCTTCGTCTATTTATTGAATCCTCCCTTTCTGTTTACTGGAATTTGCGTCTTCTATAAACTCACACCTATGTTTCCTTACGACAAAACGAAACCCCTACTTATCTACAAACTAATTAGCTTACCCAGCGATAACTAAAACTTCTTATCGCAATAACCGGATTTACAAGAGATAACTTTTCTTAACTTTCCTACTGACCAATAAAAAAACAAATTAAAAGGCGATTATTTAAACTAAAATTAAACATCCATTAATTCTAATGCAAAACATTGATCTGGAATTCAAATGATATGATCGAATTTGTCCTTAATCTAAATTAGCGACCACATTCAAACTTTCAAAGTTTACATTATACGATATGACCCATCTTTACTGTATGTGTGGTGATACTTCTTAGACAACTTTGGTTAACTTGCTTCTGCTGACATTTATTATAAAAAAACGACCTAAGTCTTCAACACAACAATCTGGGCAAACTGCCAGAGATTTAGCGTAAACAATTTTACCGCAATCTTCCCCATCGTCTCCACTTACGCCGAAATAACGCGCACAACATAAAACGCCTTGTCTCTTCACAGTGCGTTAATTAAATTTCGCCCGATAATAACACTTCTTATCGCAAACAACCAGATGCCTCACATTGTAACGCGCAATTTCACGTTTTATAATTTATTTATTTATTTATTTATTTATTATCCCTCTTGTTCTGGGCCCTCAACAGGCTCGCGACCAATTACAGTGTGACCCGCATAATGCTTTTTAGAGGTGCCTCTGCAAAAGGTCTTAAGTTGTTCTATACTACTCCGGTATTTACCTTCCGAATTAGGAAAACTGCAGGAAAACCTAATTCGGAGTAGCCGGCGGAATGCTCGAAACTAGTCTAAGGTAATTCCCATCTCTGCCACAGATGAAAAATTCACCTCAACCCAGGTTCGAACACCTGACCTCCGGATTTATAGTCCAACGCTCTACCACTGAACCATAAAGCCGGTCAATAAATAAATACAAAAGCGATAAAATCAAAACAAGAAATATTACGCATTTACAAATAATTCTAAAAGGAAAAATAGACACTGAGATAATAAATTCAAGTAAAATGTCCTTATTCAGATAATCCCCCAGATTTATTTAATAAACTGAAAATTTTACAGGGTGTCCCGTCAGCATTTTTGGTGTTTAGACCACAATACATCTACATGTCGTTCATACAACAATAGATAGAGCTTCAAATAAAAAGGTAATTTTTTGCAGTTATTCAAATAGTGTGCGAAAAATTAACTATAGATCCAGAAATATTAATAATAATTAACCATTATCGACAATCAATAATGTCGATAATCGATGGTATTGCCAACATTAATATTGATAATTATCGATAATCGAAATACCATAAACGATAATATCGATCGATCGATACCAATCGATATTTTTGATATTACCGACAATCGATAGTAAGTTTCTATTATCGAGCAGCCCTAGTTATGATTGTCAAGGTAGTAAAATTAAGATTCGGTATTCTTACGAGATGGTGCCTACGAAATTCTAGGAACTAAGGAATGAAATATAAATATTTTTAGGAACAAAGGTCATAAACGTTCAAAAGAATCCCAGCATAATTTATTTGTAATGAAGCGTCCCTAACAGCTAATCTTCAAACTCAAGGGAGAGATATTAAATAGATTGGATTTGAATGAAAAAATATTTAAACTTCCATCACTTCCTTAAATCCTTAAATGGACACAATTTTTCAAGGATTTTGTAGTAGTAGGTCATAACGTGATGTCAATCGAATGTTAAAATGAAACAATACAACTCCGTCAGCTTTCATGTTAACATACAGTTTTTCAATAATCAAAAAAGCCCCACAATGACTTTCAACACCAAGACGTTTGGAATGAATGGCCATAATTTTTGTGTGGTTCTGCAGATAAACTGACTGAACGTTTATTTTAATACTGCTCCCTTCACACTAAGGGAGAACCTCTTCTCTCCATCACTCATCGTGATCTCGACAAGCTCACCAATCTACCAAATAATTAAAATTTATTCTTATAATTAATTACTAAAAAGAGTTAGGAGTTTTTAACCATGTTGTGTAGATAGTTATGTAAGGATAAAAATTGGCGTCTCATTTGCATGTATCGATAAATAGTTAATTTATAAAAAGCGAAACAGTTTCATTAGTTATCTATTAAATCGTCTCGTGCCAATTAAATAAATTAATCCGACGAGAAGAACAAATTGAATGTAGCAATAATTAATTAGTGGAAGTTGTGGTTATAGATTTTAATCCGATAACATTGACTTTTTTCTTCCCATTAACAGTGTACTTAAGATACTTTAGTTAAGCGGAACATCGAAATTCTTGAAATGCTTTAACGGTTACATCTTCTCGTTACGAAGGAGAACAGTAGCTATGATAATCATCCATTTATACACGAAGGAGAATTACGAGATTACGATGGAAGAAACGGTTTCTTTGGCCTTACGCAACTGGACTTGGCGGCCATGCATCTCCGGGTTGAATTTGTTCTGCATAAGTAGTCAGGGTAATAATTCCGTGCGTGCATTCGAGTTCACAAACCAGATAGTGCAAGGCCAACAATGAAGAAGATGTAAGCTACACCATATAATTACTTGGATTGGTTCAAATGGCAGCTGAAAATAAAGTCATCAAAGACAAGTTGTTATTACGGACGCATCAGATAAAACATATCACTAGCACAAACAGCAATTAAACGATCCCACGGCCAAATACCTCTAATTAAAGAACGACTTATTAATTTCATGAATTATGTTTCCTACCAAAGCGCGGCAACTTATCATTAGACCCCATTATAAATTAGAGCTACAATAGCAGCTGGAAGTTACAAAGAATGCATTGCCTTTAAATTACCAACGCTTGCGGATTTTCTGCATCTGGTTAAGTATTTGCTCTTACATGAACAGGTTGTACTTACTTTTTTTGTCAAATTTAATATAGCGACTGTTCCAATTTCTGGTTGTGCCCTCTTTGTTTATTTGTTTCAATAAATTGGTACGCGGCGTCTCTTCCCTTTTCGTTTCTTTAATTGTAATCGTAGGTTTGATGTAGGGAGTGGACGTAAATTAATTGTTTCCAAGCTTATTGCAGCAAACGTAAAACCGATTTTATTGTCGTGTTGTTAGGTAGTAAAAAGGTCATTCGTGCAGAATTGGTATCTACAGAGTTGCTAAACTAATGTATTTTCAATTTATCGACTTTTATACGGGAAGCTATTATCAATATTGCTATTATGAAGATATTCCTTTATAGAACCTATTAGCACTTTTACAACCTACGTTTATTACTCTTGTGATATTTATAGTTACTGCACTGCAAGTTGCAATGCAAGTCGTCTTTGAAAAACGGAAACTAAGTTGTTTTCTTATATCTTCGATCTTCGGGATCCATAAATCCCAATTCATATGTTGAGACATGAGTAGGAATGCTTCAGATGAAGGCGGCTAACGATACGGACAAAAAAATTGTAAGGCGCCGAGTGAACGATGATGGTAAATGTCGCGGAAACAATTAAACCTGAAAGAGAGTACACAGTGTCTACAATTAAATTTGCACCTACAGATCCACCCCTGAACTCCACATACGACAAATATTTCATAGTGAAATCATTATGAGGGGAGGTCCTCCACTCGCACGATCGGAGGTCGCGGAAAACTTGAGTGACATGAGGAGTTTCAGTTGTGAATAGGAAATCCAGCATCCCGAAGAAAAACACACTGTCGATTCAGAGTGGGAGCTGTAAACTAAGTGGTTAAATCTAATTCACACAAGTATTATAGAATGTATCTTTCTAAATCCTTCAAAAGGTAATAAAGAACGAACGTGGATGTGACGCAATCTTTCCGGAAAATATGACGTGTTTTGTTCTAGAACATTCGCGACCACTCGGGAATACTCGAGTTTACTACATAACCAAATCGAATTGCGTTTCAGTTTTGTTCCAATTTCGCCGTGGAAGTAGTAAATAGTTCGCGCTGTTATAAATTGTATATAATAATAATAATAATAATAATAATAATAATAATGACCTTTATTCACATATTATATACAAAAGTAACAACACAAAAATGAAAAATAAGGCGTAACGATATATCAAATATATAATAGTGAAAGGGTGAAGTTCAGACTAATTGGTCTGCTCTTCCACTTTACCCCAATATACACTTCATTTTTTTATGGCGAAATGAGTGATGTTTCTCTTAAATAAAACGGTATACCTGCGTTTGTTAAAAAAATGTGAAAATGAAACTAATAATAATGTAGAAACACAATAAAAAAAAAACTTAAAGTGTTAAAAGAACTGGTTAACATTGGATTTGACTTCTATAAAGTAAAAGTCGCGTTTGTGTTTTAAAAGGCTTCAAGGAAAGATTTTTGATAAAAGCTGGCAACGAGTTGTATTGTTTTGCAATTTGATAAGAAAAACACCCTTCGAAAAGATGATACCTATGAGCTGGAATAGTCATAAGTCCTTTGTTACGTAAATTGAGATGGTGTACGTCTGTACGGAAAGTAATTTTATTATAAAGATACTGTGGTTTATGAGTTAAAACGATTTGATGACACATATACAAAAAGTGAAGGGAACGGCGATTTTCCATATTCAACCACTTTATTTCAGACATCTTATGGGAGACATGATCAAATTTTCTCAAGCCGAAAATGAACCGTAGACAAGAATTTTGCACTCGTTGTAGTCTTTTCCTGCTGATTCCATCCAAGCAAGGTCCATATACACAATCTGCATAATTAAAATGAGATAGAACTAGCACATTCATTAGTTTTACCATAGATTGGTCTATGGTTTTACTTTGGTATCAAAGTTAAAGTTGTATCTGTGGATATACAAAGATTTTAGACTGCTGAAAGCGCGCTGAATGCATAGGTTTATATGACTTTTAAAACGAAGATCGCTATCCATGATTAGTCCTAAGTTCTTGTGTTCCGTTTTTATTGGAATGGCGTGATTGCCAACATTTAGATAAATCTGCTGCTGAACATTGTTTCGGTGGTGAGCCTTTCCGAACACCAGCGCTACAGATTTAGACGGATTAATAATCAGGGAGTATTTTGTGGATGTTTCAAATAAGTTATTTAAATCTCTGGTAAGTTTATTTAAAGCAAGATCTACGTCAGAAGGTGGAAATGAGAGATATAATTTGTGTATCATCTGCATATAGGTGATGTTTGCATGTATTTATGCAATTTGGTAAGTTAGCAGTGTACATAGTGTAAAATAAAGGGCCGAGTATGGAGCCCTGTGGAACCCCCGAATATATTTTCCTTTCTGACGACAGTGAGTCTTGAATTTTTACTCTTTGAGTTCTATCTGTTAAAAAGCTAGTTACTAATTCCAACGCGTCTTTACTAAAACCAAAAAAATGTAAGATTGAAATTAGCAATTCGTGATCCAACATGTCGAATGCCTTAGAATAATCTACCAGGACATTAACAGTGAGCATATTGTTATCGGTTGCTGTAATGATATCGTCCACAATGCATGACAACGCTGTAGAACAACTATATCCAGTCCTAAAGCCCGACTGCATAGGCGGTAAAATGTCGTTTTCATCCAAAAATTTCCTGATTTGTATTTCCATTGCTCTTTCTAGCAATTTGGATAACACTGGTAGAATGCTTATAGGTCTGAGATCTTGTAATGTGCGAACATTTTTACTTTTAGGTAAAGGAATCACGTGTGCTACTTTCCAAGCATTAGGAAAATAGTTTGTCTCAAGGCAGCAATTAACCACATGCAGTAGATAAGGCGACAGAAAGGGCAGACAAACAGTAATCATTGAATTACTCACCCCGTCAGCGCCTACAGAGTTTGTCGTAATTTTTGAGAGTATCATAGCAATATCCGATTCACTAATGAGAGTGAAGCTAAAAGGATTTAAGTCCTTGAGTTTACAATTTGTATTATAAAAATTTAACAATTCTGGATCAGGTGAAATTTTATGAGCGGTAATAGAGTCACAAAAATGGTCATTAATAAGATCAGGGTCATTAAAGTCAGAAAGCAAATAATTTGTTTTGTTTGGGAAAATGTTCATGTCTCTCAGTACCTTCCATAAATCGTTTTTATTTTGCCCGGTCGCAAACGTGTGGAAATAGTGACGCTTAGATTGTCTAACAGCATTAGTGCATAAGTTACGAAGTCGCTTGTATTCATTCCAAGAGCTAGTATTTTTGTCATTTTTGAACTTCGACAGACTTTTATCTTTTGAATGCATAAGGGCTTGTATATAGTCTGTCAGCCAAGGTGTTTTTGGTCTAGTAAGTCGGACTTTCTTAATAGCATATTTATTAAATAGATATAAAAGGTTATCGCTTAAAAAACGTACTTTACATTCCACATTTCTTAAATTGAACAAACGATACCAAGGCAAGACCTGTAATTCTGCAACGAATTCATCATATTTAAAATGTTTAAAGTCGCGATATACTTTATATGTGCTTTGCTTCGTGAGATGGTTACATGATAACGTACACCAAACGAGTGAATGATCTGAAACCGCATCCATAGGCAAAACACCGCACTCCTTTAAAAGATCCGGATTAGAGAGGATAATAAAGTCAATAAGAGTGCCCTTTTTTTCTGTCACCATAGTAGGCTCTGTGATTACCTGCATACAACCATAGGTATTTAGCAAATCTAAAAACTTTAGAGATTGAGCGCTCTCATCCAATAAATTTATGTTAAAATCACCAACACATATTAGATGCTCGCAGGCAGGAACCATCAAAGAAAAGGTATCCTCCAACGTGTCGCAAAATTCTGGAAAATACAAACGGTTAGCTCTGTATATAACTCCAACTGCAACTCGACTATTACGAATTGTTAGCATTAACCACAGTTGCTCAAAGTAAATATTACTTTCTGTCTCAATTATTGTAAAATTTAGGGTATTTCTCACATAAATACCTAACCCACCTCCAACCCTTCCTTCGCGATCCTTCCTAACAAACCTATAGCCATCGATATTATAAGCATTATCACAGATATTTGAATTTAACCACGTCTCCGATAAAGCAATTATATGGTTATCTTGAGTCGCTACATAATCTTGAAAGAAGTCAAACCCAGTGTTCAGTGATCTGATGTTAAGGTGAGAGATTTTTAAAGACATCGGCTAAGATAAAACTGTAAAAAAATAATGCAACATTAAAACATACACGATGACTCTACAAACATTTCAATTCAACGCAAATTTATTTTATAGATTACACGATGCAAGAAAACAACTTTTTATAAACAAGAAAAAACTAGTTATTATATTTGAATTAATAGAGATAAAGAAAGAAAAAGCGTTCGCTTTCAAAAAAGAAAATTAAAGGCCAAAAAAAAAAACTTTTATCTTTAATAAACACCGCAGGAACGTTGGCTAAATGCCAGATGCACACGAGATTAGTTCGGATTTGTTGGAGACTCCTTTTTCAAATTGTCTATATCGGCCGCACAGTGTATTGGATGAACTTTGTCTTTCACCTTAGCGTAGATGTTACCATCACGAGACCAGCAATTACGGAAACCTAACAAGTTTACTGCTTTAGATAACAGCAATTGTCTATTCTTTGTTAGGTCCTCTTTAATAGTAATTTTAGAACCTTTAAGAAGCTTACGGCTCATTATCACTTGACGTTTGGCGCTATGAGAGATAAATTTCACAATAATGGAACGATGTTTATTATCTGCAAAACTATCCGGTTTTCCGATTCTGTGGCAAATGTCTATATCATTTTTACCCACATTTATTTGTAAATTATTAAGGACACTTTCGACTTTGTCCATAATTATTTCATTACGATCTTCTTTAACGCCGAAGATCCTTATGCAGCTTCTGCGCGAATACTGTTCCAAGTTATCAACCCTCTGCATGAGAGTATTATTTACGGACTCCAACTCCGTTATTTTTTTATCATACTTGTTGATAATTAAATCAAACTTATTATTCAAAGTGTCAATACTTGCTTGTAGCGACTGTATCGCTGAGCTCGGAACTTGATTTACAACATTGGCGTTGACCTCCAGAAGCACCTCTTTGATAATAAGAGAAAATTCTTCTTTCTGCGCCTTCGTAAACACCATGATGACACTTTTCAAAGTAGATTGTAAAAGCACAGGTTGTGAAAGTACAAAGATGGCACAAGTTTGAGTTAAAGAACGGCTTTAAATGTTTATAAATGAATGTATTGTACGGAGCCGCCAACAAATACGTTTACTCTACTCAACGCGCGCCATTGAACATTTAAGGATCATATATGTAAGTGATAAATAACATTTATTTTATAGCATATGTTAAATTGGCATTTTAATAGGTTCGAGTTCATACACAAATAGTGGTTACACTAGAAAATTCCATTTAAACGTTTCACAGTTACAAAATAATTAAATCGAGTTCTACGAGAATGTTTTTATTTGCGATTTAAACTTAAACTCGTCCAATTTCTAGAAGGACGCAGTTCTTATTCAATACCAATAGAAGAATACTTTACCTTACTTATACGGCGTCTAAAACTACCTCTGGGGTTGTCCAACCATGGCAAACTGGATAAACCTCTAAATAGGATTCGAGGAATGGAGCCAAAGCCTGTTGAGACCCGTCAGCAGCTGTGTGAGGTGATATCGTACCTCTCCGTGCTTTGGCTGGTCCACGCTACCAGGTTCGGAATCAAGGTCCATGATTCTCGGCGCTACCATATCCCCTGCCATTCCTCTTATTTTCCGATCTTAGCCGAAAATAGACTGTTCTTACCAGGACCCGTCAGCAGCTGTGCGAGGTGATATCCTACCTCGCCGTGCCTTTTGCTGGTCCACGCTACCAGGTTCGGGATCAAGGTCCATGATTCTCGGCGCTACCCCTGCCATTCCTCTAACCTCATTTCATTGCTCCACTGATCATACTTGCCGTTAATCAATACCTCGGCGGGGGGAATCCTAGCTACTACCATGACGTCTGTGTCGTCCTATAAGCGCTGGACGCAGGTTTCCTCCATATGTGGCATAAAGGATAGGTTTTTATCTATCCGCACTCCCAATATTTTGATCCTTTACTCGCTTCCGAGCCTTTACCTCAGTACTTCTACAATTAGTATTCGCCTCATCCCGGTGACCATGCGGTTAAACATAAATTTAAAGTCCATGCGTCTACAATCTACATCCTTGAGGATTTGGTTTGTGGTAATTGTCTGTAAATGTTTGTAGTTTATTGGTTTCGTCTATATTTGACTCTTGTTTGATCCGTTATATCCCATTCATTTCAACTTGTCTGAGTATATATATACTGTATCGTATGCTGATGCTGAGTTTCGCAACGTATAAGAAGGCTGGAAGTTGCACGATCTTTCGTGTACTAAATTGTATATTCTGCTTTCTTCTACCACCGGAAATACTTTCCTTGAACTGTTGCTGACCAACGCGAAACCCCTCGGGAGGATAAGAACGCTGCGCGTATTAAGGATAATACGATGGCGCATGTAAACAGGATGCTAACCTCGCGTTTGCTCCATTCAGAAGCGGTAATGGAAGGAACTTTGTAATTTTCCTCTCGTTAAGATTTCCTATGAACATATTGCTTTACCTTTAACCTTTTACTTAAAATACGAATAGTTAGCGTAATGAGCAATAAATGATATGCACATGGAAACTCTTAAAAAAAAAGAATAACACAACGCGTTACGCAAGACATATTTAACTTTTAAAAATCGACACAACATTATCCATTTTACCTAATTTCCATCTTCAATAATAAGAAACTTCAACCGACTGTATATTCTACGAACACGTTTGTTTCCAATAAGTTTAAATAAAACATTACTTTGTATGCGAACAAAAAACACTTTCTAAAGTTTTAGGGTTACAATCCGTTTTAAAACTTTTTCAAGAGGGCACATCATTGGGCAAAACATTCTGCTGCAAATCATTAGATCAATCAAAGTCTTTTCTTGTTCGCGATAAATGTAAGTATCTAAATATACCACGAATCATTCCTTTGCGTTAATTCAAAGTGATACTCTTATTATTTTTTCAATTAAGAGTGCACTAAATACAAATTTCCCAATACACTGTAAGTTTTAGTAGAGTTATATCTTCATAAAACCCGTGTGAAAAATCGTGTATTGGCAATAACTCAGTCTAATTACCTTCATACGCTTAATAACAAATAAAAGTTCACTTTTATTTTACTGTGTACCTCATTATGAGAAACTGCAATAATTGATCCCGATCCCCCACGGGCAGAGCGGATAGACCAAAGTTTAGAATCGAAATAATCCCAAGTATTGTCGCTGCGATGGTTCTTTGCTAAGTTTTACTCATTGCTGTTGTCTTCTCTATACAGCAAATGTTGTTAAGGTGGCATTTACAAAAAGTGCAAAAGTTGCCTTGCGATTTCCTCAATAACTTTGTTTCGAGGTAAAAAAAATGAACTTCTGTTAACGACCGATGGTTGCTAAAGGTTTAAGCTTGTGAATAAGTTAAATTTGATAACAAATTATTATCAGTGTGTGATAAAAATGGAAGATATATATTTTATATGGGAGTTTTTAAAGAACTTCTTTCCTAAATAACGGCGTACAGGAATTAGCTAAATGATTTTTGTTTCATGCAAATGTCGGAACATTATATAGTTGAATGAATGTTATTTCAACTAAAATTGTATACCCGGAAGGAAGTTATTGGGAAACAAATTTCCACTTTTTCAATGTAAACGCCACCTTAAACGTGTAGCCGGGTTACACACTCTTATTTTATTATTTTGTGAACAATTCACTAGTGAACATCTCGAACCGTGTGGCTACTAGGGGAGATTTGTTGCATTTTGTCGATTTCTGTGATTAACTTTTCTTTTATTATTTTTTCTTATGCCTCCCACTAGATGATTATATTGGCGCAATCTGCTGCCCACAAAAATACGTCTATGGGACCCGGTTTGTTGAGGGTGGGATCATCCAAGACTTAATTTGTCAACCGATTGGTGTCGAATGTGCTCGAATGACGTGACCGTAGTTGGACGTTGATTTTTGAGGTTGTTTTTGGTGGATCTGAGACCTCCCTAACCCACTGAATTCTGCAAATACTGCTTGCGTGGGCAGCCTTAGCAATTGCGCTACCTGTTCGGTTATGAAGGACGCCTGGGAAATTTGATCCATCAATACTCGTAGAATGTGGAACTGGCTAAAACCGTCTCCGATTTTTACTAATGATGTAGCTAGCAAGACTTCTTTACAGCAGCTCCGGCGTCCATAGCTTGACTCTTGAGGTTTCTTGTAATCTTTATGCAATAGGGTGGGGTGCTGGAATTGGCATATCCTGCAGCGTTGAACCGAATAGCATCTGCCGTTGGAACTGTGGTCCATGCAATTCAATTTCAACTTCAACTTCTTTAATAAATCCAGTAGCCTGTGCTGTTTAAATAACAGGAGTTCTTTGTATACTCTTCATTTGAAAGTTTGTTCGCTTGCTCCAGTATTTTTTGTACCTCCATCTGTTATTAAGTAGATATTACATCATTTCATCACAATTTCATACCCATAAAAATCGTATAAATGATAAATCGTCCTATTGAGATTTTTTTTATTGACCAGGACCTGGGATCGTTGCTTAGTTCCCGAAATTAAGATTGGGATATGTTAAATTTGCGAATCAAACTGACAACGGCAAGGAGGAACTCTTATAGCAGTAATAAAAACGTCTCTGTATTGTCCTTTTTATATATTACCACGTAATAGGAGCACACAACACATGCTACTATTTGGATTGTTCAAAACCGCTCCCTTCTCCAGTCACACCAGAAAACACAGTAGAACACATAATACTTAGGTGTATCTCCTCTATGTGCCGGTAGATTGGAAAATACTGCAAGTATACCGTAGGACAACCCATAGTGTAAAATGGTTTAGATTGTTCGAGTCTGAACCAAAAGAGTTCTTACTTTGGTTCACTGTGAATTCCTCCCACCAATCAGCTTTTTATAGTTATATCTATCCCACAGATATGGAAAAAATATCCATAGCCATATACACCTGGGAAAGGATTAAGCGATTTTTTGGAAGAGCATTTATGATCGAATTCTATCTACGCCCACATTCCAGTTAGAATTTACAAGGTGTGTTACTTATGTAAACTGCTGTTTGATAGTTGCTACCAATCTTAAACCCGTCTCGGAGCCATTGCAGATCATATAACGTAGTCAGAAGCCTACGAAAAATTTGTCCCATCTTTGTTTTAAAACACACGGATAAAACACACAGATAAATCATACCCATAAGTATACAAGTCAACGATTTACTCTACCTATATCAACAATAAAAACGCCCACCACTTTGGTTAAAGTGAAAATAGGGCATTAAGCATACATATTATTCTTAATTACGGTTTTCTTTTCTAAAAGCACTTGTCTTTCTTGAAAATTACAGTCGGTTGAAACACTTATGCAAACAATACAACTAAGATTTAATTTATGAAGAGGCATATATTTCATTTTATCTCTACCCACTTTACAAAACTTTATAATTAGAAGGTGGGACAAATTTACATTTTATTCTATGAGTAATAGAAACGTCCCTACTATATAATTAAAGAGACAAAGCTGAGCGTTATTTTATTGTAATTCGTAATACATTGAAAAGAAAAAGTGCTGCTCAAGAATGAATCCCATGGCATTTGCAAAACTCAAAATCAAAGCTCTTGTTTCGATGTTTTTTTCCAATAGGGGAGCGAAAGTAAGATAGCGGCCTTTTTTTACGTAATTATCGAATAAAATATGTATGCTTCGTTACAGAGGTGACTCGCGTGGTAGAAGGGGTGTTTAAAAATTCAACGTATTTTGATTACACGTTGTGCGCTAGAAAATAATTCTTTTAACCCAGGTTAATGTATTCTCTCTAGCAAAGAAATGCCGGCGGTAGTTTATCACACTATCGAAGGATCGCTCGAACGGATTGGTAATTTGTATAAAGGCATGTTCTTGCGTTATTTACTACTTTCTACAAATCGACTAATTTAAAAAGAGTTAGCTCCAATAATGTAATAAAAATTCTAATTTCTACGTAGTTCATATTTGTATTTATATCTATTCTCCCAGCGTTATTTTATTTGGTATCCAGCAATTTAAACCTCTATAATTGCTTTATATAAACAAGCGCCGCTGGATTTTTCGCTCAGTTTGCATTTTAATAGGCCATCTACAACTTTTAATAGATATTATGGCATATCATAAGGTTTTAACAAAGTGAAATTTTAGTATCGTATTCACGTGGAGCTTGAAAATCAATTTCCTGTCCGTCCAAGGGATAATATTGAATTGCAATAGAATCAATTTCAATTAAGTGCTGTAATTGAAACCAGCATGTTCAGGTTGCAGGTATATGACATGGAAAAGGGAGATGAGGCGCAGTCTAATTTATTTTTGTAATTATTAAGTTGTGCACCTTGAGTCGAATTGTCGTGTTCCTTCCGCCCAAAAATGTTAATTGCGGGTGCAAGCGTAATAAAATTCACAATGAACTGAGATTACCACAAAACTTAATGGGTCACTGAATTTTTAATGATCTCGGTGGAATTTATTTGGAAATTAATTCACGTTTTGGTGTTGAAATTTATTTACAAGATTTATGATGTTGAATTTTGCTCGCTTAAAAAACCTCGAAAATGTTGATTGATGATATTAATATTTGCCTTTACTTTGTCTTATATTTGTATTAACATTAATATTTCACTATCATAAATAAAAAGGCTCCAGCCTACCGCCGAATACGCCACATTTATGGATTATAAATAATTTATTAACAGTATATTATTTAAAAAAAATTCATTCTTACAACTCCGACATTTATTAGTAGAAGTTCGCGCATCTAATACTATTTCACAAAGAAAGGCTAATTTGAATAAAATATTAAATAAATTTTCAAATTCTGTAGACCGTTGCTAACAAAGCGCGCGGGTTGGTTAAATTAAACCTGATGGAAATACCTCACCGGTATTTCAGTATTATACAAATATACAATTTACTTTATTGTCAAAATTAAAATTAATTGGCGCCATAATTCTGATCAATGTCGTGTGAATTAGCATTTAACCTTTTCGTTTTACTGTATACTTTTTTATTTGTTAACAACGTGAAATCCCGCCCATCGCTTTTTTCCTCACATGTAGGTATAATTTAACTTTCAATTCAGTCCAATAAAACTAACGAGGCGTTCCTGTAAATGCGTAGAAATTTAGTTGGTAAACTGCCAGAAGAATTTTACATTAATTGATGGCGTTTGATGTGGGCAAGCGAGTGTAAATTAAAAAATCCTGAAAGGTTCAGTGGCGCGGACTAAAATTCTTCTAGGAAGTGCCATACGTCGTTTCTTGTTTAACTAATAAAACAACCTGCTTCTGATATTTTATTTATTTCAATGGAAAACATTATAAGTTAAACCAAGTACAATACCTACGTATAAAGCAGACATTTTAATTTGGAATTAAAAAACTGGTATTTACCAACTCAATTTTCCGTTGGTAGTCCAACTTAATGCTAAACACCATCATCCTCGTATCGACACGACACTATTATAATAGTTTTGTGCTTGTTTTGTTCTGATATGTGCGCCGATACCAAGGTTTTAAGCCGACTCGGGCGCCACCAACTGGTCGAGGTCGGATGTAGCAACGGTCTGGAGGGTAGGTCTCGAAGGCCTCAAGTGTAAACTCAGTAGGAGTAAACGGCAACTTCAGGAATCGAAAGGGTTCCGAAAAGGCCCAATCACACGATCCAAAAGATACTGAAACGTGGCGGGTGAGGAATGTAACTTAAACTTTAAACTGGAAAAGTCCTCTGCCGGCGATGGGGAAAGCGGCGATGGTCGGCTCGATGGTCAGCGGTATCTACCAATACCCCTGTTTCAGATCGTTGCTGGGGATATAGCTGGCTTGAAGCAGGCGGTCCAAAATCCCATTTATGAACAGTAACGGATAGGCATCTTTAAGGCATCAGCGAACTCCACGGACTTTCAGACGGTTCTATGATATTTTAGGCCAGCACACGATCTACTTCCTCATTGAGGGGAGCCTGCATTCGGGGATTTTGTGGACGGTAACGTTGCTCAATCGGTGTGAGATCTCGGAGTTTGATGTTAAGCTGAATGAAGTCGGTACACATTGAGGTTTTCGACTGGTTGTAATTTAATCTGAAGATATTCTTGTAATTTGAATGTGCACTATAATAAACGGGCGGGGATCGGTACCTACCTTGTATCGCAGCAGTCGAGAAAGAAAGTGTTGTATATTAATAGTAATTAGTAGTGGGTTGTGAAATAGTTACTATGGTTTTCATGTTCAATAAGAAAGAAATAAATCTGTCATATATAAAAAGAAGTGTATGTCTCGTGTTCTTTCCAATTCGAAGAATATATATTAATTGGCGACGAAGATGGATGAAACAATGCTCGCAAAAATTTTTTCGGATCTCGCTAACACTATAGCAGAGTCAAGCAAATCTACTGAAAAATTTTGGAAAAATTAACTCATCGAATACAGTCACAACGGACCAAATTGTACCACCATTTCAAGAATTTGATTCAAAAAAGGAGAAATTTCGAAACTACGTTGAACGTTTTGAAAATTATTCGCAGAAACGCTGATTCGCACGAGGCATCCCAATAAATCTGTAAGAGTTTCCTTAGTGGATATGATATTGTAGAAGAATGGGGAATAAATCTTGAGTAATATGTAATGAGACCCAAGAAACGACGGACATCATCCACGTTTTTTTTTGGTCGAGACATTTCGGAGACAGCAGTAATTTTCGTCGGTGACTTCATCATCTTATTAAACTCAATAATGTGACCCAAGTATTCGATGCGTGTGACAAAAAATTCGCACTTCTTTCGATTCAAATGAAGGTCATACTCGGTCAGTCGTTTAAGACAGGCTTTTAGGTTTTGTAAACATTCCTCGTATGTAACTCCATGACAAATTATATCGTCAAAATAAGCTTCTGTTTTTGGTAAATCTTGAATTATTTGTGACATGATTTTGTTGAATAAGCTTATGGGGCAGTTTTTATACCGAAGCTAAGTCGATTCATCCTATAAGTTCTTTTGTGTGTGGCAATAGTCTGTATCTCACTACTTTTTTCATCGACGCTTATATGAAGGTATGCTTTGAATAAATCTAGTTTGCAGTAGTATTAAGAATTTCGGGAGAGTCCAGTCCCGTGGTTATACGCAAAACCGCGAGGTTTGGTAGTTTAGAGTTATTATTCAGAAATTAGGATCGTGTCATTATATGGTAAAATTGGATTGTGGTCGAGTGCTGAAGAGACATATACCTATGTATACCTATTTCCACAAGAGTTTCCCAAACAAAATACAGTTCAAGAGACCAACCACGCTACAAGAATTATAGTCAACATCGATCTGTAATTTTCGACATTCCAAGACAAAAGCAATGTTTACAATCTCCATCAGATTGTATGCCACCACCAATTCCAAGACCTTCGAATATAAACCCAAATGGACAACAAAGTAATACTCAGTCCCAATTGTCAAACCAATTGTCATCAGACACCATGGAAACTCTTCGCCGTTCTGGTAGAGAACACAGAAGGCCAAATAAATATAATGAATACGCCTTTTCATGTTCAATAAGAAAGAAATAAATCTGTCATATATAAAAAGAAGTGTATGTCTCGTGTTCTTTCCAATTCGAAGAATATATTATATTAGAAAGGTGATCAGAATTACGAACGAGGCGGTTGGGTGGATTATTTTGAGTCTGACATCCTCAGTCTAGAGGACATTACCCCTCTTCTACTGTAGCGGGAACAAAAAAAATCGGTCGCTTGCGAAACTGGGGCCTCCAATGACCAGTTTAGCCGCACCTCCAGGAATCTAGAACCTCGTCGGACTGAGGCGCAGATTGATTGGATGCAGGCGTTCTAGAAGATGTAATAACATGGGTGGAAAGCGATAAATTGCGGGGCTGTTCGGAAGAACTGCGAGAAGAAGTCCAATTCCGGCTAGGGGTATTTGATTGGCTCTGAATGGACTGCGAAGAAAGCCACTGGTTCGGTGAACCTAACGGCCCTACGGTACGAAACGGCGGCGGATTACTGGTATCGGGACGGTACGGTAGACTATTTCGGTACGGTTTCGGTCAAAATCGGTACGGTTTCGGTAAGATTCAGTACGGTTTGCGACGCATTTATTTCAAGGCCTCCTAAGATAACTGTCACAATTTTAGAAAATCTTAAATAAAACGCAAACCATAACAGATAGGTATTATAGGGAATGTAATAATTGATACATGTAGAATTTGTTCCCCACATTGGAAAGTGAAAAAAAATAAAGCAGGTTTCAATTGAAAAAATCAACTTTTTAAGGTTACTAAAAGTTACTAAACTAGACCATTAATTTTAAAACACCCTGTAGAGGGGCGATCAAAATTTAAATCATTCGTATTTAGCATCACGTCAGTATTGTTGATTTTGGAAGACTTTTTCAAATCCAAGTCAACGGAGCCATAAGCAGCCAAACGTCAAAAATTTTGAAAAATCTTGAATAACTTGAAAACCTTTGATGCTAGGAAATGTGAAAAAGTTACATATTTAATGCAGCAGTTGAAAACTATCACACTATGTTTTTTTTAATAAGTACTGGCTACCCCCTCACTAAGATGGCTTGTTATTCGACATAAAGGTATGGACATCTGACTGACGCACAAGGGAGTATAACTACAGACATTCTATAACTAGAATTATAGTAGAGCATGCTTTTGGAGCATTAAAAGGAAGGTTTAGAAGATTAAGGTATTTTGGAAATTTAAAGTAATCATTTATCATGTGTTCTTCACAATATATGTTTAATAGTTAATGACATTACCAAAGAAATCTATGACGACAAAATAAATGAGTAATTTTTATTAAATGAACATATTTAAAGCAACGTCTAATTCTTTAATATACTGTAATAATCTCTATATATTTTCTGTCCCTTGTAACCGCTCTAAAATTTGTTTCGATAAATCTGTTTTTGTTTTTCCTACTTCTAATTTCTGTCTTTACATTTTCATTCTCTCTTCGTGTCTTTGTTGTTTGGCTTGCAGATATTTTCATTACTGCCACTTTGTTTTCTGCTGGATGTTTGAGGAGTGCCAGGTCTTGAATTAGTTTCTAATGTGGGTTCTGCATTTTGTTGTATCTATGGTGTTGTTTACTGCACCAGCTTAGTTATTTGACGATTTGTCACCTCAAGTCAAGTGATTCAAAATACTCAGATACTTATGTTATGGGTCAAGTTTTCTTATCTCTTTGTTAGACAAAACAATCTTGTAATTATGGGCACAAATTTTTTCGAACATAATTTTTTTTCCTTTTTGCATGTGAAAAATCATCCAAATTATCCGCATACAGTGATATTAACGATTGCGTTTCCTGGTCCAACTAATCTTCATCCTCCGCATTATGAACCTGTGGTTTTCCATCGTCCTTAATGGCATTTCCACGTTGTCGTTCATCCTGCTCATGTACTCACCAAATAACTCTGTAGCAAAGGTTACATCTGAAACATAAACGGTAATAATATTCAAGTTAACTAAAAAGTATTTCATAAATCATAATTGAATAGGTAAGCTTCGATTTTCTCACGAATCAATTAATTCATTAATAATCTGACTATCCAATTTATTTTTATTTATACCAACGGTATTTTAATATTTTCACCAATAGAAAGCTTTCTCACACTACATAGACATTTTGTGCTACTGCTTAAGTGGGCAATCACTGAAAAATTACAAGAAAACTCATAAATTTACGTCTATAGAACTTAGAGAGAGGAATTTCTTTTATGAAAATTTCCTCACAGATTCCCTAACGATAAATCCATACCCAGTTAAATAGGTAGTTATCATTTAATGACCCACTTTTCATTACGCTCATTAAATATGCCATAGCTACCGGATACCATAAAGTTTTCGTAAATACACTTCTTAATAAAATTGACGAACGGCCGTAATAAAATAATTTCAAAATTTCTTAGTTAAAAGTTTTATGTTCTGCGTGGCCAGTAGGTGTAGCAAGTGCTTCGCTTAATTTTATTGTGAGGATATAAAACGTTCCTATTTTCATTGACGCATTTTAATGCTTTCGAGTGCAATTCGGAATAGGAATCGTTATCCTCGCAATTAGAATGATGCAAGGCTATAAAAATACGTATAGCACCCGTACCATTTAAATGGTCTACTTTGTAAAAGGATGCAATAATTCACTTTAGCTATTGCAATAACTGTGGCGGAGCTTTCATTATTAAAATTCTCAAAATACAAATGCTGTGAAACTATATGAGAGAACTGTATAGTGGAGTAGGTAAATTATGGGTTTATTTGTGGCACTTCGACGGAAGTACCTGATATGCAACGCAAGTACTTCCGCATTCTGAGCGTAAGCCTGGTTTACGTTAAAATTGATTTTATCAATGAGATTTAAAAGAGTCTGAAAAATCCAATCACGTTGAAATTGAATTTATTTTCTCTTGTTTTAGTTTGGCGGAGCTTCGCGTGAAGTTTCGTTGGTTTCGCAACGGCTTTTAGTGATTATCTGCCCGAAACAGCTAGGTCGGTTACTTCAGTTGAAATATTTTCGAATGCCGAAATATTGTATTGACGTGCGAAAATTTAGTGTTCGTTATCGTCCGAAAGTTGTCGGATCCTAAAAATTATGAAGCCCGACTGGTAATTTATCAATTTTACATTTTCGCAACTTTGTAAAGTTTCCGTCGACGAAGCTGTAGATCTTATACGGTCGGTGACAAATACTGGGGAGAAAATGGGCAAACTAACGGGGAACGTTTACATTTACCAATAATTGTATTTCAGCAACAAACAGGCTATAATTTCTTCGGTTTAATAGCCCGATGAAGTAATGCTTTTAATTAAAAGTTAAAGAATCTTAATTTGGACCAGTTTATGTTTATTCGCGAAAATAAAAGGATTATACTGCTTAGCAAATACGGCGTTTGCTTTCTGAAAAGAATGTTAATCGAAATGCTCTTTTGTCTTGCGCTGATGTATACATAAAGTAATCATTATAAAACACTTGACAAAACGTTCTTCTTTCGTTTATTTTAGAATTTGCTTTTGTTTCGCAGGTTTATTGAGCATAATTAAACAGAATGAAGATAATAAATTTTATGAATTCTATTAAACACTGCACTTGGCTATGTGAAAGCGTCTAAAATTAATGATGTCTGCTCTTTGAAGACGAGCCTGCTAGGCCCGATGCGTTGTATATTATTATCTAAAAATAACATTTTTACATAACTATTCAACATATTTTCTTTGATCATCACACATCCACTCTTCATAATTTCGAGATTACTTACCTTAGATTTTTTTACATTCTGTCAACAAGTTAATTAATTATAAAACTAGTTTTTCTACATTTTCTAACCTTATTTTATCCATAGAAACTTTGTAAAGACAAAAAAATTCATTTACCACACAAAGTGTTCATAGGAATTTTTTTTAAATTAATGATTGCTTTTTAGAGTTACCGTTTCATAATATTTATTAAGCCGAAGATTAAAGTTTTTTTGACGGCATATTAAAATTATTAAAACAACTTAGGACCTTTCTAGTTAATCGGTTCTTGACGTCAATAAATTATTTCTTTGCACAACTGCCAAATTTATTTGTCAATGTAAAGTCGCGGAAACGACTTTGGTCTCTCGTTCAACATTCCAAATTTTAATTATCAACTTCTTTATTAATTTGAATGTCTTCATAATGAATTGTGGCAAAATTGGCCAGCTGCAAGTGACTGCTGATATATTAATTTTTTTTAGCTAAGCTGTGATCACTGAATTCGAGATGAAAGTTAGTATAAATGAAAGCGCTTATATGGGGCACTACATTTTAAAAATATTTTCTCAATTCGTGTAGATAAATAGGAACATCTCGCAGAATATAATTTTAAATGTTTGCATAATTAACCACCCAGATTGGAATGTTTCAATGTGTGGGGCAAGCTGCTTTTTCTTGGGTGCTTTATGCAACGTTATTTGAGCCTTTGAACTTTGGATTTTATGGTCCATAAGGTTCTCATTGTGACCCGGTATATTTTTTGTCAATTTTGTTACAGTACTAGTACACATATTGGATTCTTTAACTGATGAAAAGTAAGGTTTTGAATCAATTCTATTCTTCCTCACAAATATTGCCACTAAAACATGTACGTATACTATTTTCTCTTACAACGCAGTGTGGAAAGAATAAACAATATCTTTTTGAGTGGACCGGTTTAGTTAAAATATCTCACGGCTTTGAAAGAGGAGATACCATACTGGCAACAAAAAGAATACAAGATTCAATAACGCATCCAAAGATATGGTTTTCAATGGAATTCAACTCAGTGGGAATAAAATTGGATTGTGTGTCAGAGAAGTTTACAACAATTTACCCCGTTATATCTTAGTGGGTGTAATGCAGCACCAAAATAATTCCATGCCTCACACTTACACAATCTGCACTTGCACCGTTTAGGCATCACATCTCATGGAAAATCTACAGGGTGTCAAATTTTCCAATAAATTGCACAACTGGAGGAATTGTAAAAATCGGTAAGTAATTGTTGAAATTAATGATCGTCTTTTCTGCGTCATTTGATTGCCATAGCGGGTTGACTTCTTAATAGCTTTAGAAAATTCTTGACTCCAGAAAGTCGCAAATAATAAGGAGGCATCTTATCTTAGTCGGGTTTTGTTGCAAAGATAGCTGACCTAAAAATTACGCAGTTCTTCCCACATTCAGCACACTTTATGTGTGTTTTTTAAGAGCAGCCTAGTTTTGCATGCACTCTGGCAGTACATCGATCCTAATTGGCTTTTAAATAAGATAATTAATGAATTAATTACTAAACGTCATATCGGAAAAGGCGTCAATGAATTAATGAAAAATAGAAAGGGGTTAGTCTGGGAATTTTTTGAAGGAATTCAGTCCAAAATTTTGTTCCTAGTTTATCATAGCAAAGGTTCCTATTTTAGGCGTGGATTTGAAACGTTAATTTCTCTTACAATGAAAATCCAAAACAATTGAAAGTAAAAGATATGTGTCTGGGTTTAGCGCAACGAAAACGTAAAGCGTAAACAATCGCAGTAAAATTTTACACTGAATGTTTCTCAAAGAATCCATCTGTGGCAATTTAAAGCCGAGGTATTACTGTATTTTAGTGACTCATTAACAATGGGAATTGTTTTATAAAACTAATCAGGTTTTTTTCATTAATGTGTCTTTAGTTTCAAGATCAGAAAAGGTTCGCAGTAAATGACTTCAATATGAATATTCTAAGGTCTTATAACGCGCAAGCAGCAAAATGCAAGGCACTACAAAAATACCATGTGCTTCATAAATAAAACACACGCCGCTGACCGGCCAGCTAGCTCTGTTGACCAAATAGCAAACAGCGGAGAGAGAAAGACTAATGTACATGGTTGTGGGTAACAGAATTAACTCAATTGGTAATTGGCACTTATAACTCCTCGATCCAGCCTAGGTCGTCAGTACTTACTTTTGGTCGCTTCAATTAAAATCTCTATGGGCGCCACCTAATTCCAAGTTAAGTTTCGCTTACCACTACCGGAACTAGGAAAGGTAGCTTTAGCTTTAAAGTAGGCAACTGATAACCCACAAAAAAAATCAGTGTTTATTGGGTGCAATTGCACCTGCATACGTAACACCAACACAAAAGTTATGTTCCCCAAATGGGAATCAAAAATCAATAAAGTATAATAAACACGTTATGTAAAAAAACTAAACAACCCCAAGTATAAGTGTTGAAATAATTATCCCAAATTCCAAGGTTTACATAAAATTCCCCCAATGAAATATTACATAAATTTAGTAGCTAAAACTAGTTCACACCAAAAATCCTGAAAGTAGGTATAGAACACCCACTACCGTTGCACAGTGATTGAGTTTAATGGGTTAAATTGACAGTGGATTGAATACCTTGATTAGTAGCTTGTAGGGTATCGAAGTTTAAATCATAGTATAGAGCTCTGTACTTCACAGGTGATTTACTTCACATGAGTAAATGCAGTTAATTAACGCAAATTATTCCCTTTCAAGTTCAAGCGTACTAATTAAGAGTAATATGGGTGGCTCTAGTGTTCGGCCAGTTAACATTTACCACATAAGTATGGGTTAAACGAAATGCAAATACACAAAGGCAATAGGTAGTTTAAACAATAATAAGATATCACCACTACGATAGGTAGGTCTCTGGTTCCTAAGATTCCTGGTGTACGTGTAAACGGCTAACGGTTTTCTATGTACCGCAAAAGGTGTCAAAAGGGTTGGTGTCCGCAGTATCTGTTTGGCTGCGCCTTAGAGATAGTAACGTTTCAATGGCAGATTTTACAGTACACGGAACTCCTGCACGTTGTCGTTTAACGTAGATGTGTTTCGCCTCGTTTCAATGGCAGATTTTACAGTACACGGAACTCCTGCACGTTGTCGTTTAACGTAGATGTGTTTCGCTTAGAGAGTACGTAGTACGTAGAAGCTACGGAATCGTTGGACTTTGACTCCTTACAAGGACTCTAAAATATAATGTAATTATGGCCACGGTTAACCAAATATAATGCGCTAACCTCTTAAAGCAGAGAGTACACAAAAAAAAGAACTTCGTTAAAGTAAGGTAGCCTTCTTATACCATAAATACGATGGATTCCCCCTAGAAATAGAAAGAAGGTAAAGTGGATTCGATCACACGGAGTATAACTTACGATTAAGGTGGCTTGAAATTTCTCCAATGCAAAAAAAAATTCCTTACGGAAGTTTGTCCCCAGGCATTAAAACGAAACTGCTTGGTGCAAACATTAATTTGGGTTGACTTGGTTAAAAGATGCTTTCGCAAGGGTGTTCGATCCAAAATCAACCACTGGAAGATATAACAAGCACCCCCAACTCGGGATCACAAATCGACCGTCTCTCTAAAGCAGGTGGCGAGAAAAGAAGACGCTAACTTTCTTGTTTCCGGTCACGATGCAACCGACGACGAATAATTCCAACCAACCACGAGAGCCGATGGATATGTCAATACCATAAATGGTAATATCTAATGCTTATCGATAAAGGAAACGAATTTAAAATCAATGACAGCAAGGTATCGAATTACAGTAAACTGACGTCATTGATCGGTAGATCGAGAAACTAAAACGGGCAGGCAACACAAAAATATAAAAGTAACTAGAGAATTAACATATTGGTTGCACTCAACGATGCGCGAACATGTAATACAGGGTAATGGAAATAGAAATATGACTACAAAGGTTAATACTATTTTA
>NW_022170249.1:39625414-39628224 GCF_008802855.1 Photinus pyralis
AATAAGTATAAAAATAAGTTACACGTATATGCTGATGATACGCGAACACAACAATAATTTTTGAAAAAACCGAAGGTGCCTACGAAAAGATTAAATTAAATCTTAATACCTATGTCCTAATCATTGGAATCTAGGAGTCGCTTAAAAATATCAGTTCAAAGCAATTTTAAATGAATATTCATCACACTTTGCCCGTCAAGTTCGTGATTCCTAGTTAAATTCTCATGCGCATTTCAATCTCATTTAAAGTCAATACCATAATTCATTAATTTATTTCAAGTAGATACCACACCGATATAAACAGTAGAGGATATTTTGATTTTTCAGGTTAGTGTCTTTCGTTCAAATGAACAAATATTACGCTTCTGTATATGTAACGGGTTAAGTGGAAGAGCAAAAGTAATGGTTGATGTCACTGCTATCTGAACATTAAAGTGTTCATACTTATTTTGCTGATGTATTACTGCATCGCTTATAATACCGTATAGTGGATTAGAGGTACGTACGCAGGTATAAGCAGACACAGTTTCTAACCTCAAAATGAATAACAACAAGCTATAAACACTTTATATCAAATTATGAACTAAATATTTATATTATTTACGTTTTATGTTTAAAGATATTCATCAGTTATGTACAGAAGCCTGAAATGCACTTACAAGTATACAGCATACAGGTAATCATCATCTTATACACTATGTAATTAAGTTTGGTGGAAATTATAATGTCCTAATTTTAATTACAACTAAAATAGCAATTACAATTACAGGAACAGTGTTTATTTTCATCATAATTTAATGCTTCATACAAAACAAAAGGATAGTGGTCATCGTTAATGAAATATTTGCAATAAAAATTAAAGAATCGTGCTGTGCACTTTTCAACGAATCAGAGATTGTACAGTGTGTCCTATTTTGGTTGAGACTGCAGTGTTTCTCAGTTGTTTTTAAAGATAGATATGCAAATATATAAAATGTTGGGCATAAATAAAATAAATAATATAATCAGCCAGTAATGTATCACTAACGTTAAACTTGACGCGCACGTTATCTGTAGAAAACGTTATTTATCTCGTACTAACTAACGCCAAATAACGTTTTTTGGCAGCATACTTGCATGTTAGATTTGACGTTTCTGATACATCACAGGGGTGAATATATAAAATAAAAAATGGAACCCTAACACAGCACCCTATGACGTGTATTGTACCTGTCTTGAGACTTGCATATGTATAGCCACAAATATCTAAAATGTCTACTACTCTTAGTATGCTCAATTCTTTAAACAACATAGTCTACGTGAAGTTTTAGGTGGTAAAGAGTAAATGACTTTTATGGCCCTACCACCCCAATTTGAGATATTGTATCGAATCTCTGGGTGAAAGTTCGAGTAATATGGTAAGTAATGCAGAATGGACGATTAACAGCTTTTATAGAGTTGTGTAAACGTTTTAATAAAAAAAACGAAAAGGTTTTTCCTAGGAAAACATTTTCTGGTACAGGTATAATATACGGACTAATTGAGGATATCCCCTCTAATGTTCTAAGGTTTTTCTAATAACGTTTTAGACTATAAAAAAAGTCAACAAATCATTGTCGAAGCTTGAAATGCTGACTACAGTTCCTATCAATAGGTATAAAATAACATCTTTCCGAACGCGCTTTCTATAATATACTTCATATTATAATCTAGAATTAACGGGCTTTTAGATTTTACTTGTTTCGCGTGAATTAGCTTTTTCCATTTTCTATAAATTATATTTTTTTGTCGATAACTTTTCCTTCTATTTCCTTAGTAAGAATTGAAAAAATGCACTAGACTTAACTGTCTCAATTGTCTATAAATTTTGCAAGACTTGTGGAATACTTTTGTCTTTTAGTTGTTTCGCATGAATTAGTAAAATGCACTATGCACCTTACGCAACAACGGGCTCTGTAGCCTACAAATCCTACAAAATTTGTTTAGCTTCTGATTAAGGCTTCCAAACCTACAGAGATTTATTTGATGTCTTATATAATTTTGGTATACAGACATTCTTTATGAAAGAGTTTAGAGTTATTCCTGTAGTTTCGTCCAAAGATCAAACGTTTGGGAGCCACCATCAAAAAAGTGGTGCAAATTCATTTCTTTAATTTCTTTCTCAGTAACCATAACAGTTAGAAGGACTGGTTGCACGTCTTTGTATAATTTGTTGTGTACACACCTGACGAGACACCCGATGAGTTAAGGAACAAAATTGTCGAACAGTTTTTTAAAATCACTTTTCAAACAAAAGTTCGTTCGGGTCAGAAGTGACCCCCGCCTACTAGTGGTCATCTACTTTCTTATGTACCTAGTTAGTTGAAAATGTCGCAAATTACAAAAATTTACTGTGGCTAGTACAGATACCACCCGCACACGTGCCCATGCGCGTTCTGCCCAAAGGCTCTTCAGCCCTTTCTTTTATGTCTAAGAACATGTGTATCAAATCTGGTTTCAATCGGTTCAGCCGTTTAGCCGGAAATGAGAGGACAGACGGGCCGACAGATCAACATCAACGAGATTTTGTTAAGTTCGGATTACATCAAAAAGGCACACGGTACTTTGGGCTTCATTCTTAGATCCACATCAAATTTTAAATCGTTAAATTCCTATAATATTCTGTACAATTCCCTGTGTCGATCTAAGATGGAGTACGCATCTATCATCTGGTCACCGCATACACAGAAATATAGTCATGCTATAGAACGAATACAAAATAAATTTATTCGCTGCTTACACTACAGAATCACGTCAGTATATCCTCGCTTTCATCACTACGTTGATCTTTT
>NW_022170249.1:39628324-39684855 GCF_008802855.1 Photinus pyralis
CCAAACTTTGGTCAAGTGCATTGAAGAGTCCGTGTTTCTTGTGTATGGAGTACCTCAACATATTATTTGCGACAACGGTGTGCAAATGCGCAGCCGTCTTTTTATGAACCTTTGTGACCGTTATCATGTTAAAGTCCGTTTTACACCCTTTTATCACCCTCAAGCCGATCCTGCGGAACGTGTGAACCGGGTGGTAAAGCAACTCATTTCCACTTATATTAAGGACAATCATCGACATTGGGATGTCAATTTAGCTTCGATTGCCTGTGCCATTAGAACCTCTAAACACGAAACCATTGGTGTTACTCCCTACCGTGCTAATTTTGGGAAAGAATTTCGTATTCGAGGGGACAGCTTCGACACTGACTTGACTGACAATGAACCAATTGATGTTGAACAACGACTAGCCCAACAACAACAACTTTACACTAAAATAGTCGAACGGATTAGGAATACTCATGACCGAAACAAGCGAACCTATGACTTACGACGAAGGCATGTAACTTATGAGATTGGAGATCAGGTCTGGCGTAAAAACAAGTCTATTTCAGACGCCACTAAGGATTATTCTGCTAAATTAGCTCCTCGATTTTTAGGACCCTTTACGATTGATCGTAAAGTAGGGTATCTCACTTACGCTTTGAGGGATGCTGATAGAAAACCCGCAGGCCTGTGGCATGTCCAAGATCTTAAGCCCTATGTTGAGCCGGAAGATCATGGTTAGGTTTGGTATTTTTTTTTTAGAATTGTCTACCGTTGACGGACGTTAGCTGTTGTTGGATTTTACTCTTTTTGACTTTTATTATCGGATTTGACTTCATTTAGTGTTGACACTTTGTCTTCACGCAATTTTTTGGGATGGCTGGATGGGGACTGTCGGTTGGTCCATTAGGGGGTTGTGCCGATCTTTCTTTCCAGGTGCAACCTTCCTGCTCGTTCACCAGAGCCCTTCTTTATGTTATCATTTCATCTCACCCTCATCTTTTCGTAGTATGAACATTGAATGATTGAGCTACGAGAAGGGTGCGAGGCCTTGTGCATCTTTCGGGATCACAAGACTCCCCCGGCTCAGTATGAACTTATGAATGCATGTGAACACGAGGAAGGAGATGACCTGTGCAAGCTTCGGTGACCACAGGCTCTCCGGAATCAGAGTGACTAAGTTTCTTTCTCTGCGAATGTGTTAATGATCATTTCTATCTCATAGCACCTCCTGTCATTTCATCGTGCTAGCACATGGTGGCAGTGAGGAGGCATCTTTTTTTCTTCTGTGTTTGTCTGGGAGGGTTTCCTGTACGTCTATCCTCTATCGTACTCTTCTGGGATGGGTCGTTTTGTTTAGTTTGTTTTTGTATTTTTGGGATGGGAGTTTTTACCGGGGGCGGGAAGGAATGCCACTTATGGATCCTGTTGTATCTTCTTGAGTGAGCTACATGGGAGTGTGAATTTTGTATGACTCAGGGCAACAGCCTACCCACCTACCACTTTTACTACCCTATCCTTATCCACTTTGCTTCCTTCACTTAGCATACACCTTTATTTTATTTTTATTCCTTTCAGTTTTTGTTTGTGGAAGTTGTATTGCTTCATGATACACTTTCTTTGGCTTGTTTTTTTTTGGTTTTTCACTTTTTTTTTTTCCTCGTACCAGCCGAATGCTGAAGAACTCTTGGAAGGCGTGAAGAGTTTGGCTGTTGCCTAGCGAATCTAGAGCGATAGTTGTTGTGAATGAGTCACTTGTGTTGGTACGGCAGGATCGATGAGTGGGATTCCGGGTTATTTTTGTTTTTGGGTTTTCACTAGATTAGGTTGTGCTGTTTGTTGGGTTTCACTTTAGTAGGTCGTCGGATAAACTTCTTGGAAGTTTCCCGCCTCTCGAAGGAGAGGGGGAGTGTAACAGTTTTATTATTATATCAACATTTTGTTCGTATTTCCATTGCAATCACCCTGTTTATAACTTTTCTATTCTGTGGTAGTCACCTTTTGTAACCTTCACATTCGTTTATTTCCGTACCTGCCCGTTTTAATGTTGTATATTCCTATTATTGGTCTAAAAGCCAATTTCCGCTTTAGATAACCTATGTAATTTGATACCGTAACCATATATGGTATTGTAAGCTTCGATTGACCGCGTTATTGGTCGGAGCAAAACATCGTTGTTTCATTGGGGCCGGAAATGGAAAAATTCAGCGTGTTTTACTTGCTAACCCGAGGAGAACGGTCGTGCGGTTCATCCTGATTTAAGTGCTAATTTAGTTCCTGTTCATTTGTTTTCAACAATTTGGCGAAAGCATCTTTAAAAAAAACAAGTGAACCATCATTGTACCTGCCATTTCTTTTTGGGCATGGTAACCATTTAATCCGAAAGGAGTTCTTCTAAAGGAACGTAAGCATAATTGTAAGTTCTCTGTGTGTTCGAATCCACACTACCGTTATTTCTATTTTAGGGGACCATTCTGACAACGATCGTAGGATAACTTCCATTCACTTTCGTACGTTCACGAAGCTCTTTTATTTTCCGTTGACTCTCTCCATGTAGAGGTTCGCATTTATTCTTGTGTAAAAACGTACCACCCATTAGTTTATTATTTTAGAGTTCACGTATTGGGGTCAAGAACTACGATCCGACTGTTTACCTGTGAAACGAAACTATAGACCACATTGTGTTGCGGGTAAGGGGGCATAGGAAAGTAAATCGACTAAGTACTGGAGTGCAGTGTGTCCGATCTAGCATCAAACCATTGAAATAACTTAATGGCCGAGTCGTACCTATCTTGAAGCCGCTACCTTGCTTCCGATACTTTGTGTAACACTTAGAGCAGCATTTGTCATTCAACGTGCAACCATATACCAGGACCTGTGGAAAAGAAGACCTAAACATTGATCGTACGGTGATGTAGCATTGTTAAACCTTTTTGTAAATTTGTGTGTTTGCATTTGACCCACCTCGGTGGTGATCAATTGATAATTGGCCTGCATAGAGCCAAGATTATTACTGTTAATTGGTAAGCTTGACATTTTTGGGGTACAATATTTTAGCTAGTCCAAAGATTACTCTCGTTATGGAGTGATAACAATTTATGTAAGGTACGAACGAGCTCGTAAGAACCGAATAATTTCATTGCCCACTCAAGCTATAAATTAAGGTATCTATTTTCAATTTAATTCATTATTTTGCCACTGTAACGATATTTGTGTGTTAACTCCAGAGATTCTGGTGTATTTTATTCAACATTTTATGGGAAATTTTATGTAAACCCCTTCTTTTGTTAACTTTGGGAGGATTCATATTTTTAGTTGCTGCTTACCTTAAATAAGATTATGAATTCCCAGTGGGGAATCTAGGTTGTGCAATTTTGAATTTGTTTCATGGTGCAGTGCACCGAATAAAACTTTTTATTTGTGGGTCATTAGTTGCCTATTTTAAAGCTAAAGCTACCTTTCCTAGTTCCGGTAGTGTAAGCGAAACTTGTATGGGAATTAGGTGGCGCCCAGGAAATTTACAAGAAGCCACAAAAGTAAGTAGTGAAGATTTATTTGGAATCGATGATATATGATGAGCCATTACCAAATGTATTAATTCTGTCACCCACTCCCCTGTGTATTTGTCTTGCTCTCTCCGCTGTTTACTATTTGGTCAACAGAGCTAGCTGGCCGGTCAGCGGCGTGTGTTTTTTTTTTATTATTAAAGCACATGGTATTTTGTAGCGCCTAGCATTTTGCAGCTTGCGCGTTATAGGTCTTCCATACGTTTTGCCTATACTATGCTTATACCTAAAGAGATGTACTTCACATCCGTTCAGTAGTGTGGTCATGATAATGAAAATAACCTGAACATAAAAAGTGAGAACATATATTGTTGATTTGGTTTCTTGGGTTTTAAAAATTAAAAAAACAAGTGTCCATATTGGTGAAAGTCATTCAATATATGTAATATGAGGTATGCACCATAATAAGGTTTTCTTGGAGAAAGCAAGTCATGATCAGTTAAATGTAATTAATGATTATTCATCTTCTCACGAATGATTTCATTATGTTAATCTGCATTAGGGTTTTCATTAGAGTGTATAATAATTGCTCCGTAATTATCCTTAGGTTAATGAGATGGTTGTTATTAGAAATGATGGTTATTCCTAATAGGTGATTAACATCAGAATGCTTACAATGAAATTTGGAAGGAGAAATTCCCTATAAATAGCCTAGTAACCCAAAAACGTTTGTTAGTTCAAAATTTGAAAGCTCACAAGTGAACATGGCGTTAGAGTTCGTGTCCAGTGAGAAAGGGAAATCCAAGTTGTTTTTCGAAAGTTTTTTGTTTATCAAGGATAAACAAGTTGATACCAAAATTTATTGGAAGTGCGAGCACTCCAAGAAAATGAAGTGCAAAGCTCGTGTGATTACGGTGAATAACTTTGTGTCGTCAAGCAATAACGACCACAACCACAATGCCGACGCAGCGCAGCTGGAAGCCAATAAGGTCATGCAGAAAATAAAGGAAGACGCAGAAAACACAAGAGATACACCTCAGTTCATTGTGTCCCAAGCTTCTGCTGGTTTGGGAAATGCAGTTGCAGCTAAATTACCAACAGTCAACAATATTAAGCGGACCATTAGGAACGTCAGAGTGAGAGAAAACGTTGCACCGGCCATACCAAGACATCGGGAGGAGATCATTTTCCCAGAAGAGTTTACAATTACCACAAACGGCGAACTTTTTCTCCTGCACGATTCAGGGCCAGTAAATGACAGAATTCTGATTTTTTCAACCGCACGTAACATCAACCTTCTGGCGATGTCCCAGCATTGGTATGCCGACGGCACATTCAAAGTAGTTCCACCGCTTTTTCTACAGCTCTATACCATCCACGGGATAAAAGACCATGTAGCTATCCCTTTAATATATGCTCTTCTACCAAATAAGACAGAGCAAACCTACTTAAATCTTCTTCGAGAAATAAAAAACCTACTTCCAGCTGATGATGCACAACCACAGACCATCATGACAGATTTCGAAGTAGCAATGATAAATGCCATAAGAATTGAGTTCCCGCAAACCATACATCGTGGATGCTTCTTTCACCTCTGTCAAAGTATTTTCCGACACATTCAGGAAAATGGCTTAAAACGGGAGTACGAGAGAAATCCAGAAGTTGCGTTGACATTAAAACTGCTTCCAGCCTTGGCATTCGTTCCACCTCAAGATGTAATTCCTGCTTTTGAAGACATTTGCGAGCAAAACATTTTTTCTCCTGAACTGCAAGTTATTGTTGATTATTTCGAAGACACGTGGATCGGTCGCCCTCAACGACGTGGACGGCGCCCGCCCCATTTCGCGATCAACATGTGGAATTGTTTCGATGCCGTACAACATGGACTTCCAAAAACAAACAACGCAGTGGAGGGATGGCATCGAGCTTTCCAAATGCAACTGTGTGCAGACCACCCAAACATCTGGAAATTTATTTCGGCATTAAAGAGGGAGCAGAGTATAAACGAATTACGAATAGAGCAACATATCAGCGGGCAACCACCTACCATCAGTCGTAAGGAATACCGTGATTGTGCACAAAGACTTTTAACACTAGTAAATAGTTATGCACCTGACATAAATATATATGATTATGTTCGTGGAATAGCACATAATATATCATATTGACAACATGTAATTTTTGTTTTTCATAATATGTACCTTCCTAACTGTATCACATTCCTATATTTAGCAATATAAGCATTACTTGGTTGTTTGTGGTTTTCTTATATTTACAAATCAATGATTCGAGTTAAGGCTATCTCACAACTTTATCTTTCGAGTAAAAGATATTCGAGGAATTGCTGTTCGAGCAACTTACAATTCGAGCAAAATTTCATTCGAGCAACTTACTTTCGAGCAATTGATCTCGAGCAATTGGCTTTCGAGCAATTGCATTCGAGGAATTTACCTAGAACCAGAGAAATCACCATCAGCGTAAAACACGTAAATCCATACGTTTTAAAACTGACATTGTAAAACACGTATCTCCACCTTACTCATTAGTAAGGTTATTGTATCACCATCAGCGTAAAACACGTAAATCCATACGTTTTAAAACTGACATTGTAAAACACGTATCTCCACCTTACTCATTAGTAAGGTTATTGTAGTGTAAACATGCGGTGTGGTGTTGCGCTCATTTATTGATACTAACTACTTTTGCTGCACTAAATTAATAGTTTTTGGAAGTAGCTAAGAGGTAAGTTGTAGCCTTATTGCTTTTGTTAAAATTTATCAGTTCTGGGAGTGATAACTCTGTAAAAAATCCCGTTAAAGTCTTAATTTGGATTTAGGAGTTTTACTCTTTTAAGGTATTATAAATTATTTATTAATTTAACGGAGTTACGATAAATTCTACTTACGAGCATTACAGACTTATTGTCATAGAAGAAATAATTCTAAGATAAGGTTTCTTGGAAAGACAGTATAACTAATCAATTCATTGCTTCCGTGTGTTTACAGGATGTCGCGTGGAAAAAAGTGCGTCAGTTTGGCTTTAGCCGGAGAAAATGACCCTCGGGCCATTTTAATGAGTAAGGCAAGTTCAATGGTGTCAACTTCTACCGGCGGTTTTCAGAAATTGTCCTATGATGATGGTTTACTTTTTGAGTCAGAGACGGCGATTGATATTATGAACACCCCAATTATTATAGAAGATTTCAATAGTGAATTACTAATAGACAACAACCAGCACGATTTTATAATAGGTACTACCAACAACCAACAGACAATTCCAATAGCCTTAAGCAACAACACCTGCGATGTCCGTAACCAAAATAGCGAACCCCCACCAGCTTCCTTTGATGATGCAGAATTTTTCCCTGATAGTGACGAAGAAATGGATCAAAATTCTTCAGAAATTGACATTAGTGTCTTGCAGGATGATGAAAGCGACGCACCTATTAATGAACAAGTACAATCAAGAATTGTTGAAGGGAATATACTACGTGAGAAAAATCTGGTGGCGTACAGTGACACTGAAAGTGACCAAGATGCCGTAGAAGATGACATACCGGAAACTGAGATGATAGAAAGTAAAAGAAAGAGACGTAAAAGACACGAAGTTAATGAATCTACTTGGAATTCAAGAAAAGTGAAACAAGATAGAGAGAAAGGTTTGAAATATTGTGGCAGAAAGAAAATAGATGGCAAATGGAGATACAATGTTAAAAAGGATGAAAGAGTGCTTAAAGATAGATGCAAATGTATTTTGACAGATCAAGGGGCGTTAAGGTGTGGAATGTTTACAGAAGAAGACCGACAACAAATTTTTAAAGAGTTTTGGTCAATGTCATGGAAAGAAAAAGAAATATATACTAAACTATTGGTTACTATGAAATTAACATCGAGAGCAAGGGGCAGAAAAGTAGAAAACAAGTCAAGAAGAAAATACACAATTGAATATTACTTAAGAAGACGCGAAGATAGATTAAAAGTTTGTAAAAAAATGTTCACAAACACACTGAGTGTAGGTGAGTGGACGGTCCTAAATTGGAAGAAAAGGAGTGCATCAACCTTAATATCTAAAGACACCGAATCAGATAATGACAATTCAAAACCACCGACACATAATGAGCAACCAGAAACGTCCAATCGTTACACACTTAGACAGAAACCGTTTGCAACTCGAATTGAGTCCTTGGACAACTTTTTTTCCAAATTACCTAAAATGGAATCACATTACTGCAGAGCAAGTTCACAAAAACTTTATCTAGAACCTCTGTGGAAATCCAAAAATCAGTTGTATCAGTTTTATGTAAGTGAATGGTGCAAACCGAAAAATGAAAGACCCTTATCTTTAGCCACCTTTTTCCACACTTTTGACCGAAAGAATCTTAGCCTGTTTCGTCCAAAAAAAGATGAATGTGATACCTGTGTAGCTTACAAGACTGGTAATTTAACTGAAGAGGATTATGCCATTCACACAGCCAAGAAAGAAGAGGCACGTGCCGAAAAGGAAGCGGATAAAAATAATGAGAAGTATGTATTTACGATGGATCTACAATCCGTTCTTCTTGCACCTAAATCCAATGTGTCTAGCTTGTACTTTAAGACAAAATTAATGGTGCATAATTTTACAGTGTACAACTTAAAATCGAAAGAAGGCACCTGTTATTTGTGGAATGAGACAGAGGGCGCACTCACTTCACACGACTTTTCTTCTATAATCGTAGACTTTCTCTTAAAATCACTTCCAGTAGATAACGACAACAATAAAATCATTTTGTACAGTGACGGCTGCACGTACCAAAACAGGAACGCGATCCTAGCTAATGCACTTTCAAATGTTGCCATCCTGTATAACATTACAATTGAGCAAAAAATTTTAGAGAAAGGCCATACACAGATGGAAGCCGACTCCATCCATTCCACCATTGAACGTCACCTAAGAAACAAAAATATCAACGTACCTGCTGATTATGTAGATGTTTGCAAAACCGCACGTCAAAATCCAAAACCCTATACAGTTTACTACTTAGATCATAAGTTTTTCAAAAATTTCAGCAGTATTCAGTTCTACAATTCCATTCGACCTGGAAGAAGCCCAGGAGACCCAGTTGTGACAGACATCCGAGCACTGCAGTACCAACCAGATGGTGTTATTTGTTACAAATTACGCTTTCCCGATGAATGGACTCCACTGCCGATCAGAAAAAACAAGAATCTATTGGCTAAACCAATAGTCGATTTGCCCCATTTATATAAGGAGAGACTTAAAATTAAAAAAACAAAATATCAACATTTACAATTTTTAAAGCAAAGTTTGACCGCAGATTACCACCTATTTTATGACAACTTGCCTTACGACGATTAAATTAAATTAAATTCTTCGTTTTCTTTGATATTATGTAGTTCTGTTTGCGTTTAAGAATAAAGAATTTAGTTTGACAATATCATTATTCTCAATTATTATTCCCAAAACATTAATTAATCATACCACGTAACTCCACAATTGTGCCTATTTTTTTCACACCAAAACACGTAACTCCTCTATTAATGCTTCTTAAGCTAATTTTTACCTATAAATCAAAATTGGAATCTAATCGTTTACTCTAAAAGGTTTTAGTAAGCACAAATGATTTTAAAGGAAAATTAAAAAAAATAAGCAGTTTTTTGCTTCCCCTGAAAAATTTACTATTTAGGAGTTACGAGTATTTACAATTAAGCCGACGATATATAAACCCCTACTGATTTTTATTTTTTCACACCCGTAAACATGAACGTCCAAGTGTTATTAAATGCGCTGAAAATCTCTCTCCAGCACTCGCTTGAGGGTATTGAGCGCCTCCAAGTAATCGAGGAACAGAGATGCAGGGCGACTGCAAACTCGTCATCGTCGTCGCGTGTTAATGAAGAAGATAGGTGTGAGACAACTGCTGCAGAGTCGTCGAGATGCAGAAGATCATCATCATCTGCATCGAACAAGATAAAATTACAAAAAAATGGTAACTCATGGAGAGTGGCGTCGCCTAACCAGCTGTCAACAAAAAAAAGACGACGTAGTACGATGAAGAAGTGTGGTGGTGGTGCTGCTACTAATTTACGGGGAGTGCATCAGCACCAGAAACCGCAACAACAACAACAACCGGAAGAAGGAGAAGAATTTTCCATATTAAGAGAGTTGCTGAAAGATAATAAGGTATCATACCCTATACCTCAGCAACAGCCGTCGCAGCAGCAGCAACAGCAACCGCCAGCGCCAACGCCTCCACCTTGTAATAACAGTAATGGGGAGGAAGGGGAGGAGGATCTATCAAAACTCCTGGAGGAATTTCTGGTGGCTCAGCAGCCTCTACAACCCCTCTCCATGGATGTAGAGAAGCTAGAAGATTTTTTAACATTTTTATAATAAATAATAATAATAAGAAAAGATTAGTGTTTTTTTTCCGTTTTTATTCCTTATAACCAAACGGTAAAGTGTCGAAGTTTTCAATCCTTCGCCGTTTAGAGTAACTTATTCTATACTGCTTGCTTTCTGGTCTACTTATTACATTATAACACTTATCTCTAACTATTTTCCTATCATTATACACATAAATAGAGTCCTTACTATTACTAAGCACCATATCTTTCATCGATTCAAAGTTTATAATGCGCGAGTTCTTATGGTTTAACGTTATACCCTTCACTTTACATACGGATTTAATAGTCTGATCACTGGTGGAAAACACATTATAACTATAGTTTTTCGGTCCGGCACTAACAAACTCAGTTATATAACTTCCTTCACCGTACGCTTCCAGTTCATCAGTCATCTCGCCTAAGAAATCTCCACAAGGAGGGTTCCAGTCGCCAGGTTTTGCCACAAATATTATACTATCTGTATCGTAGTATAATACCCGACGACCCAACTTCTCCAAATAACTATATAACTCTAGACGTGCATGAGCTGTCGTGTATGCGGCTATGGGCACATTAATGGTTTTTAGGGGTTCACCCTCACCCTCAGGTCGATCCCAATTTACAACTACCACATTATCATTAACTGGTATAATGGATTGTACCTGAACCAAAGGATCTGTAAACAATTTGAAAAAATCCTTTGGCTCATATACAATAGTAGACTGAGGTAAATTTTCACGCTGGCCAAACTTGCCCCAAAAGGAATTCAACATCAGCTTGGCTAGATACCTTAAGCCTGGATTTTTTTTGATATTAGAGAAATCGAGTTGAACTCCTTCTCGGGCAAAGTAGTCGCTGATATATTTGAGTTTTTTCGCATTTGTAGTACAGTGACTAGGCCAACCTGAGGCTTCTTGTTTCAGCTTAAGAAAGGTGTCAATGTACCTGCTGAACAATCCGCCTTGTTTAGTCTGTTTATCGTACACATTCATCTCATACTCCCAAATTTCGAAAACATCTAAAATTTTATAGTTTTTAGCAATAGCCTTACGCAGTTCGTCCGCCACAAACGTTCCAACAAAACTGCGTTCGGCTTCGCTATGCTGACATTCTCCTTCATTTAGCTCTGCGCCACAAGTCCTACATAGCAGAAACATTAACTTGCCGTGCATTTTTATAGGTAAAACAGGGTGAATAGAGATCAGAGGGCGGTAGTACTCTGCATTTAACTAAACCCTCCACCGTATCTAATGAAATGTTCTTACAAGCTAAATTCCCTACGTGAATTTTAGGGTGGCGTGTGGGGTATTTAAAAATTTTATTAACGTAAGGGTATAACGAACACACGTCATAATACATTATTTTCTCACTAATCCCATCACACTTATGGTAAAGTTTGCTGGCATTAGTGCGACCGCCGTAAAACGCATCGCGAGGATTTAATGGCTCGTCATCTTGATCTCCTAAATTCTGAATAAACGCTTTTAATTCATCGTTTACAACTATTAATTTCTTAAAATCGCATTCGCGCATTTCCACTAGATTATAGCCGCGCTCGCGTAGAAATTTAGACCGTGCCGCCGTGTTTTCGTTTCGAACAAACATGGAATTATTTATATCCAATTTGGGATCAATATTGGCTTGATTGGGGAAACATTCTTCGCACCCGTGCCAATAACATCCCTGAAACTCGTAAACGGTATTTGTTTCGGCACAATAACCGTCGACCTTAACACCTTCAGGCGTTTTGAATTCGCGTGCTTTTCCGGCATGCTGTATGGTCACGTGCTCGGAATGTTCCACCCAGCGTAACCATTGTATTGCCACTCTGGATTGTTTATCGGCCCGTCTGTAACCGCCTTTCGGAATCAGTCCAATTGTATTCTCTTTGAGGAAGTTTCGGCGGAACACCTTATTGCATGCACTTGGAATTGTGCATGCCTCCTCAAAAGGATCGACTTTATTTTGGGTAGTGAAGCTCGACCAGAATAGAATACAACCTTTAACCAAAATCTTGACATCCATCAGACAATATTTCACAATCTCTTCGCTCATCTTAAAAACATAATTATTCTGGGTCTCTGCCGCGTGCCAATTTAAAAGTTTCTGCCTCTCTTTTTTCGACATCTGATCGATACAATAATATTCAGGCGCTGGCAGAGGACCCTCATAATTCTGATTTTCGGATGTGTTAAAGAGATATGGGAAATATCCCTTGGATTCGGGGAAGTTGAAAGTTTTGGGAAATGCCGAGAGTGCTAATGGAGATTAATTTTAAGCCATTGGAGATGACTTTGGGTCTCCACCGGGAATTATTAGCTAGCATGCATCTAAGCACAAAACATCCGTCGTACCCCTTCATGTTATGCGCTATACATGTAACTTTAAATTTTCGCGCTTTCTCGGCAACATAGGAAAGAAACGATTCTACAGGGTCCTCCCTGAAAATGTGCACTCTATCGCTGCACGTCGGACATCTCTCATCCAAATCGTCGGTGCGCTGCGTGCATGCAGAACAAACATTCACGGCCACGCATAGATTGGGCTCATGCAGAAATCGATCGTTCATACCGTTCAACAACCACTCTTGCATACATTCCAAATCGTAAAAGATAAACATAGAGGGTCTACCTTCACCGATGTCACCCCGGTCTTTATTGACGGGCATGTAACAGAGATGGCCAGTAGGTTTTACATCTCCGCAGGTGTAACAATAGCTGTAACCGCATCTATGTTTACCCTTTACCTCAATGGTTTTGAGACACTTTAGACATCTATGTAATTTTTCACATAGCTTAGTGTCCTTGTGATTTTTTAAACATTCTTGTCCGTAAAAATCTCTCTTGCAATCATTGCAAACAATTTTAGGGTTCTGAATGGAACACGGTGGATTTTGATGACAACAAGGACACTGGTACAAACAACGAGCGTAATTTTTTTTCTTATTATAACGCTTTCTGCACTGTTCGCAGAAATAGCCGCAAGTAAATGCCGAAGTTAAACTAGTGATGACATTATAGTGTTCGTCTTCGAGTATTAAATTTAAAACTAATCTACCCTGCTCCCTAGGACCCTCAAAGTAAACAGAGTCACCTATTCGCGAGTTGTAAACTACGATAGTATATGAAACTAAATGATTTTGAAATGCTTGAATATATTCGTAGCTACCGCCCTGACTAAGGTCTATCCCACTATCTTGGCAGAGTTGTATGGTTCGTCGTTTTAATAATGGACTATCCGCAAGTTTCATACCACAACGCATAGGGTCATTATTTCTAAAAGCTATTGCTAGGACTAGGGCACGAGCTAAACAATTGTTTTCGTCCATTGGAGTCGGCACAACAACAATACCGCGATTTTTGGATTTGCAAAAATCCTCAAATTTCAAACCTGTTAAGTTTCTGCGCCCATAGCCAACAGGTACAGTTACTCGATCCACATTTAAAGTTAACAAGTCATTTGAAAAGAAGCTGGCGTTACTTTGCAATACCTTTTCTAGAATTGACATCAACACTTTGACTGAGAACTGGTCTACGCGTCGAAATGACAGCCCGACGGGTTTTTCTGGATAATTTGGATTTCTTAAGGTAACCCCGACACGATCCGCTGGAGCGGCATCCTTAACGATGTATGAATGTAATTCTTCGAATGCATTCTGTAAAAATCACATATTTGTCACAAACAATGCTAACGTTAAAAAAAATTTTTACCTGCAACCAAGTCAAAGGATTATCTTTACATGTCTCATCATTGAAAGTAAATCTCAACGATTTACATGTCGTGTTAAATTTCTTTATAAATTTCGTATTGGATTCTCCTGTTATTTTAATATGTTTGAATGGAGATGAGGAAGGCGGAGAAGAGGAAGAAGAAGAAGTTTCCATACCTAAACCACCCTGCATAGGGTCGTCTTGCTATAATTAAATAAGTGTTGTCTTATTATAGAAATTCAATCCAATTCAAATTACAAATCACATACCTCGGACAAATCACATGCAGCATCCTGAGTCAAAGCACGGTTAACAACAGAAGAGGTACTTGGTTCTTCAAGACTAAACATATTGGCAACGTCTTCTTTATAAGATGATCTAAAACGCAATATGATAAGTACAATTCAATTTAGGTAGAAAGAATAACTTACATTCCACTAACAGACTGAACAGCGGCCACAAACTGATCATACACATCCAGCGATTCGATATCGTCACCGTCAAACGTTATCTTATAATTAATGAGATTATACGCCTGTAGAAGTCCGTCAGCACTTAATACGCCACTACGCCATAAACCCAAAATAGTATTCGCGTTTAAATTCTCCATTGTGAACACAAAGAGATAAAAGACAATAAACAATCACGATAAAGACACACACTGGAACACAATAATGCTTAGCAGAAAGACGCGACGCTTTTTAAAGCATAGCGGTCGACTACGTTACCACGACTCTGGAAAAACTCGAGGTCAAAGTCCAAGACCACGACCTTGGAAAAACTCGAGGTCAAAGTCCAAGACCATGACCTTGGGGAGGTCAAAGTCCAAGACCATGATCTTGGGAAAAACCCAATGCTACGACAAGTTCATAGTCCAAGGCCATGACTTGAGGAAACCCATTGCAATGGCCTCGGGAAATACCCAAATAAGAAATGCACGCTCTAATTTCAGTTAGTATTTAACTACCGACTCATTAACATCACCTAACGTATTGTTACAAGTTTTATTAGCCTCGCATAATCTACTGCAGTTTACGTAATTATACAGTGCTAATCTGTGCATCTCTCTTTCTTATGTGTTAGGGTGTGTGTGTGGTGTGTGTGTGTGTGTGTGTGGATAAACTTGGAAAAAACAAGGATTTTCAAACAAAAACTAAGAAAAAGTAAGTACACAAATATTTTCTTGTTTTGCTTGCTTCTCGCTTTGCTTTTTCCTCTTCTTCTTCTTTGTAAAATTTGAAATGTATGGATTACCATTTTCTAAGAGTATGTACTTAGATTAGGTTTGTAATACAACATCTCTTATTTTTCTCTACACCTCTCTCTTTTAAATTCGCTAGGAAAATCCCAGAGCACAATTTTAGTCCAACTCAAATCCCAGAATCCAAATCACACAATCTCAACTCAGCATCCAAGACCACGACCTTGATCCAGAATCCATAATCACAACCCTGCCGCAGGATCCAAGACCATGATCCTGTACCAAAGTCACGATCTTGGAAAAACCTCAAAACCATGATCTTGAGGAAAACCCCAGGCCACGACCTTGGGGAAAACCCAAAGCCACGACCTTGGGAAAAACCCAAAGCCACGACCTTGGGAAAAACCCAAAGCCACGACCTTGGGGAAAACCCAAGGCCACGACCTTGGGAAAAACCCAAGGTCATGGAAAACCCAAGGCCACGACCTTGGGAAAACCCCAAGGTCTCCGTGACGTCACAGAAAGTGGTGGGGGGGAGTGTCGGTCTTCTACTACTAATATTCATTCATTAGAGTATTTGTAATTTTAGAAATTCATAGTCCAATTTCCGACCGTGTTTCTATTGATTTTATTGCATAATAGTCGTATATGAACTAAATGCCTTTTCAGTGATTGTTATTTAAATTGGGCTGTACCAATTTACAAACCCTATGTTTTGAAATAATTATTTCAGTGGTGGAAGATCATTTAATCATACCATATCACAAGTTAATTACCTCAGTACATATCGATTGAGCTAGACCGGTGCAACCCAATTGTAAATTAATATTATGTTTTCTAAAGTTTGAGCTGGAACTTTTGCTTAACCCCCGTAAGTGTTAGGAAAACAATAAACTTCTTCACAAAACATTCCGTCACTTACTTATTTCTTATACTCGTTTCTTGTAGATTTAATAACCGTTACATACAACAGCCCCTACTTCAGCTTAAAAAATCCAAGAGACACATAATGGGTAAAACTGAAACAAGATTTCAGTTTAGCATTAATACAAGCAAAACTATTGACTTTTATAATGAAATGCATTTAAAACAATATGTATATCTCTCTCCATTTTGACAATAATGTAGTTAAAATTATTGTTAATTTTCAAAATTATTTATATTGGGAGACTTAAAAAAAGGTGCTTAGTATTATTATAAATAGTACCAGTTTAAAATACATGTTTGAATTATTTAAGCATTTTCGCAGTTTCCAAGCAATGCGCCTATTTTAAAGAATCTCATTCATATATAAATTCATTAAAGGCCATGTCACAAAGAAAATTTATCATACCTGAGAGACTGTTGGAAGCATGAAATGGCAATACGCAATAGTACCACAATAAGACATTTCCATCACTTGTGGGAATGTTTGGATCGCCTTAACTTTGAAACAGGAAACCAGAAAGTATCTTTTATAATATTTTCTTTAAATACTTGGTCGAATCCGTGTTAACATACTATCCGATTGTATCTGGTGTGGTCATAAAGTTCGTGACAATAATGGTGTGGCTGAGAGTTGGTTTAGAATTGTTAAGAAAGACATACTGCTAGGAAAAATAAGGAGAATTTGGCACCGAGGTACATTCGTAAGATGTCCGAGTTGATTACGCCGCGACTGCGACATGAAAATATACTCCTGGAGGCGACAAAGAAAAAACGGAATGCCAAAACGAAACTTAACGAAGTCAAAAATCAATCTTCATCGGCGAACTACAAAGGAATAACAAATGGGGTAAATGTTCGGAAAATATTAACAAGTATTTCAGCAAATTATCAGCATTGCCCCAAGCGATAATCTAAACAAAACTAAACTTTTTATTACTGCCAATTTGGACAAATCACGTCGCGTCGTTAGCAGAATGAGATCAGTCCACTATGTATCCAGAAAACTTCCCTCCTAAGGATTGTTCTTTCGAATATACACCTCATTTTGACAAAGTGTACTAGCCCCTGAACAATCTGACAAACAGAAGGCATAAAAGTAGAGAACTTACTAACCCTGACACCATATATTCAAGTTGGCAACTATTGGGAAATAAAAACGCAACAGTAAACCAATTACCTATTCTAGAAAATCATTAATAGGGGATATAAATTATTATACTCATCGTGATTTTCATATATGTACAGTAGGCGCCTATGCTGGGTAAACCAACTGCATATTGCACGAAATTGATTCAGTAGAGTTTGCATCGGTAAATTCCGGCATCAGGTTATTGATATTTGTTTGAATTTGATCATTGAAAAAAGGACTGATGTGCGATATGTAAATTCGCAAGTAGATATATTTGATAATCAAGAGGGCACGGAAATTGATGGAAAGAAGAAAGATTTGTCACCAGAATCAAAACGACTAATGCTTATTTATACGGCGATATTGCAAATACAATATTTACTACATAGATCCTTTAAAATATAGATAATTAGAGAGAAGTATAACGTACTGGTGAAAGTTTAGGAAAATATTAAAACAAACCGAGTTTTAATTGCGGTATTGTTAATAATGAAACACCTACTTTGTTTCCTGATCAGTACCGCGATTTTTTAAAAATGTTCTTGTTAATAAATTTAAATTCTATTGAATGAGCAATATATGTATAAACTGCTCAAGAGAAACACCTCCAAAATTTGCAAGTGCTGTCGCCCGACCATTGAGAAGGTCCGTATTTTCAGGGTCAACTTTGTCCCATGCTCTCAACACCGTGTTTTTTTCCAAATTTGTAGGGCAAATGAGAGGACTGTCGCTCGTGCTCGTCCTCCCTGCTTAGGACAAATTTGTATAGTGGAGTAGACCTACAGGGGATACCACTGAAAAAAAACCTCAAGGGTGTGTGCGGAACAAGGTATCACAGTAATTATTTATATAGGTGGGCGCTACAGCAATGAAGAATTGCGATATTACCTTATTTTTATAATTCTATTATATTAAATCAACCTATGTTGTTAAGGGTAAGTAGCTGTAAAACAAATTGTTGTTCTCGTTCCCGTGAGAATTTCGGGAAGATAGAGAATAGGTGTACGCTTTTTGGGTTTTACGATTCAGAAACTATGCAAGGGAAAAAAATATCAGTTAGTTTCCTTTTACACCAACCTAATCTGTCTATGTTGTGACAAGTGTATAAGCGAACAGAAACTTTATTTTTGTCAAAAGTGCGGTTTTCGGCAAGTAATATTGATAGCTGATGTAATTCCGACATTTATGGGACTCTTCCTAGACCTGAGAAAAAATTCAAAAACATCGTGATCACTGGTGATGGTGGCGGTTTCCAATCATCGATTCATTCTACGTTCAAGTTTTACTCGGTTAGCTGAACGATTGCGAGAATCTGGCAGTATTCATCGCGTCCATTGTATAGAAGACGTGGTAGAGGTCGTTCGGAGAAAAATCATTCAAATCAATCCTCATACAAGCACCCGTCAAATGGCAATCGATCTAGGAATAAGTAAAACGATTGTTCATAATACTTGTCTGGTGCGACGACTCCTTGAAAATGTAACATTGGAAACCAGGCGAACTACGCATTTTCTTTCAACACGATGGGTGCCCGGCACATTTCTCGGTAAATGTGCGAGAGTATTTGAATTTGAATTATCCTGGCAAATGGATAGGAAGAGGAAGTTATTTTCCATGACCAGCTAGGTTACCCGACCTAATTTTCTTACACATATTGGTGGGGAAGGACAAAAGACGTAGTCTTGCAAAGAAGGCCAACTACAAGAGACGATATGGTGAAGAGAATTAGACATGCAATTCATAGCATATGTATGGCTGAAAGTTTCCCGATGATGAGCAATTAAAACACAAATGGCTGGCTGCAGTTCGGCGCAAATCGGTGCCGGTTTAGTATGCGGTCTACCTTACAGACAGCGGTCTACATCCTATCAATCTGAATGCAGTATGCGGTCTACCCTTTTACATTGGAATATTCGTCAGGTATTTCAAAAAAATAAAGCACATTTCAACCACTTTCTTTTTAGTGATCCATGATGATCATTAGACAATCACCCATAATTGCATTTTTGCAATTGCGGTCTGCTATCCCATTAATGGCCCATTATTGCTAATTACAATTACTTAATGGATATTAAGTAGCCCCATGTATATAAGCTGGTCAAAATCTCCCCATATTTTAGTTCATAACTATCCGTTGCTGCTCGTATTGCTGGCACTCAACATGTTACTTCGCGAATTTTATTTGAACGTGAGGTCTTCGGAAGAGACGGCAACTAATTTTTTGAGACAACATAATCTGTTGGACGTTGTAGAAGATGCTGCAAATTGTCATCGATGTGGCTCGGCGTTGCAAGAAAATCGAAGAAGAGATCGTGGAGGAGAATTCAGGCCAATATTGCGCTGTCCAAGGAAAGGCTGTCAAACCACACGGTCGGTGCGGAATGGAAATACATTTTTCCATTACAACGATTTAAATGGGAGGATTAACAGTAAGTTGTCGCTGGTCCAAAGATTAGAATTGATCTTTCTTTTCTTATTGGACATTCCAATCGATTCCGTCGTTAGTCTTACCGGTCGTTCCAACGCTACCGTGATCGATTGGTTCAACATGTGTAGAGAGGTATGCAGTTCGATGGTATCATACACTACAAATGGTCGATTAACTGGAACACGTGAAGACCCGGTGCAAATAGATGAAGCCCGTTTTGCCGGTCGCAGAAAATACGGTAGAGGAAGAATGTTGCAGGGCGATGCACCTGCAGAATCAGAAGAGTCTGATGATGACATCCACAATAATCGTAACCATGGACAACGTATCGATGGGTCATGGGTGTTTGGTTTGAGGAATATTAACGAAACTCGTTATTTTTATGTGGCAAGACGAGATGCAGAAACATTGCTCCCAATAATTCAAAGAGAAGTTGAAATGGGATCGGTTATCCACTCTGACGAATGGCCTGCATATCGCAGGTTAACACAACTGGGCTATGACCACCAAACAGTAAATCATCAAGAGAACTACGTTAATGCAGAGACTGGAGCTCATACACAGGGAATTGAGCGGAGTTGGCTAGACGCCAAAATAAAAATAATGAAAAAGATGAGAGGAGTGCCCATCCAACATTTCCAGTCCCACTTGGATTATGTTTGTTGGCGGATTTTGAATAAAAACGTAGATGATCTGTTTATAAAATTTTTAGACGACATTAGGCAAGTTTATCGCGAATGATTAAGTATATGTAATAATAAAAGTTGACAATGAATATAATGTGTATAGGATGTAATTGTTGATATTGAATACAATTTTCGTAATTCTGATGAGTACTTTTATTTACCTGTAACACCTTTAATATAGTCTAGGAACATACTAGATCGCACACTACATTCAATTAGTTGAGGTAGACCGTATACTAAATTCAATTTGGATTGATAGACCGCATACTAAACCGGCACCCGCAAATGTTTTGTTTCTACCCTAAATAGTAAGGTATGTGAATCAGTGGCGGACTAAAGGGGGGGGGGGCAGGGGCGGTCCGCCCCGAGCCCCGTCACTAGAGTAGGCCCCCGATGCGTTGCAACTGCAAAGAGAGAAAAAAAAAGATCTAGAATGTATAGACAGATTCTCTCAGGAATTGTCGATGAGGTTTTCTATGGATGAAATATCCAAAACTTTTCAAATTGTGGAGGCTAGATTTCTTATGGAAGCCTCCGATGATGACCTAACATCAGCTATACAATTTCTGAACAATGTTTATGATGAATTTGATAAAAAGGAAGTAGCTGAAGAAGTACGGAGATTTCGACGACATATTTTGCAGTTTATTATCAAATGGAACTTCAGTGAATCTCTACCCAACCTGACTCTCATCCTTCAATATTATTTAACAATTTGTGTTTCTGTGGCTTCGTGTGAACGAAGTTTTTCCAAATTAAAACTAATAAAAAATTACTTAAGGTCGACTATGAGCGAAGAAAGATTAATAAATTTGGCCATTTTGTCAATAGAGCGAAATGTCGCGAAAAACACCGACTTCGATGAGCTAATAGACAAGTTCAGCAGAATAAAAGCGCGGAAACATAAATTTTAAGATTTCATCATTTGTTATGTATCAATAAAACCTTATTCACATTCATAGCATTTTTCTATTCGTTTGTTGTGATTCATGGGTTAGAAAAGTAGGGCAGGTGGGGGCCCCACTCTGAAAACCGCCCCAGGCCTCATAGACCCTTAATCCGCCACTGATGTGAATTACATTTTAAACCATCCGACATTTTACATAAAATTACACACCCTTAAAGCGTCAACGATTAAAACAAGGCGCTATTCGATGTGTGTTTCCAAATTGTCCAAGTTATTATAATAAACCAATTGTTGAAAGAGAGGGCAGAGATGTAAAATTATGTATTAAAAAACAGGAAGCTTTTGCTAGAGCAATTGAAATTAGTAAAAAAGAATTTATCGAACAGGAGTACAAAATTTATAAATTTTCACCAATTTCTTAATATTTCAAATTCAATTAAAATTCTAGATGGTTGGGTTACAATTTTAGAAAATAATAATTTATTTTATGCAAATTACATTATTCGCCAGGGCCAGTAATTACTTCCTAATAGTAGATTTTGATTTAAAAGTTTCAGCATACTTATCGGACAAAGGAAATACATATAAAGACAAATAAATTAAAAACATCATTTATCACTAATGATATTGCAGATGTAATTTCCTTATTGGAACTTTTAAATTTAAAACATTCAGAAAGTGTATTTGATTCAAATAATAATAATACCAATACTGACAATAATATAAGAAGCAATCCTTTATTCGAACATTAGAACATTTACCGGATGCGTCGGAAAATGTATTATTTATAGCAGAAGAATTACATTTGTTAACAAAACCCAAAGAAAGGTAACGTTATTCTTAGGTGCTAATTAAGTGTCCTATCCCCGAATTAAATGCTCTTTTTTTTTAATTATTACAATATATAATAATAATAATACAATACTATATCAGACAATACCCCATTTGGCGCATTGTCTGATTGGATTCTATACTTCGCATTACAGACATTACACAAGACTTGGGGGCGGAGCTTACTGGACCGGGTCCGGTGGATCGACGCAAACAACCACCAACGTAACGCTCAAGTCGCCCTTACGGAGTGGTCCGCCACGTAAAAAGAACAATTAACGACGACCGAACTAAGAATGTTAAGGAGTCGACGGAAAACGTTCCTCCTTCGCCCTCACTCTTCAATCTTTCGCCTCAATTTTCCGATTTAGAAATTTTCGATCTTCATCGTTTCGAGCTTAGCGAGGCGATACGTTGTTTGCAGACACGTTATTCGACACCCAAATATTTTCCCACCTGTACGTAGACGAAGAATTTGATCGGGAAATGTAGATATCCCTTTGCGACGGTTTGAACTACGGTGACAAAATGAAAACACGTACCGACAGTACCCGAAGCGGTCAAGCCAAGATACGTTCTCGATAAAAGCCAAGCAAGGCGACGATGACTGTTGGTACTCTCCTTGCGCTCGCGCCATTTACCGGAACGACAGTTATCGCTACGGCATTAGTCAAAACATACTCTGAAAGGGCGATCGATAACAGCAATCGTTTGTATACGTCATTTTATTGATGGTGTCATCGAATAAAAGATACGAGTCACCCAATTATCCCTATCGAGACATTTTGCGTTCTGCACAAGACATTTGCGCACATTCCACGACCGTCGCAATTGGACTGCCAGTTTTTGTTTACGAAGCTCGCACTAGAAATGGTTATAAGTACTATTCTGGTCCGAGGGACTTACTTGAAAAGCGGTACATATGCGTTCAGCACAGTAATGGTCATTTTGAAAATTTAGTTTGCATTTTGAACGATCCGTGTTTATCAAATTAAGCAGAAGTGACGCCGACAGAAGATTAAGAAATTAGTGTAATTAGAAAATAGAGTAAGATTGGAAAATATAATATGCAAGTAGAAACTAAAAAACTGATGTACATTAACTGCCAATTTTTGTATATAAACTGTATAGAACTTATAAATAAACACTATTAATATAAAAGCCCATAAGTCATTTTACGTGAGCACGAGGCTACAAACTTGGTGCATGAGGCTGTGTACCATTAATATATTGAGAGCGAGTTCACTTATATATTTATTTCAGAAAACGAAATCGGCGTAATCCAAGAGGTGGTGGAGGTCCATCGGGACGCCGAAAGAGTCCAGCAGAGATGAGTGAACTCGGAATTAAAATTATATTCGAGTATTTCTATTTATACACGTGTTTCTTACAATTTTTCTTTTTGTAGAACTCCGAAACGGGAAGGGCGACAACGAGGGGGGGGGGCGACAAGGGTAGAGGACGACGCCGACAAAGAGGAAGACGTAGACAAAACGGACGACGTGGACGAAGGGATATAAAGGTAAGATTTAAAAAAAATTGATTTGTAATAAGTAGGGGTATGCGAACTTTCACTGTACTGGACGCGCTTAATTTCAGTTCACTCGTATGCCTTATCGGTGTACATAATTCTCCTGCAACTTGTCATTCTTGGTGCTGATTTAGAACGAACCCTTTTGTTTCGCTTACCTTGACGATCCTGTCATTGTTAAATGGCCCACACACTATCCAATCTGTCGTACGACAAGTTGTACAACCCAAGTAGTTTTGACCGTCGACACGATAATTGCATATAGTCCAGACAACGAAGGAAAAATAGCGGAAAAAAATCGTGTAGAAGCCAATTTTGGCACAGATGTAGGGGAAGGTATCCTGAACAACATACTAAAAGTACTGGGGGGTGGGGTGTGAGCTAAGGGTGGGGGAGGGGTTAAAGGTCCCTTTTTTTAGACGATTGCGTCGAGTCCAGGGTCAACTTTCACGGCGACGGCATAAGGAGTCAAACACTTTTGTTTACAATTGTTACAAACAATATTAAATCCTGTTAGCTGTGATATCATCCTTTGGAATTCTGACAAACTGCGACCCCTGGCATTTTTCTCCGTGGGCAAACGCGTACAGTTATTGGTCATTTTTGTTCCGAAGCAATTCAGGGACAAAGGGCCTTACATAGGCTGCAAAAATACCCTAAACCGGGATGCCAAAATGCCGAAACCATTTTCGACTACTCGGCGTGCCCGGCAAAGACGGTAGTTATTATTATTCCCTTTTGAGCATATGGTTTCAGTACATTTTCCATTAGTGGAAATACCTCATCATTTATCAATTACAGAGCTCACATCCAGAACCATCTTGGACATTTCCCACCATTTGGGCGTTTTTTAGCTTTTGAACTCCAAAGAGAGGGAAGTTTTTTGAGGAGATTCGCGGTTTATTCGTGCTATTGAACGCAAGAGTATTAAGGAGAGTCGCAATAAATATTTGGTGCGATATGAAAGTACCTAATTTTAGGCGGATCGGTCCTTTAAGTGAACAATTTTGGTTCGCTAACCATATAGCGTGTTTTCACGCACCCCAATCTTATTTGTTCAGTTTTTTCGACTACGTGCTTTTCGTCTGAGCATTCGATTTTTGGATTACCAGTGCCATTTTGGAATGCAGTGATTTTTTGGAATACCTGTGCCAATTTGGGAATATATAAAATCTAAAGTGTCTGCTGTGTTAGTAATCGTTGACGTATCATTTGCGTGAACTACTCCCTTTTGTGTTGAGGAAGTCGTGGAAATAGAGACAGTTTCCTTTCACTGGGTTTCCGAAGTCGTGAATTCGAAATATTTCCCTCATTTAAACGATTTGTCCAGAAAGCGACGCCAAAGATGGATAGACGCAATCAAAAGGGATGATTTAACACCCTCAATATAAGAAACCAGAAAGTTTGTAGCAGACATTTCCTAACTGGTTAGTATAAAAGTACTGTAATTATTATGTACTTATTACACGAGGTAATTACGAGCTTTTGGTTAGTTGGTTAATTTTGTGTTTAGGGAAACCAAGCAAGTTAGAAGATGTAGATAATCCGGACTGGGCTCCGTCTCAGCGCCTGGGTCATATGTCCCAAGCCATCTCTAAACGAAAAGATGCTATAGAACGGAAAACGAGAGTTGATAAAAGAAGAAAATTATTAACCGATACTACAGAAAATAAAGAGAACGTGCCACCAGAGGTAATTTATTGCATACGGTAATAAAATGAAAATATTAACAATAAAAATCCACTCAAGCTGGTCTGACAACTATAGGTAACAACTATATCTACTAATTTATTTAATTTTTTAGTTACCAGACGTCGAAGTTGGAATTGCAGAGGAGCAAGCTGAAGGTTCTGCTTCACAGACGCTGCAGAAAAGATATCCAATTTGCAACAGAAGATTGAAAACACTCCACTTGGACTTGGACGATTCAAATTTATTCAATTAATTTTTGAAGAAGTACAACCATATGTTTCCACCACATCAACAACCGTTCTTGGCCCTGTTAATCAGTTATTGCTTACCCTGATTAAGTTACGTTTAAATTTACACTTTGGCATAAATGAAGTAAAATCAGAAGGTGCTTGTGATAAACATTTGGAGCAAGATGATTTCTAGCTAATGGATTATAATCGGAAACCTACCAATCACTACATCACCAAATTTTATAAAACGTCCCATATAGTATATATCTATTTCATTCTTAAATGTATTTAAACAAGTCATCATATCTAAACTGTATGGGAACTGTTATTAGAAAATTTAAGTTTTTTTATTACGGGCGTAAGTATTCATTCAAATGGCTGCTAGATGGTGCGCATAGAAATTGATGTACCTACTGTCTGCAGACGCTCGTGTAACACAAATACACTAACACCACCTGTCGATACTGCATCGGAATGTTTCCCTGGAAAATACTTATTGTACATATGTATCCGAAACATACCTCCAACCATCACCACACAGAAAGAGATTTAGTCAACAATCGCTTCACTTCAACCTCCACTTACAAACTTCAAACTCGATTACATGTCAGGAAAACTAGACGCCAGGGAATTAACACCATTCAGTGCACTAGTGTAATAGTTATCTATCATAGTTCAAAATTTAATGTTGCAAATTGTTTAGTTTCATTTTTTAAATTATTACAAATCATTTAGTTTCTTGTTTTTGCTATTATAAATCGTTTCTAATGGAAATATATAATATCCGAACAAACATAAAATTTACTCTTTGAATACTATCACACTTTAAATAAACAGACTTATTAGTCGCACAATGGAAGCGCCAAATGGAAGACATTGCAGCAGCATTGTGAGATTTCTATACACTCGTGTTAATACACAAAAAGCCCTTTTTATGTAGATTTAACGACAGATGACTTATTTTTTATAAACGATTAAGTTCGGTGAATTAACTCCGGGTGCCCCCATGATCAACACCTTCAAATGATTATTAAACCTTTCTTATATCCTTGTGTAATGACTGTGTATAATAGACTCCACATAAATTTACGGTCTTAATAAATGAACTGTAACTGTTGACTTAATTTTTTTTTGCCTCACTGGTGGAACCTTATAACAAGTGTAAATCAATCCTCATCGATTGTAACGAAGCAGCTAGTTTCCACCTGGTTTTGGGGACCACAGTGTATATAACCGCCCGGTATCGTGGAGAAGCAATATTTGTTAAATTCCTTGACAAGTTTGTCAAACTTAGAAGATGTCGGCTGTCCTTCGCTAAAGAAATTAAAAAGTCATAGCGGAGTTAGGCGTCTCAATCACGCGGAGAACACACTTATGTGTGCTCAAGAAAATGCATTAATATTACATGAGTGGGCTCAAATAGATTCCACCAATGAATACCCTAGAACTTCAAGGAGCATTGAATCTGATTCAGAAGAAGGCTGCGCGTGCTGTTTTCGCATCAAATGAGCTCATACGAGCAAGTGCACGTCGACCATTTGCCGCAATTGTAAATACAGTGCGATCAATATTGAGTTGCTGCGCCGCTTCAAGAAATTATGACGTTAGTAATCATTTGCCGCAACAAGCGTGGTGCACCAATACTAAAACATAACCTTAAACTTCAAACCAAAGTAAACTTTTAACGTTTAACCATATTTAATCTAAATGAACGATTTGAGCACCTTGTGAATGTCCAAATTATGTGAAACTACACAAATAGCAAATTACTACAAAAATTGAAACGATTTTATTTCTTTTACAACTCGTTAATATTGAAGTAATTGCGTAAATTACATGCACACTATAACAACTGTTCGAAATGCTCGCCACCATTATTAAGACAGGGATTCACTCTTTTCTTCATGTTTTCCAAGACGGAATGTAACTACTGTTGCGTCATGTTTCAAACGGCAGCAAATTAACTCCTCCACAAATTAAATTAATTACATCAATCAAACCCCGAATTATCTTAATTGGGCCGCGAATTAAATTAATTCAACGGCGAATCAAATTAATCAGAGGAAATTCCGCGAAATCAAACACCGAATGAAATTAATCGACCACCCAATTAATTTAATTACATAATAATCAATTTAATTGATTACGTCATCAATCAAATCAAATGTCAATAAAGATCAAAATACCACCAATTTTTAATTAATTAATCAAATCAAAACCCAAATTCCAAGAAATTAATCAAATTTCCAAGAAATAACCCTAAAACACCCCCGCAACACGTCCACCAACCCGACAATCAATTGACCTTGATTGACCCCGCGAATAAAATCCAAGATGGCCTACAAGTGCACGCCTTCTACTCCTTATAACAAGTGTAAATTAGTATATTTAGTTATTGTACTTTCTTAGATTATTAATAATTGTCCTATAATTGGAATTTTATTCTAATTATGTTAAACATTATTAGAATATTGACCGTTTAACTTAGAGATGTACTTTGAATATTTGCATTTACTGTAAACATTAGTTTCCATGTAATCGTTCATATAATATTTGTTAAGACATTATTATCATGTTCAAACTACTAATTGTACTTTGATTGCAACAATCTTATAAAAGTACCCTGCACATTTACTAACCTTAGTATTAGTATTGCTATTGAAGTAGCTCGTACTCCACTTAAATGGTGTTAAGTATAAATTGGGTGAAGATTATAATTATTATTTCCAATAAAGAAGTTACAACAACTTAATTTTCTGTTGGGCAATAAATCGTGATATTATTATTATTATTAAATCAATCCTCATCGATCTGGATCCGATTTTATTGAATCGTTATTTGACCCCAGAAGTATCAATTATTTTCAATAGATTTGTAAACCGCGAAATCTTTAATAATGATAATGAAGATGACTTAACCGGAGTCTCGAGACTTTTTTAGTGATAATGAAAATATTAATTTAAAAAGTGTATATGCAAAAAGCCCATTTTATAGGGATTTTCTATCAATTAAGCATTCAAATGTTACGATGATAGAATCAGATTTCAAGTTAAATCAATGGTATTGTCCCAAATTTTTAGATATTTGCATTCAAAAACACATGCCTTATTGGCCATTTTCGTCGGCATTGCTGGTTAACAGTGACACTATTTTATCTAACTCATTGGTGGAAGGTTGGTTTAACGTAGCTAAAAAATCTTGTTTTAGATAAAAAAGAAATTTAACGTGTACCACGTTTATTCAAAAATTGCGCGATTATTTAGAATGTAAAAAAAGAAAATAAGAGTATATGTCGCCAAACCTTTTATCTGCCGTTCGCCAGAACCAATGTGCTTCTGCAATCACCATTGTATTCCATAAGTAAGTATCAATATGTCGACTTGGACATCTTTCCACCCAACAAAAAACATTTTATAAACAAATTAAAATTCTACGTTTAGTTACATCGCAACCTTATGCTACTCCACTTCATAGGCAGAAATAACATTTAATTTGACACTTATTAAACCTATTATCCTTCTCTTCTTTTTATTAATAATTTATTTATTATTACCTAAAACCAAGTTGTTTTCATTTTCAGTTAATTTTTTGTACTGACACATATTATTTTGATTTTTAGTTTAATATACTTAATGTAGCCTGTTATTGGCAATTCCCGTTGACTGCTAATCTAATAAATAAATAAATATCGACTATAACGATTTGTAGCACGTGAATGGTTATGAGTTTTGTTCCCCCCCGTTTTTTATGGGTTGCATAGTCACACTGGACACATTTTATATCTTTGTTAGTCTTTTGGGTTAACAGATGTTAATTTAAGATTGAATTTGTGATGGGTTGCATAATCACACTGTGCACATTCAAAATCCTTGACAGTCTTGGTTTGTAGACCGGGAATGCGAGAACTGTGCAAACGGAAAATAACATCGAGGAAGTAATTGAAGTCGATGACGATCGTGGAGGCCCAAGGGCTTACCTAAAACTCCCTGTCGTTTTTCGAAAAGTGCCCCACAGTTCGAAAAATTCCCTTTTGTTGGTATAATGAATATAGATAGGAGACTACTCGTTCCCAGGTGGATGAGGCCTGGATCAAGACAGAGGTAGCTAAGCTATCTCTCGAAAAGATTCAGTCCCTAGATCGCTCCATCCACCGCTGATCCTTCTGGGTGCAATGGATCCTGCCGTTTTCGACAGAATCTGGCACCTCGAGGTAACTGCGGAGGAATGGTTGGAGAAGGCGCGCGCGGCCTATAATGCCTCGGCAACGGTCGCGTCACGTGCTCGCAAGGAGCGGGCGGAGAGCCAGAAGGGGTCGTCTCCCTGCCAAGTGGCAGAGATTCGTCTCCCTTCGTCAAACCTACCAGAAGGCGCTATCGCTTTCTTTAATTGGTGGAAGGAGCGTCTTCTCGGACTAAAGCCCGAGATGATCGCGCCCTGTCACTCATGACGGGGTCCACCAAGTGGTGTTTGACTTCCGGCCCTCCAGGACGAATAAGCGTCCGCACCGAATCGTGGTCAGAGATCCCTCTGATGAGGGGGCCCCCCGTAACACCATAACATCTTCAATATTGCATTCTGCGACTGAATACTTTTTGCAGAGGAAACAAGTAAAAATTTACGAGTGCATAGTGGGGGGGTCTTATTCATTAATGAAAATTTGCTCTCCATGCCTAATGTAATGACTGACCAAATTTAATTTTTTAGAAATTTACACGAGTTATTTGGGCTTAATTGGGGTATATTCATTATTAATTAGCGGAAACAGTACTAATAATCTCATTACCTTCCTGTTTATCTGCATATACCTACATATCCGAAAATAAAGGTGGATTTATTTATAATAGGTGGGCACTTGAAATAATAATTGACACAATTACCTAATGACCCTGTCATTATATCTCAAATTAATTTATTTTGGACCTACAACCAGTCGTTGGAAACAGTTGATCATGACGTTTCACCTAGGGGACAGCATATTGCGGAAGATGCTCTGCAAAGTGAATGATATCAACTATTTCAAAAATGAAGAAGGAAAGTTGTGTGCGGAATTGTGTGTAGGTGGGCAGAAAATTGACCAATTAAGGCGCCCTTTGAATTCTTCAGCAGCAAAAGGAGGCGTGTGGAGTATCCTCGGCTACGTGGACACCGCTGTCATTATGATAGGGACCAATGACGCTGCGAGGAAGGAGTTCCACGAACCGAAATTTAGAAGAACGCTGAAGTGGCTGATCCGGGACTTCAAGCGGATGAAACCGTCCGTAAGAATCGTCTTGTGCACAATTCCACCCAATAGACGCACAACCAGAAGTGACCACAACGTTGCCGCCATCAACAAAGCTGTTACAGCTCTAGCTGAAAAACAGGGTCTAGTTCTTGCTGACCTAAACCGAATTTTCCATCGGCCAGGCATCCATTGGTTTGACACGGACGGAATCCATCCCAACGTATTAGGGTTGCGCGCCATGGAACGCGAGATAAGACGTGCCATAAAGGATTAGCCGGCCGGCGTTCTGCTGATAAAAAACGGCCCTTTTCAGGGCCACAAATCTAAATTTCTAAGATAATAAGAACCGCTCTCCGAATGAAACGCTTGGTGTATTATTTTTCGAACTGTGAGGCACTAAGGAACAAAATTGTATTAAAATTTCTGAACAGCACTTTATGCACTCTACTAGAAGACCGTTGTCGCATTCATCAGTAACGTATACCTACCTACGTAATCAAAGAGGCAAGAGCTTATTGTTTACTGTGTATAAATCTTTAACGAAATGCGCGAGGCTTACCTTTTTCATTCAGTACCTAATTAATTTTCGTTTTTAAATAATGTGGGCAACAGATGCTGTTCTGTTCTGCGGAATATTAATTCTAATTATTACAAACGGCTATTTTTTTGCCTGCGCTGTCGAACACAGAAAAATGAAGACGAAATCGATTATTATGGTCCAGATGATGGATCGTTTAAAAGATTTTCACTTGTAAGTAGACGTTATGCTATTAGATCCTCAAAATATCATTTGATTTTCCATACGATTAGGTCGACACGGAATTGGACATGGTGTAAATCAGAGCAACAAGCAACGCCGTAAAATTATTGTACCAAAAATAAATAGATTTTTTACTACGGCTACTACCTACCTCTTTATCTTAAAAGCTGTTCTACTTTTTCGCTATTTGGTTCGTTATGGTGTTGAGGCTTGCACCAAGGAAGGATTTTTTCTGCGATTATTACTAAAAAAGTTACAGCAAAAAATCGAACACAGTTAATGTGGAAACGCGCTTTTTATAAATCGTTTACGGTTACTTTTTTAAGCGGAACTCTTTGAACTTTTTTTTGTCTCCACAGGAACCTTAATGTTATCATTCGCTAGCCATTTTGATTGCAAAGGACCATTTTTATCGGATACAGGTTGCCGTTTTTGTTCAATCTCAGCTTTAGTCTCCTTTTTTCTCGCCTTTTTTAGTTTAGTTTTTAACGCTTTGTTTTCATCCCGGCGTTTTGCTGCCTGCTCTCTCATAATCCTTAATTTATTTTGAAGTAAAATCAGCCGTTCATTTTTTGGTTTGGTTCTGTCTGGGGTTTTTAAAACGACTCTCACTTCTTGATTTGAAGTACTCGGAATACATAGGGAAAGTGACGTACTTGAATCCATCATGAAACTAAGAAGACTCTCACCTATATATAATATACGATACCATAAACAACATGATACCATCTATACTCCGTTCTAACATTACCGTCCCGCCCATAACATTACCGTCACATTTTGCCCTTTCTGTAAACGTGACGGTAATGTTCGTGACGGAAATGTTTAATTACAAGTAAATAGCCCCTAGATGTTTTTGAAAATGGCAGTAAAGTTTAAGGTTAGGGAAATTTCGTTGTTGGCGGGGTTGGTATTATTAATAAAATAAAAGTATTATGATAGGTATCATTATAACTAAATGGTCTTATGGGACGGTAATGTTGAGAGAAAAAATATTTTACACAAAACATACCTTTAATACAAAACCAGCATGAGAAACAAGAAAACTTTTTGCACTCTTGACATCCAGCATTGACTCAATAAGCTAAGCGAGCTGTGGAACTAAGCAAGAGCGACACGTGCGCGATCTGTCGGTAGAAATGGGCAGCTAAGCTTGGAGTGACGGTAATGTTAGCATTAATGGGTTTATTTAATATTATTTTAAAAAATAAACAAATTATTATTACCTGGTGTTTTAAAATATGAACTGAGTAAAACAAACGTTACCAGAATATAAAACAATATTTACTTTTTGCAATTAGGGTAATATATAATGAAAATTTAAAGCGAAAGTTAAGAAGTTCAAAAAGTTGACCGTGACGGTAATGTTAAAATGGAATTTTAAAAATAAAAAAAAATCACAAACTGAAATTTGTGTTTACCTTTTTTCTATTAATTAGTATACACAACAATGTCTTAATGGTAAAAAAAATAATATGCTTTGATACCGTTCTAAATAAAGATTTGGTAGTGCGGTATACCTAAAGTTAAAGGTTATTGAAAAAGACCCATATACCGAATAAGGCCGCAAAATACGGCATCAAAATTTTTAAATTGTGCACCGATAAAGGTTATACGTGGAACCTTTTGATTTATTGCGGCAAATCCAAAGATGGTGAAACGGAAGTAGGTATCAGAAAATACGGTTACGGTTTTAGCGAAAGATCTCTTGGGGTAACGGTAGAACTTTATATACAGATAATTATTATACAAGCATCCCTCTGGCCTACCGATTAAGAAAAAATAACACCCATTTGGTAGGAACAGTTAGAGCAAATAGGAAATACTTGCCACAGGACGTTATGTGCGCCAAGCTTAGAAGAGGAGATTTTTCTGCAAGACAAACTGATGATGGGATTGTTGTTCTGAAATGGCGCGACAAGAGGGACGTCCGTATGTTATCCACGAAAACCTCTGCATTGAAAACACGCCCCAATGAGAGCAGGAGTGGGGCCACTATTCAAAAACCGTTGTGCATTTTTGACTACAACCATGGCAAATCGTCCATTGATGTTAGTGACCAAATGGCTACATATGCTTCTGCCTTACGACGATGTACAAAATGGTACCGGAAGTTGATGATCGAGATCATATGGGGAACGAGCTTAGTCAATGCCCACTTTCTGTACAACGCATATTCTCTCCGTAAGAAGCTCACTATAACGGAATTTCGTGAGCAGGTTATAGATTCAATGTTTTCAAAGATTTCTGGAAGTGACGCCCATACACCTGGTCCATTGCGAACCACAAGACAAGAAATCCACCATCTTGTAACTAATATACAAGATGGCAAGAAGATCAGAGGTCGTTGTACGGAATGTTACAAGAAATATGGACGCCAAGGAGTTAAAAATGTTGAAGGCAAAGTTGTGAAGGCCTCTCAAGTTAACACAAAATGTTCAGTGTGTAACATTATTATTTGTAAGAATTGTTATAATGCCTCTAATTATTAATTTTTTTTTATCGCTGTTGACGTTTTTACTTTTAATAACAGCCTTTCTATAAACCTACATACCATAATAGTATTTATTGGAACAATAACTGGGTTGGTATAGTCACTAAAAACCAAAATAGAGGACACACAAGTATCAAGTTATAAATATATACCTTCCTATTATGTAAGGCCAAACCCAGGTACACAGGGAAACTTGTCCAGGCCATTACATTAATTCTTGCATATAAAACGTATAGAAACCGTGCGCATTTATGATACACAACCGTTTGAATAGAACCAGTCCTGTGTATCGAAAAGGATACACTGGCGTTGAATGTGTTAATAACTCCTCTTCAGATATTATGGAACTCATCTGTGTCTCGTGAACAGTTGAATTCAGGAATCTACTCAGTTCAATTCCAATCTGTACACAAGCTGACAGACACTTGCTCATATTATAGATTTATTTCCTCTTTGACAAAGCAGACAAACGGTGGAGAACAAATTAACCCTTAGTATTTAATAACTCCTCTTCAGATATTATGGAATTCATCTGTGTCTCGTGAACAGTTGAATTCAGGAATGTACTCAGTTCAATTCCAATCTGCCCAAGTAGCACAGATATATATTAAATACATATAAAACTTGTATAAAAATGTATTATGAATAACCCTAACTAAATTTATATTAAAGACATATTAAATACATATTTCGGAGATATACAATATAAGTTAATATACGAATATTTAATAGGTTTTAAATACATATTGCATATGTATTTCGCGTTTGTTTGAAAATGTATTAAATACAAGTGCGTGCAATGTTTTAATACATTTTTTATTATACCTGAATCACAATCTCCGTTTTAAACACTCAAATGCGTGCGAAAAAAGGCCTTTAAAACACACGTGCTTTAAAGTTGCTAAGTAACGATACTTCAAGTATGACTTTTGAAACTGTCATCTGGATGAAATAAAAAATCTTCCCAAGTCGCTTTCTGTAAATGCAGAACATTTCTTTGGCTTGTACCTATCCTTTGGTTGAAGCTTTTACAAACGCGCGTAATTTAGGGCATGCTTCCAAATCTGTTCCACTTTTTAGTCCCAGCAATAAGTGAAGTTTTGAATGAATGCACCAAAAGATAGAAGATTTAAATACCTTTGACATTTCCTTCATTTATGCCAGCATTATTGATGCATTTAAGACTTTATTCGTAAGTAACTTCCTATTCATCCAAGGAAACAACTTTTCATATGCTTGATAATAGGCTTTACTGGATTGAGATTTTACACCTACCAACGTTTGTTTAGATTTTACAAGCGATTTAATGGACGGTGTATTATCTTTTTCAACGGAAATCGTTTTATTCACAAAGACGACAATTTTTATAAGCCAACGTCAAGTGACATTTCCATTGCAATCGTGAAATTACGAACACCCAGCCCACTTAATTAGACGTGTATTCGAGTATAACGTCAATATGATTTCATTGAATTTCCTATTTTTAAATTATACTGCAGGTATAATAAAAAATACTATAAGATACACGTGTATAATTGGTCTTTAAAGCACTTGCAACGTTAAAGGCGTGCTTAAAGACTTGATTATACACTTGTATCTTAATACATTTTTTATTTGTATTTCATACATTCATATTAATACCTTCCCCAAACAAGTTTAAAACATCCCAAGAATGAATTATGCAAATTTCAGTGCTTGTGGTAAATCCCGTCAAGGCGTCAACCGTAATAAATCTTTGTTATGATAATTTAATTCCCGAAAATCTTCTGTTTTGTAAAACGGCTGAAACTTATGAACTCAAGAGAAGATTTTCGCGAATTGCAATCTGTACATTCGTTTCCTTTGTTCTGTAAGAATGCAGTTTTCAAAAACAATATGATTTATGGGATGCAATTCAATTCAAACAAAAACCTGTAACACCCGTCGGCCGTCATTATGCAGGTTATTTTTGAACGCTGATTGCTTTGCTTTGCTGCAGGTAATAGCACGTGAACAGTCACGAGTCTGCACGTGGCATGACCGTGAAAGATCTTGATAGTATACTCGCACTTCGGGCAACTCCGGTTCGATTTCGTCATGTAGTTTACTGATTTCGGTTGATGTGCTGTGTATGTACTATGTGAGCAGTTCGTCATAAATAATAACCACCTTTTTATTTATTTATGCAGATTGCAGTTTGCACTTTGCAGTTCGTGTCGCCTTCGCGTTTCTCTAATAATTATTAATTGACCGATCGGTATTCGAGCAGCAGCTGTTTGATTTAAGTGTTTATCTGGACCTGGTTGTTTTGCTTTAAGTTTTATACTTTTCGTTAAGTTGTGTACAGTGTTTAATTTGTCGGCCGTGACAGTGTTTAATTTGTCGGCCGTGACATTGAATGATGGACAATAAGAGCCGCTTTCCTTTCAAATGATCTAAGATTTTAAGTGAACCACTCCCAACTACTCTATTCTGAAGTTGAATGGAACACTCATTTTGTTTACCAAAAAACACCTAACCTAAAAATTGGTTTTGTAGTTAATTATGGATTTATTACCAGTCATTATTAATCTATTGGAAGGTCCAGAAACTAGTGGGAGCAGTAGTGAAAGTAGTACTGATTCTGAGGTTGAGGAATATGCTAGAATTGTACGAATTGAAGGATATATTGAAAGAGTAGTTGTAAATTATAGTGAAACAACATTTAAATCGCATTTTCGAATGCACAAATTAATAGTGTACCAGTTAGCTAGTAGACTGGAAAACAGTGGTTTCATCCCTGTTCATGAACACGGAAAAATGAAAATATCAAGTGAAAAGGCCATGCTTATGACATTATGGTACCTTGGAAACACGGAATCATTTAGGCAGGTTTCTGATCGTTTTGATGTGTCACTGAGCTCTGCTCACCGTGTAATTGAAAGGGTATTAAATTGTATACTGTCTCTACGTACTGAGTACATTAAGTGGCCAACGCAGGAGGAAACAGAAGTTATATCTAAAGCTTTCGCCACCAAATTTGGCAGTCAAAATGTAATTGGAGCAATTGATGGATGTCATGTGAGAATTCGGAGGCCAAAAAATGATCAAGACTCATACATCAATAGAAAAGGATACTTTAGTTTGCTAATACAAGGAACTGTCAATAGCTTCAGGCAATTTATTGACGTGTATTGTGGAGAGCCGGGATCTCTGCATGATGCTCGGTTGTTAAGGAGGTCCTCACTGTATTCTAAAGCCGAAAATAATGTTAATTTCTTTGGCAATAAATACTTACTGGGTGATTCAGCATATCCATCTCTGAGTTGGTTAGTACCTCCATTTAAGGACAACGGTGCCCTAAGTAACAATCAAAAAGTGTTTAATTTTAAACATTCATCGACACGCATTATTGTTGAACATGTGTTTCGACTTTTGAAGGGGAGGTTCCGCAGGCTACAACATTTAGAGAACTTAAATATCAATATCTGTGTGAAAATTATGATGGCTTGTTGTGTGCTTCACAATATTTGTGAAAGCAAACATGATAATACAGTAATAGAACCTTATGACATAAGTAGTGATGTTAATAGTGAAATACCATTGCAGTCAGATGTAAAAAACGTAACCAGGCATTGGAGAGAACAAATATTTGAAGAAATGTTTTCGTAATCAGATTATATGTTTTATTTTTTATTTCATGAAATAAACAAATATTTATAGTAACATATAACATATTCCCAATGTAATATTACATAATTTAAAAAACGAAATTACTATTCATATTGAAACAACATAATTACAACTATTTATGAGTTTAACTTATTTAAAATTTCTTGTAAGAGATTCACTTTCTGTTCCTCAACCTTGTTCCTTATCTCAAGAAGTCTCATTTTTTCCTTATGTCTTTCATGTTTTCTCCTAAATTCCTCTTTTTTTATTTGTAGAATGCTTCCTTTTTTTTCTTTACTTCGTGTCAGTGTGGGTGTTGATGACCGTGATGATGACGGAGAGGACATTGCAGACATCTCGGGAGGTGGCAATGTGTCGGGTAAATTTTGTAAGTTATTAGATTCTAATGTATGTGTCGCACTGCTCGATGGTTTTTCACCTAGAACCCCATCCATTTCAGAAAAAAATAAAAATCTAGTTGGTCCTCTTCCGGTTTTTAGCATGTTATCTTTTGCAGTTTTATAAGATCGCATTAAGTTTTTCCACTTATTGTGGCACACGGTAGCGTTCACCTGAAAGCCATTGCTTATCAGATCATTTGCAACATTTTCGAAAATGAATTTCCTTTTTTTAGGATGGTTTTCATCCTCAATGTGCACTTCCATTGACTTAATAAGACACAACGTCTCGTCATGCGACCAGCTGTGACGGTCGTTTTCCAAGTACTGTTCCAAATTGTCCGATGCCGGTTCCAAGTTCTCTACACGACTTTGATTTGAGGCAACTGTACTAATAGAACTACCGGTAACTTTTGCGTGAAATAATAGACTTTGTGCAAATGCATGATCTATAAAATATAGTAATTAGCAAAATTTGATTACATAGAAATAGTTATATAAACCTGTCATTGCACGATTGTAATCAGTTTCTGATACACATAATTTATATTGTACGTCGTCTTCCTCTAGGATTAATTCCATTATTGTTTCGTGATATTACCCAAGCAAAATATTTTAAGCAAAGATGTAAATAAAGAACTAAGGTTATGTTTACTGATCTACTCTAATGCTCCCGCGAAAAAGGTCGTGCATGAGGGGAAGAGGGAAACATGAACCAGATCAAAATGATCTGTGGTAATGGAACACACCGGAGCTCTTCAGAGTTACTCGATCAGCTCTGATCAGTTGAAAGGAAAGCGGCTAAGGTAAGTGCTTAGATAAGCATAAGGAACTGAGCCACCTTTAGGTTATGTGCGAGGTTATGTGTAACATTTTCTATAATCTTGAATTTACAAAATGCAACACATTTGGTTTTCTCATTTTTATTTTAATACAATAATACCTAATCAAAATCTATACTATTGATATATCTTTTGAAAAACAAATATCAGGAATTCAATTTTTATATAGAAGGTACCTAAGTAAGTATTTGAAATTAGGTTTTTCTGGCAGTTTTAAAACTGATTGCGTTAACTGTTATATGCTGAGTAAAATTTGCAAATTCTAAGTAGGTAGGTACCTAATCTAGTTAACAGTAGTACAGTTGACTCCCGCCAAGTCGAACCATAATGGGGATTTACGATAATTCAATTCAACCGTTTTAACCGAATTGGTAGAAATCAAATCACCATAGAAACAATTGTGGCAATAATTGTAACCATAGGAAAATCTACCAACTCGGTTATACCGGTTGAATTATCGTAAAGGCCTATTAAGTCAATATCATTTTACCTCCATAAGTGGAAAGGGCACTAAAATTACCTCCGTAACTCAAGGTTCAGTAAATAAGTCGAGATCGATTACCTCTAGGTCTCGGAAGTTTTCTCAACAGACCTCTGCAAGTTGAACTAAATACAATGCGATCAAAAATGAGTTGCTGTCGAGTCGCCTTTGCAATTTTTGTTTACATGGGAAATCGTATTTAACTAGAACTTCCAAAGGCGACTCGACAGCAACTCATTTTTAATCGCCAGTTAAACATTGTAGTCCCGTGAATTTTGAGTTAGCTTACCGTAATTTATTATGTACCTATACAGCAACATCGAAAACCCTACCACCTCCTCTCAAAAGCGGGGAAGTGGAAACGCCTCAAAACTCAAAGGGAAAGTGGTGTCTCAACAGAAGGATCGTCCTCGTCTTCACATGATGAACATAGCTCAAATTTGTCGGAATCAGAAACCTCTCATCTCGAATCTCATTTCCCTGCAGAGATTCCCCCATCCTCGCCCATCCTTGTTTTTCCTACAGAAGAAATTCAAGTTGATAGTTTATCAGATATGGCCCAAAATGAAATTCCTGTTTCAGAGGAACCTTTAGATTTTAATTTAAATTTTTTGTATGGTAGTGATGACTCTGAGGATGAATCGGAGGATGATTCCGAAGATTCCTCAGACGATGCTTTACATAGGGATCTAAGAGAAAAATCAGCGACTAATTCTTTATTTAATGTAGATTGTACATCTGACGAATTTGATGCCACAAAACTATCACCAGATGTCTTGAAAACTGTACGATTTCTTAGGCACTGGGCTTTAACGGATAATGTTTCTCATTCGACTCTTTCAAAATTATGTAAAGGTTTGAAAACGGTTCATCCTCAATGTTTCGCTGGTTTACCCACTGATGCAAGAACCATATTAAAAACTCCTAGAATTAGTAATCTCAACATCACTACAGTTCCACCTGGTGAATATTTCCATGTTGGGTTGAAAGTACAAATAAACCTTGCTTTAAGTTTACTGTCTCAACCCGTTAGCTATATATACACCTTATTTAATGTTGATGGTTTACCGTTGTTTAAAAGTAGCAAAGGTGAATTGTGGCCTATTTTGATGGAAGTTAAATCCTCTCCGCAGTTGAAAAACAAAGTGTTTCCGATTGGAATTTATTTTGGCGACGGAAAACCTCACGATTTGAATTTATTCTTGACACCGTTTCTGAATGAGTTAATGGATGTGTTGCAGAATGGAATAATTTTTGATCATCGTAAAATTTTGGTTCAACTATTAGGATTTTGTTGTGACGCCCCCGCTAAGGCGTTTATATTAGGTACCATTGCCCATACCGGTTTTAGTAGTTGCACCCGGTGTACTGTGACAGGGGAAACCTTCGAAAATCGGAGAATATTTCCAAAGTTAAATTGTGCTCCACGTACGGATGCAGATTTTAGAAACAGAAGTGACCCACACTATCAACCTGTTGATCGTTCAACCCCTCTCATTGCATTGCCTCAATTAGATTTTGTGAAGTCTTTTATATTAGACTACATGCATCTGATTTGTTTAGGCGTTGTCAGAACTATTTTGTCATTGTGGGCCTTTGGTCCAAGGCCATTCTTGTTACCCATTCAAACTAGGATGACTTTGTCAGAAGCGTTGGTGAATCTTAAAACTTACATGCCATCAGAGTTTGTTCGAAAACCTAGGGAGCTTAACTCATTACCTAGATGGAAAGCAACTGAATTACGTTCGTTTGTTTTATACTTAGCTCCGATTGTTCTCAAACAATCACTATTACCCAGAAGGCAATATTTTCACTTCGTAAGTCTCCATGTTGCCATGACTTTGTTGTTAAATTCAAGATTTTGTGCATCTCAATCAAATCGCCAGTATGCTAGGGAATTATTAATTCACTTTGTTAGTATAACACCAGAACTTTATAGTCCGAAACTATTAACTCATAATTTCCATAATCTTGTACATCTAGTGGACGATGCTGATCATTTTAGCTGTTTTATTGATGATTTTAATCTAAATGACATTTCCAGCTTTCCTTTTGAAAATTTTCTCCAAATATTTAAAAAATTAGTAAGGGGGAAAGCAAAACCTTTGCAACAAATTTCTCGCCGAATAATAGAGCTATTTTCATTGGGTCATATTAAGGATATGTATCTACAGCCCCTATCGCATACTTTTCCTTGCTTTAAGACACCACACCATGATGGTCCACTACTCCCATGTTGCCGTGAACCTCAATTCAAAACAATTACATTTCAACACTTTAAAATATCTGTTAACAGTGCGGATGACTGTTGTTGCGTACAAAATGGAGATGTAATAGTAGTTGAAAATATTGCTTTTTCAGAAACATTATCCGCTGACGTTATAATAGGGAGAAAATACTTACATAAAACTGATTTTTTCTCAGAACCACTATGTCCAAGCTCTGATCTCAATATTTTTAAGGTTAAGAATTTATCAGATAGAGAGATGTGGAGGGTAGCAGATATTACGTTTAAGTTTGTTAGATTGCCATTTGAAGAAGAATTTGTTGTCTTTCCATTACTTCATACAGATGGGTGATATAGAAAATTTAGTTTATTTGCCGTTTTTTTATTTGGTTTACACAGGGGTAAAAATTTGCCATCAGTTCTAAATGTTTTCTTTAATAATTTTTCTTGCTTATTTTAATTTGGAAAATTCACTATTATACCTGCAACCTTATGTACCTTTGTACCTATACCTATGTACCTACTACATATGAAGCAATTTATATCGTAAGTATAGTTATTGTCGAGGTTATTGTCATTTTGTTGAGTCCTAGTGTTTTTGTAACAGAACTAACAAAACCCTTCTCTGATAGTAATTTTTAAATTACTTTGCTTATATTTTTTAGTTCTTTTAATGAGGCAGGTGAATGAGAAATTAATGATTTGTTTTTGAATTTACAGTGGTCGGTAATTCAAAAAATTATGGAGGACGATGAAGAGGAATACGATTGCGTTCCGAGCATTTGGATCATTTCCCCATCTGCAATGCTTTATCCTGATAAGGGAGCAGCTAGTGCTACAAAGTTGGCAAAAAATTGTGCACGCCCTGAAAAGGACTGGTTAAATTACAAAATTACAATTGTCAAGGAAGATTATGGTGAGTTCTCCTAGGACCTAGAAAATAATGCTCATTTTATAAATAATATTCACCGATGTAGAATGTACTTAACTTTTTATATGATTATGACAAAGATCTCGAATTTATATTCTCATTGTCTTGATTCAGTAATAATATTAAAATTGCAATTATTATTTGCACAGACACATGCAGTACCGGTAGTAATCTAATTTATTATTCATTCGTCACTGATACTAGGTAGGTACTACATGCTTAAAAAAAGTGCAGTTCTGTTTTTTTTTGTACTAAACCTTTAATGATTTCATGCCCATGCTAATTTAATGGGTTAGTTGAGGGGTCAGTTTTGTTAGATTCTTGATTACGGTCCGGCTGTTCAATTTTGGATTATTAAGTAATGTTTCTCATTCATATGAATAAATGACTTCCGTTTACTAAACAATACCGAATAGATAATTGATATACCCTATACTGTAAATTTGCCACAAACTTTGTAAGATTAAGTTTGTTGTACATTTTAGCATCTTTCGAACGAGGTATGACCGACGTCGTCCGGTTTCAAAAAGGTGCATGGTCAATAAGCGCTTCCGAAGCAGAAGAAAGGGGCACCGGTCGAAGAGTCATGCGCACGAAGAGGCAATCATCATCGTCAGGAGGAAGTGAGACTGAGAGGTCATATCCGCCTCCCTCCAAAATAGCCAGACATTCGCCAAGGAAATCTCCAAGAGACCAAGGCTTCAAAAGAAAGCTACATATCCAGTCTACTTACACTCCTCGAACATCATTAGCACCCTCCACCTTAACAGCACCCTCCACCTTAACAGCACCCTCCACATCATCAGTCTCAACATCAATAAGAGAATTGCCAGCACCACATCCAATTGTGTGTGGTATTTCAAAAAAATCACACTTTTGTGTGTTAGATAAGCCAGTAACTGTGGAATCATTGGCTCTTGGGATTTGCCACTTATCAAGTAAGTCTTAAAAAGTAATGAATAAATAAAATTTAATTTTTTTTATTTTTAGAAGCTATACAAAAGTTAAATGGCAAACTTGCAGAATTCCGAATGGAAATGGCAGGCAAAGTTTTGGACAACAATCCCAACCAACCAATTCTGGAGGGACCAGAGGAAGAAACTTTATTTGCCTTGCCCTTAAAAAATATAGACGACTTAAGAAGATTTGAAGAAAAGCTCAAGGAAAAAGAATTTTTTGTAAATATTGTAAGTAATCGCACATGCTTAATAATCATTTTATTACTCTCTCAAAGTGTTCACTGAACAGTGTTTGGTGTTTTACTTTTCTAGTTTAATTTTGTGGATTATGCAAATACTTTAACCTATACGCTCAAAGTCAGAAGTCTGTGGCCATTGATTTGTGAATTCATTTCAGGAAGATTTCGCACACTTGTTACATGTTACAAATTTCTAGCGTATGTCTGAAATTGATTAACTAACAAGAGTGAGAAATCTATACAAAACTTTTCCGAAATTAATTCGCAAATCAATGACGCAGAGCCCCAGACCCCTGATTTTGAGTATATAGGTTTTGATAACGTGAACGTGTGGGAACCACTACATTTAGTTATTCGTAGAGTCGCAGAAAGGATTTGCTCCACCTGAAAATGTTGGTCTCTTCATTACAGAATGTGTGTTTGTTTTTATTTTTGCGATTCCCAAGTTATCAGAGAGTTTAATCATTATTGCGACATCTCAACAAATTCAACAGAACTAACAACCAATATTCCTTAACAGATAAAAGTTTTGTCGCAAAACGACTCAAAAACTAACGTATCGAAGACTGCCAGAAGCACCCTCCAGCGATTAATGGACAATTCTCTTGCCCAAAAATTTAGCTGGAAAGAGCAACATAGGAAGGACCAAGTGGAGACTAAACAATGCTTTTCTGATCTCCGCATGTGTGAGCTAATAAACAGTAAGTTTTTTTTTAAATTCTTTGCAACGTTCAATAGTTTAAAGTGACAATCATGCGTTAATTGCTATTTCTTTTTCAGAATGTGTGCAGATTATTTGGCCAAATGAAAACAACCTGAAAAAAAAAATCGAGTCGACACTATCCACTTTCCTGGCACAACAAGGGTCCTTGTATTTAAAAAGGTAATTATGCTGCATTTAAATATTAAAATTCTTGTTGTACTTATGTATTTTATTACTTCTTGATTTAATGTGGTCAGAATTCGAGTGAGAATTTCTTTTCATACATATCAACCAATCTGTTGTTGAGGTGGAATTTCTTTGTGACTACTGTGCCAGCTGTCCCGCCGAATAACACAACGCCTAACATTTTCTCATGTGGGACGCAGTGCCGGCCGTCAACGTCCCACGTCTCGAGTTTTCATAGTGTGTTGGCGTGAGCGCTCCAATATATGTTTTTGAGCAATCGAGACGGAAACGTCAACAACACTGTGAAAAGTTGAGAGTGGACTGCCGCTGCCTCTCACAGGCAAGCATTTTAGCAATGTGAATATGGAGGGACGTTGCGGCTGGTCACGATGGCTGGACGTTGCAACGAAATCGACTTTTGAAATTTACTGAGAAGTTTGACCTCTGTGTTACAATTTTAAAAATTGGTACTTCGTCATTTTATGAGCTGCAAACCTAATCGAGATTCTTGCTAAGCATAGAAAGTGAAACTTCTTTATTTTTTTATTTTCATCCAAAACTTGTGACACTTACGGTTGAATATACACACTCAATTGTGCCACGTTGAGTTCGAGCTTTCCAATTATAGTCATTGAGCATTTTGATTGTGACAGAAAGTTTTTTTTTCTACGACAAGAGAAACAACATACAGCATGTCCCCCGATTGTTTGGTTGTCTCTCCTGTGAAGGATAAAAAATTTTCGAATTGAATTTTGAGCTTTTGTGCATCAATCCTGCTTGGTTGGAAACTAATTTGTGACATAATTTTAGTTTCGAAAAATCAAAGATTCTTTTGAAATTTTCAAAAAAACAATTTTTGCGTTTCAGTAAAGTACTCTTTGGGGGCAAGATACGCACAAGAAGAAAAATTGTTCAGAATGAAAAACTTAGTAAACTTACAAAATTTCAAAGACCAGGATCTACTGTTTTGATTTTTTGAGGTTTTTACTTTGAACTGGATTTTTTGAGGAAATTCAAAACTGTTTAAAATAGAATGTAATGACCGTGTAGCAATTTTGAAGCAGATAGAAACACTTCGAAATTTGATTTGAAATATTTATGCTAGGTAAATTGAGGATTTCATTAACAATGAAAGTAAGCTTACGACTTGGAAATGATGCACGTTTACTCAGTTTTGTTTTGTTTTGTTCATTCTGAACAACTTTTCTTAATAAGATTTGTGCCTATATCGTCCCCAAAGAACACTTTACTGGTACGCAAAAAACACTTTTTGAAAATGTCACCCTTGATTTTTCGAAACTACAATTATGTCACAAGTTAGTTTCTAAATAAACAGGGCTGATCCCTTCAAAATACAATTAGAAAATTTCTTATCCTTTGCAAGACAGACAAGGAAACAATCAATGGGACATGGTGTATGTTGTTTCTCTTTGATATGATTTATGTACGACTCCATGTAATAGGATGGTTGATGTTTTCTTGATGTGTAAGATTATAGCTATTATTGAATAATCGCTTAAAGAAAATTTTTTATTTAATACTAAGGTAATCTTACACATCAAGTTGTTTCTCTTATCGCAGAATTAAATGTGTATTTATTTTCTTAGATCGAGTGAGACTTCCGATGCTGCAGCATCAGTACATGGGAAAGAAGAGGAAGTTGATAACATTCCATAAATTGCATAATATGTATATATTTTAGATACTGTACTGTACATTTATTTTTTAGGTTTATTGTTTACATTTTAAGTTTTCACTATATTCTGCCATAGGTTATAAATTGTATATAAAATGTGTTTTATACGTTATTAATAAATGTTTAATACATATTTCAAATGTTTTTAAATTGTACTTTATACTACCTTAATAGATGTTACGCACATGTTTCGAATGTATTTAATATATAGTTTATACATTTTTTCAGAGGTATTTAATATCTACTAAATATATGTTTAATCATAAAAAAACATATATTTTATACGTTTTAAATAAGTATTTTATAGATATTTCGGATGTATAAAATATCTATAAAATACAAGAAAAATATTATATTAATATGAAAAAAAGGTTTACTAGGAATATGTTAAATATATCTTTTGTACATTTTTTCACAAATATTTAATATCTATTTAATAGAACTTTGTGCTACTTGGGTGTACACAAGCTGACAGACACTTGCTCATATTATAGATTTATTTCCTCTTTGACAAAGCAGACAAACGGTGGAGAACAAATTAACCCTTAGTATTTAATAACTCCTCTTCAGATATTATGGAATTCATCTGTGTCTCGTGAACAGTTAAATTCAGGAATCTACTCGGTTCAATTCCAACCTGTACACAAGCTGACAGACACTTGCTCATATTATAGATTTATTTCCTCTTTGACAAAGCAGACAAACGGTGGAGAACAAATTAACCCTTAGTATTTAATAACTCCTCTTCAGATATTATGGAATTCATCTGTGTCTCGTGAACAGTTAAATTCAGGAATCTACTCAGTTCAATTCCAACCTGTACACAAGCTGACAGACACTTATAGATTTATTTCTTCTTTGACAAAGCAGACAAATGGTGGAGCACAAATTATCCCTTAGTATTTAATATTTTACCTTCAGATATGGATTTCATTCTGTACTCAGTTCAACTCCAATCTCGCTGACAGACACTTGCTCATATTATAGATTTATTTCCTCTTTGACAAAGCAGACAAACGGTGGAGAACAAATCAACCCTTAGTATTTAATAACTCCTCTTCAGATATTATGGAATTCGTCTGTGTCTCGTGAACAGTTGAATTCAGGAATCTACTCAGTTCAATTCCAATCTGTACACAAGCTGACAGACGCTCATATTATAGATTTATTTCCTCTTTGACAAAGCAGACAAACGGTGGAGAACAAATCAACCCTTAGTATTTAATAACTCCTCTTCAGATATTATGGAATTCGTCTGTGTCTCGTGAACAGTTGAATTCAGGAATCTACTCAGTTCAATTCCAATCTGTACACAAGCTGACAGACACTTGCTCATATTATAGATTTATTTCCTCTTTGACAAAGCAGACAAACGGTGGAGAACAAATTAACCCTTAGTATTTAATAACTCCTCTTCAGATATTATGGAATTCATCTGTGTCTCGTGAACAGTTGAATTCAGGAATCTACTCAGTTCAATTCCAACCTGTACACAAGCTGACAGACACTTGCTCATATTATAGATTTATTTCCTCTTTGACAAAGCAGACAAACGGTGGAGAACAAATTAACCCTTAGTATTTAATAACTCCTCTTCAGATATTATGGAATTCATCTGTGTCTCGTGAACAGTTAAATTCAGGAATCTACTCAGTTCAATTCCAACCTGTACACAAGCTGACAGACACTTGCTCATATTATAGATTTATTTCTTCTTTGACAAAGCAGACAAATGGTGGAGCACAAATTATCCCTTAGTATTTAATATTTTACCTTCAGATATGGATTTCATCTGTGTCTCGTGAACAGTTGAATTCAGGAATGTACTCAGTTCAATTCCAATCTGTACACAAGCTGACAGACACTTGCTCATATTATAGATTTATTTCCTCTTTGACAAAGCAGACAAACGGTGGAGAACAAATTAACCCTTAGTATTTAATAACTCCTCTTCAGATATTATGGAATTCATCTGTGTCTCGTGAACAGTTAAATTCAGGAATCTACTCAGTTCAATTCCAACCTGTACACAAGCTGACAGACACTTATAGATTTATTTCTTCTTTGACAAAGCAGACAAATGGTGGAGCACAAATTATCCCTTAGTATTTAATATTTTACCTTCAGATATGGATTTCATCTGTGTCTCGTGAACAGTTGAATTCAGGAATGTACTCAGTTCAACTCCAATCTGTACACAAGCTGACAGACACTTGCTCATATTATAGATTTATTTCCTCTTTGACAAAGCAGACAAACGGTGGAGAACAAATCAACCCTTAGTATTTAATAACTCCTCTTCAGATATTATGGAATTCGTCTGTGTCTCGTGAACAGTTGAATTCAGGAATCTACTCAGTTCAATTCCAATCTGTACACAAGCTGACAGACGCTCATATTATAGATTTATTTCCTCTTTGACAAAGCAGACAAACGGTGGAGAACAAATCAACCCTTAGTATTTAATAACTCCTCTTCAGATATTATGGAATTCATCTGTGTCTCGTGAACAGTTAAATTCAGGAATCTACTCAGTTCAATTCCAACCTGTACACAAGCTGACAGACACTTGCTCATATTATAGATTTATTTCCTCTTTGACAAAGCAGACAAACGGTGGAGAACAAATTAACCCTTAGTATTTAATACTTACTCTTCAGATATATGGAATTCATCTGTGTCTCGTGAACAGTTGAATTCAGGAATGTACTCAGTTCAATTCCAATCTGTACACAAGCTGACAGACACTTGCTCATATTATAGATTTATTTCCTCTTTGACAAAGCAGACAAACGGTGGAGAACAAATTAACCCTTAGTATTTAATAACTCCTCTTCAGATATTATGGAATTCATCTGTGTCTCGTGAACAGTTAAATTCAGGAATCTACTCAGTTCAATTCCAACCTGTACACAAGCTGACAGACACTTATAGATTTATTTCTTCTTTGACAAAGCAGACAAATGGTGGAGCACAAATTATCCCTTAGTATTTAATATTTTACCTTCAGATATGGATTTCATCTGTGTCTCGTGAACAGTTGAATTCAGGAATGTACTCAGTTCAATTCCAATCTGTACACAAGCTGACAGACACTTGCTCATATTATAGATTTATTTCCTCTTTGACAAAGCAGACAAACGGTGGAGAACAAATTAACCCTTAGTATTTAATAACTCCTCTTCAGATATTATGGAATTCGTCTGTGTCTCGTGAACAGTTGAATTCAGGAATCTACTCAGTTCAATTCCAATCTGTACACAAGCTGATAGACACTTGTTCATATTGTAGATTAAATTCTTCCTTAAAGCAAAGAAATGGTGGAAAAGGATAGTAACCCTTTTGAAATAGTGAAGAGAGGTATCACATAACCCTAAAACTATTTCCGAAATGTGAACAGCTATTTCAGGAATCTACAGAGAACAGCTCTCAATGCTGAAAGAACCAATTGTGCATATGGGAAATTACAAACTTTTTTAATTGACACAAAACAAAAGGAAGAGCCATGCTCTCCATAAAATGGATTTTTTTTCCTAAAAAAGACGATATTGTGATTATTGCTGTGGTCCAGCGATTGTATCCACTGTAGAAAATTAACTTGGCTTTGTTATAGCAGCATGCTCAGTTGTAGATTGGCGTGATACAGAAATTAATCGTCTTCTTGCATGTTATTTATTGTTGGTCTTAGCCGTGAAATCGAATCCGGTCGTGTTATAGATGAGGAATCATTTCCAAGGTGTCGATTCTGTACCAGAGAAGCATTTTATATTTCTTCACATATCCCATTCTTAAACATATTTTTCATACTGCAATCAAGGTGTAGGATGTAGATATCTTGGTAGACTTGAGCGCTAATTTGTTTCTGGTTCTGTAACAAAAAAAAAACAAATGTAAAATAAATTCAAGGCCCACAAGAATTTAACATTAATTATATTTTAGTGCTAACCGTTTTGAATATAAAAGCTATAAAAACAAAATATGTAAACAGAATGGAAGGCCACCACTACGATTTTTTTCATTGGTGTAGTTGATATTTGTTTTCTTTGTATGATTTCTATTTTGTCTTATACCGTGTATGTAATCGTGGTCAAAATATGTTATACAAATCACAGCTGATATTTTAGAACCTTTCAAAACATGTACGAAAGTGTTGAAATTTCAATTGTACAATGCGAGACTTTATGTCACATATACAGTAGACGCCAAAAGTTTATCACAATATAGTTTGTCGTCAATAACTTTTCATGATATAACCACAGAATTATCAGGTGTGGCAGACTGACTCGAATTGTTTTTTTATGGCACTCTCACACTCAACAAACTATTAATAGAGTCCTTCATACTACGAAACATATTAATATTTTATTGCCCACTGTAGTAAATGCTAGTGTTGAAAGCTCAAAAATGAATTTTTTTATTTTGGCTAAACTCAAAGGTTAGATTAAAATTCACCCTTTTACCTACAGTGTGGTTAGTGTTATTGGTAAATGAACTTTGAATGTGTAAAATATCTTATGTTCATAGGCCAAAAAGAAAATTTGTGATAAGTACCAAACTTTGTTATCAATAGGGGGCCAGCACCAGATATATATGGCATTGAATTCACTTCTATCGAAAAGTGACACTCATGGGTTGAGAAACTAATAACCGAGCAGAGCTAGTGTGAGCGTTTTGGCGAGATTCAACGTGGGCAAGCGCCTCAACTTTTTCCAAAGGGATAGGTTTCGAATAAAACCATTCCTGACTGTAAGAAACGTAAGAAGTATAATATGATATGGAAAAAGAAAAGAAAGTGACTAGCGCAAATCGTTAGCTAGCTCTAGCACAGTCCGGAAACGTATTGATTCACAGAGGAAGATTCATCAAACTGACCTTCCATGGATTATGACCCCGATATTGCACCCATGAAGTTGACGAAACATGCGTTATACGAGGCTACTCCCCAGTGCTTAGACATATTACAAACATATAAATGGTGAGCAAAATGTCCTGCTAAGTATTGAGATCTCAGTTATTTGAAAAGATACAATTTCTGTTGAATTGGACAAAAGTTGCCTTATTGCCAAACTAATAAAATACACTTTTTGCTTTTTTAATATGTTTACTGCTTATTGAGATATCGCTGAAAACCTGAAAATGTCAACAAAATTAAAAATTCTCCATTTTCCATTTATACAATCGGAAGTCTCTCTCTGCATTATTCCATGTGGTTGAAAACTGACAGCCGCACAAGAGAATAGTTTTATGTTGTATATTGTGAAAGCACACTCTGTATAGTGAATATTCGAACGATCTTTATAAGCTACTTTAATTACAGGTTACCGAGCGAAATTTCAATTAAAACCATTGGACAATTTGACAACTTTATTTACAAGAATGAGCGATTCGCATCAATTAACCGCTTCAAAGTTTGGCGATGAAAAAAATGTTACGAGAAGTAGTTTAGAGCAAAGAAAATGATCTGAAACAATTTTTTTAATTAGTACCATGGAATGGAATGGATTTTATTTTATTATTTTAAACAGTTTATTTTTGTGTAAATCATATTTTAGTTGTGTAAATCTAGGTAAATAATTTCTAATTTTGAACATTTGTTTTATTGCGACAATTTTCGTTTCAAAAACAAATATTTTCTTCGTGTAAAATATATTTTTTCCATCTGTTTTTATTATTGCAAACATTTGTTGTATAGGAACCATTCCTGTTTGTAAAACATTTATTTTATTCATTCAAAACATGTAGCACTAGACTAGATACTCTTAATTGTTGTTCCAGCCTTTACAAATACAGTGTCGGTGATTTTCAAATTTAATTCGTTATTTAAGAACTAGAAGTTTAGTGTAAATACCAGTGCATAATAATATGTCAATGAAGAAGACGAAATCTTCAAATGTAAGTAGGTACAATTCATATTTATTGTTTATTCACTCGATTATTGTACGTATATTGGTTAGTTAGGTGATGTTACCATAGTAAACAAGAATTTTATTGAATTGAACAGAATTGATATTAAGTTATTTTTGAAAATTATAATTAATCACAATTATTGTACGTAATATTAATTTTGTGGGTTGTGAAATTGTCTCAACGGTGTCCTGTAAACATTTGGCGACTTTGTTGGGCATACTGCTTGTTGCTTTTCCAGACCTAAAGCTAATAAACAACCTGTCCATGTCTGGTGATTGTCTTTGACAAAGGTATTTTTTTACAATGTCTACCCATATTGCAACTCGATAATACAAACCTTAATAGACCACTTACACTTTTTTAGTTCCTTCTTTTAGAGCTAGGCGGTTCGTGTCGCACTTTGGTATAATATCAGCTGTTTTCTGTGGTTGTTGTATGGGAACAGAATAAACTTAACTGATTTTAAAAGAAAATGAACATTTCCGATTTAAAATCTGCCTTAAAGCAGTTAGGTGCCAAAACATCTGGATCGAAGCAGCAGTTGGAAAAGCGGTAAGTGTTGTTATATTCTGAATAAAGATTTTTTTAATTTCCTAACCTATTATTCTACTTTTAGATTAAGTACATGGAAAGAACATGGACTTGAGAAAACCTTATTCGAAGTAGATTTAATGAAATGTGTACCGAGCGAGGAATTCCCAACGAGTGCTTTGTTTAAACCGTTGAACACTTATTCCGGAACTGCATTGATAAGCTACGATGCAATTCATAAATGGTTTTCGGATCGACGAGCGCTTAAAGGAATGCAGAAAGGCCGCATATTAGCGATCAAGTTATTCATTAAATATAGTAAAACATATATTGATGGGAACAAGTATTATTTACAATGTAAGTGCTGTGTGGAACAAAGGAAAACTTTCGAATACAATGTCAAAATAAAAGTTGTACAACATCAGTCGACATTTGAAATTGCTCAGTGTCAGTGTACATGCCCTGCTGGAACGGGATGGTCGGCGGCATGCAAACATATTGGTGCATTCTGCTTTTCGTTGGAATACTTTTCGATTTCAGGTAAATTACGACACATTTGTAATGGATAAGGAAGCATTAAAAAGTTCATTTTAGGAAACACACAAGAATATGTCTCTTGCACTTCACAACCGATGGAATGGAACAAACCAATTGTCGGCAGGGGTATTGATGTAATGTCAATCTTTGAAATAACAGGGCGGCAAAGAAACAGTTATACTATTCGTGAATCTGACCCTTTAGTGAATAATTTAATTAATAACAATATTAGTTGTCCCCTGACAAATAAACGAAAAGCAAATTTGGAAGGTTACACAAATGATCATTTCGGATTAGTACATATGGGTAGGTATTTAATTAATATTTTCAAATATGTTTACAGGAGAATTTATTAAATATAAGCAAACTTTTTGAAGGAATATGTGATGCCCTCATCATAGAATAATTCGAGGGGTTTTCCTCCCTAAAAAATGATGTATACAGATTCAAATGGAGGTTAGCCCCTCGGAATAATATTTGGTTTTGCCTTTTGCATTTGCTAATTTATGGTTAAGTAACGCAGGTGCAAAATCCACCGAAGATGATCAACAGACTTCACCTACTGCATCTGTAAAAGCCTTGCCTGCATCAAATACTGACACATACGACTTTTCTTTTATAAATGCATTAAAACAACGACTGTATTCCAATTTACAATTGCAAGTACCGCTGCCGCTAGTAAACTTGACACAGTCTGAAGCAATATATTATAAAGAAAATGTTGTTGTGTCTGTAGACGGTGCGTTAGATATAGCTATGGCTACTGTCCACCAAAACAATACCTTATGGAGAATGCATCGAAAGCGACGTATAACAGCAAGTAGATGTTACGAATTATTTACTTACTGTAACAATGCAAACCCTAACTGGCCAAGGAAGATAGATAGTTTGATTAATTCTACATTTACAGGAAATGCAGCTACTGATTATGGTAACAGTTGTGAATCCCTTGCTAGACAAGTGTATCAATGCCAATATGGGCAAGTGCATTCCACAGGATTGCTAATTAATCCCTCCATTCCTTGGCTTGGATTTAGTCCTGATGGCCTAAAAATGCACAGCGGAGTTATTTATAAACTAATTGAGATAAAATGCCCTGTTCTGGGGAAGACCTCTGGTGTGGAAGGTTTTATATCAGAGTTACCATATCTCAAATATGACAATCAACAACTTTTCCCATATTGCCTTAATACGAATCATAAGTACTATGGTCAAGTGCAATTAGCAATGTTTTTGTTAAACATTGAATTGTGTGACTTTGTCATCTTTAGTTCTTTTGATAATAGTATATTTGTAATTGAAGTAGAAAGAGATGATGTATTCCTTCAAGCTCTAATCACAAAGTTGCATTACGTTTATTTCAGGTATTACTTAAAAATGTTATCTAGTTAATAGATTTTACCATTAATGATTTTACCGTTGGTATTGTAAATTAAGATTAGATATGTACATTATATATTTTATATTACTTAATGTTAGTGGTGTTACTTTGAATATTACAATATAGTTTAAGATGTGAAATGAGTTACATTATGATGCAAACTATTGCTTACTTCCTGTAATTAAAGTATCATGAACGATAGATGGTTTGAAGTTAATAAACATCATGCAGTTATATACAATTTCATTTGTTATATGCCATAAATGTCTTGGTATACGATCACTTAGGATTTTATTTTTTTTCCCCGCTCCTATTAAATTTTCAATAATTATTCGACGATTAGCAATGGCCCTGGTTTTAAAGATTTCTTCTTCCGTTAACTGCGCTCCTTTCTTGAATGGGGGGATATTTAAATGGACATGCTTTTCTTCCAAAAGATCTGATATGTCAAATCCTCGGTTAGCCAAAACGTAATCTGCTTCCTTCAAAAGATCAAGTATGCCCGATATATGTGATATTTTGCGATCAGTAATAGAACCCCCATACACATCTGACACAAAGGCAATTTCTCCATTTTCCGTTCCACCAATCAGTACCTTGAAAGTATTTGTTCCATAGTAACTAGAGTATGTAGCTTGTTGTATTAGAGGATCACCACTGCGTTCGATTCTAAATTCCGTACAATCCAAGACTATCGTGTACTGGCCGTGCTTACACGTTTTTAAATCCCAGAAGTTGATTTGTCTAAAGTTTGTGTATAGGTGTTTTGTCCACTTTTCTACTATGGATTTTATTATTCGAATATCTGTGTCAAAAAGGGCAGCTAACGTCGTATAATGTAAGTTCAGTCTGTATTTCATTAGCGTGATTAAGAGCTCGTCTTCATTGGTAAATAACGAATGTGTTTTTGTGTATGAATTGCCAAAATATTGACAAAAAAAATAAACAATTTTCTGGAAAATCCCGTCATGTGTTTCATTTGAGCCTCATCTATGAAACTTGCGGATATTAATTGGGATCGCTTAAGACTAATGATCGTTTGAATTTGCGCATGATGTGTGCCACTTCTTTCCACTTCAACTTGTTCTTCTACATCTTCTGCGATAATGTCAACTATTTCATTGTCACGATTGACATTATGTTTGTCATTGTCGGTTACAATCTTTTGAGTATGCCTTGACAAATATCTTTCACTTCTTGCAGTAGAATCACGTTTCTCTAGATGATGAGAGCTCCTTGGCAAATTTTGTGATGGAATTGCACTTTTCTTAAGTATTTTCCATTGACCTGTGTTCAAAGTTTAAATAAATTGTGATAAGGAATACAAATACCACCTAAACTAGTCACAACGTAGTCATCATTTCGAAAATGTTTCTCACACACCTTTGCATGCTTTGAGGGCTGTTTTCCTGATTTGATCGCATTTAACCAAGATCGTTTTTCTTTTGCCTCTCTCGGAAACGAATGAAATTTATATTGTGTCGTCTTGGTGGTGGAATTACAGTTGTACACTGAACAATTGTAAGGCATTTTTTAGTATTCTTATGGAGAAATACATAAGAATAAAGTGAGGTTATGTTTTAATACCAAAACTCGCCTTCAGCGACCTCTATTTGTAAGTGGTCTATTGTGATAATATCAATATCATTTCTACATCGATATCGGCCATTCTCATATTTGTCGATGCGACATGCACCAGCGAGATCTATCAAAAATGACCCAAAATGCAAAGTTGGTATAACCACTTGCTGGAATGAGAAATTTACATTTGAATCGCACTAAGAAGGAAATCAAATTTCATTATATGAAGGCTGTGTTTTAGTGTTTTATTCATCTACTAATTCACAAATTGACAGTATTTTTCGAGGTATTTTTATTGCATTATTTACTTCCAGCATCCAAATAATTTAATTATACAATGTCAAAACCTTTTGCAACTTTATCAAAGTCTGGAAACTATAAACGATTAAAAGGTCTACAAAATGCTGAGACAATGCTGCATGCAAACACAGAGACCAATTCCACTCCATTATCTACTTTCCAACCCAATGTAATGACAATACTACTGCCACCGCTGTTTTGTTACCATCTCAAAGTGTAGAAAATGTATTCTATACTGAAGACAATTCTGAATATGTATATTTAGATTCAGGTCCTGATGACCAAGAAAAGTTTTTGTTTAGTGACACTTCCGATGAAAATTGTGGTTCAAAGTCATTGGTTAATTCAGACGGATTTGGAAGAATATGAAGAAGAGCG